>NC_143032.1:60764166-61087500 GCF_057628025.1 Oncorhynchus mykiss | reverse complement strand
GGTGGTGGTGGTTGGTGGTGGTGGTGATGGTGGTGGTGGTGGGTGGTGGTGGTGGTGGTGATGGTGGTGGTGGTGGTTGGTAGTGGTGTTGGTGGTTTGTAGTGGAGGTGGTGATGGTGGTGGTGGTGGTTGGTAGTGGTGGTGGTGGTTTGTAGTGGTGGTGGTGGTGGTGGTTGGTAGTGGTAGTGGTGGTTGGTAGTGGTGGTGGTGGTGGTGGTGGTGGTGGTGGTGGTGGTTTGTAGTGGTAGTGGTGGTTGGTAGTGGTGGTGGTAGTTGGTAGTGGTGGTGGTGGTGGTGGTGGTGGTGGTGGTGGTGGTGGTGGTGGTGGTGGTGGTGGTGGTTGGTAGTGGTAGTGGTGGTGGTAGTGGTGGTGGTTGGTAGTGGTGGTGATTGGTAGTGGTGGTTGGTAGTGGTGGTTGGTAGTGGTGGTGGTTGGTAGTGGTGGTGGTGGTGGTTGGTAGGGGTGGTGGTGGTTGGTAGTGGTGGTTGGTAGTGGTGGTGGTGGTGGTTGGTAGTGGTGGTGGTGGTGGTTGGTGGAGGTGGTGGTGGTGGTTGGTAGTGGTGGTGGTGGTGGTGGTGGTGGTTGGTGGTGGTGGTGGTGGTGGTTGGTGGTGGTGGTAGTGGTTGGTATTGGTGGTGGTGTTGGTTTGTAGTGGTGGTGGTTTGTAGTGGTGGTTTGTAGTGGTTTGTAGTGGTGGTGGTGGTTGGTAGTGGTGGTGGTGGTGGTTTGTAGTGTTGGTGGTGGTTGGTGGTGGTGGTGGTTTGTAGTGGTGGTGGTGGTTGGTGGTGGGGGTGGTTTGTAGTGGTGGTGGTGGTTGGTGGTTGGTGGTGGTTTGTAGTGGTGGTTGGTGGTTGGTGGTTGGTGGTGGTGGTGATTGGTGGTGGTGGTGGTGGTGGTTGGTGGTGGTGGTGGTTGGTGGTGGTGGTGGTTTGTAGTGGTGGTGGTGGTTGGTGGTTGGTGGTTGGTGGTTGGTGGTGGTGGTGCCTGTTAACTAGGATCTCCACCCTGACATGCACTGCTGCTGGTGACCATGACATCCAAGTGTAAAGGAGATACAGATTCAGTGATTATGAGAAACAATCTTTAAAACGGACACTATTTACATCTACAATAGCACATCTAATGAAGTAACAGTTCGGCTGCTACTGAGCATGTATCTGGGAGAGGGGAGTAATTTGACCCCCTGACACTGTCCAAATAATGGTTTCCATTTCCATTTTTTGGGCCAATTGTTTAATGTTCCTTTCCAAAAGCCCTGCTCCCTCCATGTTCCCGGGGGCTCTGCTGAGAGGGGTGGGTGATGTTCCCCTCTATTAAAATTACAGTGAGAAGCTAACGAGGATAGCTCGCACACGGAGCAGGGACGTGCCAACACAGACATACAGTAACTCAGAACGGTACAGAGACAACACACAGAGGCAGCACACAGAGACAACACACAGAGGCAGCACACAGAGACAACACACAGAGGCAGCACACAGAGACAACACACAGAGACAACACACAGAGGCAGCACACAGAGACAACACACAGAGGCAGTACACAGAGACAACACACAGAGACAACACACAGAGGCAGCACACAGAGACAACACACAGAGACAACACACAGAGACAGTACACAGAGACAACACACAGAGGCAGCACACAGAGACAACACACAGAGACAACACACAGAGGCAGTACACAGAGACAACACACAGAGGCAGCACACAGAGACAACACACAGAGACAACACACAGAGGCAGCACACAGAGACAACACACAGAGGCAGTACACAGAGACAACACACAGAGACAACACACAGAGGCAGCACACAGAGACAACACACAGAGACAACACACAGAGACAACACACAGAGACAACACACCGAGACAACACACCGAGACAACACACCGAGACAACACACAGAGACAACACACCAAGACAACATACAGAGACAACAACCAGAGACAACACACAGAGACAACACACAAAGACAACACACAGAGACAACACACAGAGACAACACATAGACAATACACAGAGACAACACCGAGACAACCCCCCGAGACAACACACAAAGACAACAACCAGAGACAACACACAAAGACAACAACCAGAGACAACACACAGAGACAACAACCAGAGACAACACACAGAGACAACACACAGAGACAACACACAGAGACAGGAGATAAAACAATGTGTTCATAATTATCACCCAAACAAATCCTACTTACAGGGGAAAGTAAGTGAGAAAAAAGGAGAGAGAGGAGGAAAGAAGGGATTGAGAGAGACGGACAGGCAGTCACAGACAGAGACAGACAGAAAATACGATTCAGACAGATGGTTAAACAATCCCTTAGAGACGTGGTGGTTAAAGAAGGGCATTCACATACAAATCGATGAAAAATTATATCTGAATGCTTTATTGTCAAACTGTCCAGACAGACTAAATCCGTAAAGACCCATGAAGATGCCTCTAGTTTTATTGCGCCAGAGGACAGACGAATGTTAGACTACACGGTGCTGTTCCACAGACACATACTGTACGTTCTCACAGTGGAAACTAGCTATGTCTACAGGGATCGATTCCAACAGATAACATGTGCAAAACATTTACTGAAATAATCCTCATCCAACTGAAGACATTAGAAATTGACACAAATGCTTTTCGGGAAGTTCATGTAGTGGATATTGATTCAGAGCAAATGTGTGCACACTTTCATTCACTGCTATGTGAAGGCAAGTTAAAAACAGCCAAACGAGCACATAGCTAGAATCAGGAGTACAAGATCAGTATGGTCTGTTAAACAAGATGAAGAGCAATGGATTCCTGTTAGGGTCGACTCCCTGAAGTCGAGTCTAAACAAATGAAGCCCTTTCCTGCAGTCAATGACGAAAAGCACCCTCTTTGGCTTCATGGGTGAAATGTTATTCATATTTATTGATTTTTTACAGAATAAAATCCGGTGTTTCTATGTCAAACAGTTTTGTTATATTTCATTCTTCTGTGATGTATATAAAGTGTAATATTGGGATGCAAACTCAACATTGAATGCCTTTCAACTCGATATCTGACATTGTACAGGTGTCTTCCTTTTTAAAGCCCAGAACCATGTGTGTGGCGTGTATACTTTTGTTTGAAAGTAGATTCACCCCACTGCAGTAAAAGGCTAATCACATCTCTAAAAGTGGGCTTTACCATAACCATCACTGCCTCCTATAATAAGTACTTAACAGTTAGAAGTGTTAACACATAGGAAAGGACTTCTCTTGTCTAATTAGCTAGGCTTCCATCCAATTGGCGACAGATTTTCTTCAGAATATTTTTTTTTTAAATTGCATAAAAACAATATGTGCATTTTGCCACTAGAGGTGTGTTTCCATCAAATTGACTTGTTGCAGATTAAAAGTCATGATGACGTAATGCACATTAAAATCCATTTTTGCAGTTAAATGAATTTCCATCATATTTTCAACTCTACTGATGCGTTATATAGTGTGTTCCCACTCTGGTATTGGCACGTGCGCTATAGCCAACAGCTCGCTGATACAGTGCGGGTAGAACCTACACTATGAGATGATTATGGACAAAGGAGCAATATTGTTTTTATTTGACAAACGGCAGCCAAGCATCGATGATCATGTCACCAGAATAAGACCCTCGATATTTACTGGAAAGGAGCATCAAGCTCATCACCTTGCACTTTCACCACCCTGTGAAGTTCATCATTATTGATTTAATATGTAGCCTAATAAACTGCATGCTTTCCTAACGAGTCGTAGTGGGAGGACCACACACCATGTCATCCCGTGACTCCATGTTTACTTCGATGTGATGGTTCTTATATCAAGATTGGCGCATAAAAGCGTTTCCACTGACAATTCTCGCACAATTAATTGTACAGACACAAAAAGTTCCCACTGTCTGTCGTATTTCGTTTTGTCAACATTTGGAACATTTACCAACAAATGTTCTGTTTCCATCAGACCTGTAATAAAGTTGTATCCAACATGTACTTTACTCGCATAAAAAGGTTAGATTGAAACCTGATTTGTGATGAGAAAATAACTTACTTGAAAGATTTTGTATGTTCTAGTTGACAGAAAGGAAAACTCTACTGTATCTCTCCCTTGCATTCAGTCCTTGTGAAATCGCTTTCATTTTGAAAGGGGGAAGGGAAAAGTAATATTGACCAAATGTGAAAATTCCCATTGATTATTCCTGTTTCCTCAGAGTACCATCTTGTTAAAAAAGACCCCTCCTGAATTAGTGAGATGGTGCTTGTCATTGATCCCCTCTCTTCCCCTGCCTCCCCTCTCCTCCCCTACCTCCCCTCTCTTCTCCCCTGCCTCCCCTCTCCTCCCCTGCCTCCCCTCTCCTCCCCTGCATCCCCCACTCTTCTCCCCTGCCTCCCCTCTCCTCTCCTCTCCTCCCCTGCCTCCCCTCTCCTCCACTCTCCTCCCCTGCCTCCCCTCTCCTTCACCCTTCTCCCCTACCTCCCCTCCACTCTTCTCCCCTGCCTCCCCCACTCTTCTCCCCTGCCTCCCCTGCCTCCCCTCTCCTCTCCTCCCCTGCCTCCCCTCTCCTCCACGCTCCTCCCCTCTCCTTTACCCTTCTCCCCTGCCTCCCCTCTCCTCCACTCTCCTCCCCTCTCCTTTACCCTTCTCCCCTGCCTCCCCTCTCCTCTCCTCCCCTGCCTCCCCTCTCCTCCACTCTCCTCCCCTGCCTCCCCTCTCCTTTACCCTTCTCCCCTGCCTCCCCTCTCCTCTCCTCCCCTGCCTCCCCTCTCCTCCACTCTCCTCCCCTGCCTCCCCTCTCCTTCACCCTTCTCCCCTACCTCCACTCTTCTCCCCTGCCTCCCCCACTCTTCTCCCCTGCCTCCCCTCTCCTCCCCTGCCTCCCCTCTCCTCCCCTCTCCTCCCCTGCCTCCCCTCTCCTCCACTCTCCTTCCCTGCCTCCCCTTTTCTTCACTCTTCTCCTCTGCCTCCCCTCTCCTCCACTCTTCTCCCCTGCCTCCCCCACTCTTATCCCCTGCCTCCGCTCTCCTCCACTCTTCTCCCCTGCCTCCCCTCTCCTCCCCCACTCTTCTCCCCTGCCTCCCCTCTCCTCCACTCTTCTCCCCCACTCTTCTCCCCTGCCTCCCCACTCCTCCACTCTTCTCCCCTGCCTCCCCACTATTATCCCCTGCCTCCGCTCTCCTCCACTCTTCTCCCCTGCCTCCCCCACTCTTATCCCCTGCCTCCGATCTCCTACACTCTTCTCCCCTGCCTCCCCTCTCCTCTCCTCCCCTGCCTCCCCTCTCTTCTCCTCCCCTGCCTCCCCTCTCCCCCACTCTCCTCTCCTCCACTCTTCTCTCCTGCCTTACGATGGATCCTCCATGATTTCCTTATGACCATCTATTGATTCCAACCTCCTAGCCAAATATAAAACCACACTTGTACACTCCAATCCTGACTGCTCCCACTAACCAACCCACACTTCACATTCCTACAAACACTTGCACCAATACTGACTCTCTGCCTGTCTCTGTTGTAAAGCATGCTCCTCTAGAAATACAGAGGCTAGCGCTTTCTAACGGTCAGGGGTCATCTGACAGTAATGCCACCGATAAATGACCTGTCTGTCTCTGAGCAGAGGGTAGAGGTAGAACTCCTTAACTAAATGGAGGGAGAGATACAGACAGGGATACTGTATGTTCTAGTATTCTCAAGTTAGACAAGCTCTGAAAATATCAAAGCCAGACAATGCAAAAGCAAGGCTTGTAGAAACAGAATATCGGAGTATGGAGGGATGTAGCCATACTGTAAAAGAGAATATCTTTGAAACAGATCCTTCAGTCACCTGAGATTCAGTCAACAACAGGGCACATGTGTGGATGTAATCCATTAAGATTTGAAATGGGCAAGACAGAGGAATCAATCAATCAGTCAATCAATCAGTCAAAAACCATTGACATATTTGAAACAGAGGTTCCCTTCAATTTGCAAAAGTATGAATGTCAGTGAGAGAGTGACAGATTGAACAAGAACACGACTAGTAGACGCTGCAAGCAATATGACATGAACAGTGTTTTACTCTGAATAAGAGCCCGACACAAGGGCGTCTTTAAGAGTAATCTCCCCCTCCTGACTAACCCCCTACAAGCCCCCTGGCCCCACCACCCCTCCCTATGGATCAGCTGTGATCTACTCTCTCCCCTTTCACTCAAATCAGGATTAGGGAGAAGGACAGAGTGGAGCAGCAGGAGAGGGAGGAGGGGATTTTTTTTTTGGGGGGGGGGGGGGTGAGGACCGAAACAATATGGAAAGGAGATTAGAAAAAGAGGGGGTTTGGGCCGTTTGGGGAATTGCAAACTCCCTTGTGCTTGGGTAGGTGTCTTAATGACACTGCCTAATTATCACAAAATAAGATGGGCTAAGAGGAGGGAAAAGAGATGGATGAGAGAACACAAGGGAGAGGAAGAGAGAAAGACAAGGGCAGAGAGGAAGTGAAAGAAAGAGAGATAAAGAATGAATGAGTAGGGTAGAAACACTGGTATGAGCCTGACAAACCAAGAGAGAGGGGGACCATAGAGAGAAAGAGTACGAGAGTGAGAGAGAGCGAGAGAGAGAGAGCGATAGAGAGAGAGAGAGCGATGGAGAGAGCGATAGAGAGAGAGCGATAGAGAGAGAGAGAGCGATGGAGAGAGCGATAGAGAGAGAGAGAGAGAGAGAGAGAGCGATAGAGAGAGCGATAGAGAGAGAGAGAGCGATAGAGAGAGAGAGAGCGATAGAGAGAGAAAGGGAGAGAAAGGGAGAGAGATGGAGATGCAGTAGTAGCGGCAGTAGGAGCGGCAGTAGGAGCGGGTGGGCCCCAGCACGCTGCATATTAATTGGAGAACAGGTGTTGGGGCTGGGAGCAGGAGGCTGATTACTGCAGCCTCAGAAACAGCCACCCTCACCCACCTCCCCCCTCCACATACACACATGAATCATTTAGGCCCCAAGCAGTGACTCAGGGAAAGGGTCAGGCAAAGGGTCACCGACACATACACAATTGCACACACATCAATATACATACATACATAAATAAACATCTGTGCACATCCATGTACACATACACAAACAATATACATATGGGCTTATTCAGACACAGACACATTCTCTCACTCTCTCTTGCTATTTATCACATGCACACATGCACACATGCACACACACAAAAATCCACAATAAATAAAGTTGAGATCTCTGCAAGGACACAGTGGAACGCTGCAACAAATTCCACCAGCTTATCCCAAATGACATAACTGCTAATAGGCTGGTCCCCAAGGAGAGGGATCCATGGGCCTGTCAAGAGGGAATAACCCCCTATCAGACCTGGATGGGCCCAGTGTGATTAGAGGGTACAGTAGGTCAACGATCCCATTTAAATCCATCCTCACAGTACCACCATCAGCCTGCACAGGCCCACACACTGACATAGATCCTCCAATTCACAAGCCCCCTGCGCTACTTATAAACAATCTTTGGAGTGGTTTTGCCATGGAAGATGGAGGAAGAGGACGGGGGTCGTTGGGAAAGTAATGCGCCAAATGAGCAAAACAGCTGCTACTAGGGATTCTGGGAAAATTCAAAAGACAACAGACCAATTTTCCATTATATGAAAACTATCTTCAGCAGAGATCCTCTGAGACACACTGTCAACTGCCGGCCAGCTCGGACAGAGGAGGGGGGGGGGGGGGGTGAAGGGGAGAGACAAAGACAGAAGAGGGAGGGAAAGTGGGAGAGAAAAATGCTTGACATTTTGGGATGTATTTTTGGAGGAATGGAGAGAGGGAGGGAGGAAGAGTGAGGGGAAGGAAAGGGCGATGAAGGTTGAAGAGATGACGTCACAGAAAAACCATTGTACAGAAGGTCTGCTTATGAGCATTTATCACAGCAGCTGATATCAGGCAGATACGGTGTGACTTCCAAAATCCCTGGGACCTGGAAATCCTCACACATGTCCATTAAGGTAATGCTCCGTCTCCCTAAAGCCTGATAACTGACTGTCAGGTAGGGAATCTACAGACAATACATAACCCTCACATTGCACGATAGACCCTAACTCTTCATGATTCTGATAGGAATATTTTTGTATTCATATATTTGGCAGGAGTTAGGACTGTGTACAGAGGAGGTATTTTTAGTAGGACAATGTGGACTAAGTGTAAGGGGACGCCACAGTGTTCTGTGTGCTGACCAACCAGAGCAAAGGAGACAAGCGAATAGACAGACAGACAGACAGACAGACAGACAGACAGATACAGTATGTGAGCACAGTCACTAACAAACACAGATGCTTACATTAGCACCGACAGGTATACTGCAGAGACACTAATTACCACAGACGCATGCCTCAGTGCCATAAACACTCATAGGGTAGGTACGCTCTGTTACAGGGATCTGGCACAGCAACAGACCTAGAGGAAAGCTCTTAAATATATATACACACACACACGGACTGTACCTACTCACCCACACATTTAATATGCAGACATGTATGCACCTTGCCACCACCCCTACACATCTACACCCTACCCCTGCCCCCTCCTCCTCTCCCGTTGCCCTCACTAACCCTCCCTCTCCTCTGTTTTTACTGGCCATAAAAGAAACGGCTGATTTGTGAGGTCTCATCACAGGAACCACATGGGTCTCTGCCTCTCTCTCTCTCTCTCTCTCTCTCTCTCTCTCTCTCTCTCTCTCTCTCTCTCTCTCTCTCTCTCTCTCTCTCTCTCTCTCTCTCTCTCTCTCTCTCTCTCTCTCTCTCTCTCTCTCTCTCTCTCTCTCTCTCTCTCTCTCGCTCTCTCTCGCTCTCTCTGTCTCTCTCGCTCGCTCTATCAAAATTAATGTTTGTGTGAGTATTTCTGCATCTGAGCATGTCTGGACAATGGACATCTTAAAGGCATGAGAGGGACAGTTGAGAGGGAGACAGTAGAACATAGGCTCAGTTGGGCTGTTTGACGTTGTCTGGTTAGTGTGAGTGAGTGACAGGTGCCGTTACCTGTCAATGATGACCGGGTCAGAGGGCGTCTCGTTGCGGTTTCCACAGCTTTTCTTCTCACAACAGCGACTGTGTTCCAAAATAACAAACAGAAAACACAACAACACAATGAGTGAAACAAACCAGCATGACAGGACAAATCTTTCCTCTGGCCCGACCACTGTCCCAGACTGCACTGCAGACTGCACAGATCCAGGGAAACAAAAAGTGCCAAAGGAGAGGAGGTGAAAATAAAAGAAAGGGGAAGAAAAGGTATCATACAAACAGGGAGAGACCATTCAAAAGTGAAAAGCCAGCCTGGCAATCTGTCACATGGATTTCAAAATCAAAGAGAACCCCCACCCCATCACACAGACAAACACATCAACACACCCCATCACACAGACAAACACATCAACACACCCCATCACACAGACAAACACATCAACACACCCCATCACACAGACAAACACATCAACACACCCACACAGCATCCTACAATTCGTCAGCAGTCCTGTCTGTGGAGCCTGCCCCCCCCTACAAGTCCCCTCCGCTGCATAACAAAAGTGTCCCCTCCCCTAACCATCTGCCACCCCTATACCTCACCTCACCCCTCTCGTGTCCCAGCTTGGCCCTGCCCTGCCCCCTTCCACCCTCCCTCCGCCCCCCTGTCAGGCGGCCTCACTCCCCAGCTGTGACGCTTGCCCTCTGCCTCCCTGGCTCTGTTATTAGCCAGCTGTGAGTTACATTCGGGCATCTGCTGGCTACACAATGGCAAAGCCCACTCAGTCTTAGCCCCTCTCCCCCTGCCCAACCCCCCTCTCATTCCCCCTCCTGCCCTCAAACCCTGTGCCACTGCCCCACTACACCAACACTACCTCTCTCTCACTGTGTCCTTCTCTTCCTACCTGCTTACCACAGTAGGTTGGTGGAACTTTAATTGGGGAAGATGGGCTCATGGTAATGGCTGGAGTGGAATAACTGGAATGGTATCAAATACATCAAACACATGTCATTCCATTTACTCCATTCCAGCCATTATTATGAGCCATCCTCCCCCTCAACAGCCTCCACTGCTCCATACCTCCAAAAACACTGCATGCATGGGGAAGAAGCCCCGTCTTCCCCTGTTTATCTGTGAGGGAGGCTCCAGAGAGAAACAGGAGCTGGAAAGCAGCAGGGGGCTCACACTGTAACAAGCCTGATGACGGACTGGCTATACTTTCATTTCAGACCCAGTCTTATTTCCAAATGGCATACCACATTTCAGACACATCAAAACAAAACCCAAATACATTTTTAAGGATGTGTGTGTGTGTGTGTGTGTGTGTGTGTGTGTGTGTGTGTGTGTGTGTGTGTGTGTGTGTGTGTGTGTGTGTGTGTGTGCGTGTGTGTGTGTGTGTGTGTGTGTGTGTGTGTGTGTGTGCGCGCATGCGTATATGACTCACCTGCACATAACCTCGTGAGTGAGCAAAACCCGGCACATTTCAGGATTCTTGTTCTGTCCCTCATATGATATGGGCTGAGAGAGAGGGAGCATGGGTGATGGGGGCATTTGATTTCATGTGTAATCAATCAAGCTGTAAGCATGAGCTGCACAGCAGGCTAAATCCAGTCAGGGAAAACAGGGTTCCTTACCTGTTTAGTGACGGAGTCAATAAGTCGTGCATAAAGATCCTGTTCTGTACGAACCCCTGTACACAGACATAAACACGGTCATTAGAGGAATCTAAACTAACCTCACAAAGACAACCTAATCCTGAAGGCATGGGATATGAGTGTTTTAGACTGGACATTGATATGATTCCCATAATGGCCATTTCCTGGGTCATCCATACAGTTCAGATCAGGATCAATTGAGGGCTTTAGCAGCTCTGGGATCTGACACAGAGAACCTCCCAGCATGCTTTTAGAAAACACCTGAACCTTTGGTCTCTGGGCGCTTCAAACACACTGGTTTTACTTCCTTGTAGGCTGCTGAGAATCACACAGGACAGAGAAACGACGTTGATGTAATGAATTGCCTCTGAAGAGCAGCATGTTATCCAAGGTTTTGTTTTATGGAGCCTACTATGCAGAGTATTGCTTTTAAAACGGGTTCCCCTCATCAAAGTCTCAATCGGGGGGGCTTTGATATCACTAGAGGGAAGTGGGGGGGAAAGGGAGGGTGCAGAGCCAGGCGTGTGTGTGTGCATGTATATGAGTGTGTATGGTCGGGGTCTTTCTGCTACATGTCTTTCATCTCCTCTCCCATGGGTGCCACAGGGATGGCAGAGTAGGGGCAGTGGAGGCTCATGGGAACCAAAATCTCTGTGCACATCCCTTATCTGATGTTGTAACACCATGGGGGGCACCGTGTACCTCATTTCCCTGTTTATGGGGCCTGGAGCAGCTTCACACACAACTAAATCTGGGGCTAAATAACTCAGTGATTGGATGAATGGATAGATATTTAGGAGAGGGGTGAGGTCGGATGAGAGGCAGAGGAAGAGGTAGGTAGAAGAGTACTGGGAGTGGGGGGTTGGGGGAAAGTGGGATTTTCCTCTTATATTTGGAACAAATGTCCATATCATGTCCATTCCATGGCCAGACCATTGAGATGCATAATGGTGTTTGGTCAGTGGTCTGGCTCAGGACAACCTGTTTCTCCTCCCACTCTAAAGTGGTCAAACACTAAAATGTCTCCGGGACAAAGAATCAAGAGACATGAAACCACACAGACCATGTCAACTCCTGAATGCCCAAGTTCTCACAGTGACATGAATGGGACATGCTGCTCCTCATGTGATTCCAGGGTGGTTTGGAGGGCTGGTGTACTCACCATTGCTGTAGAGGAGCTGCAGCTTGTAGTGCGTGCCGTTGTTGGTTTTTTCTCCCGTCTGCTCCTTGGAAGGAGACGACAAACAGACAAACACACAATGCAGTCATGCAGTTATAGCGCGGTGGGGTTACAGTTAAGCACAGTTAAGCTCACTTCATCCCTGGGACTGGTGTGGGATCAGAGGGATCCCTACCCTGTAGACGGGACCCTACACTGGGCTCCAGAACAAGGTCCTTAACCTTGAGTTAGCTCCTCTTTTTAGAAGTTGAACTGCCACATGTCTGATGTGAAATCCTAAAGCTATGGGATTCTTATGATCACATACAACAGTGTACAAAGGATCATGTATGCAACAGTTAATGTCCACACAAGCTCATGTGTGCATACGTATAGGTCTGCATGTCTTTGAGTGTCTGTGTCTGTGTGCCTTTGTGCGTGTGTGCTTCAATGAGTGGAAACTCTTTCAGTGCAGTCGACCTTGAAGGAGAAACTTCCCTTCCTCCATCCCTTCTTCCCCCTGGCTCTACACCACTCTCTTTCATTTTATCCCTCTCTTTCTCTCCCTTTCCTAGTCTATCCCTAACTGGTCTCAAAGGAATGCTCTTTGGTCCAATAACCCAGGGAGCCGGCATCTCTGAGCAGAAAGAGGAATACAGAGATGGGGAGAAAGTAAGAGAGATAAGAGAAGAAGGAAAACAGTGGACAGATTAAAAGAGATGAGTAAAAGTGAGAAAGAGAGAAATCGACAGTGGAGATACAGTAGAGACTGGAATATAATGGTGTGTTCATATACACAGAGGAACATTTATTTCCCCTTATCACCCTTCCACCTCTGAATAACAACAAAACAAAACCAGATGCCAGGTTAACCATGCAGAAAATGAACTCCTCTGCAGCCGTCATATCACTCTGCCTCGCCCTGGCTGTGTGTGTGGCGTTAGGAGAAACACTGACAGCCCTCAGCCCTGGCATTAGCACTGATGCCCAGAGTGGAGCCCTCCCTCCCTCTCACCCTCCCTCCATGTCTCCCTCCCTCTCACACTCTCAGTAAAACAAAACAGTGTTTTAACTTCTGTTGACAGGACAGTGCCCTATCCTCTCTCTGAGGGAAGAGCTGTTACCAGTTTGGACCACAAGCCCCACACTCACAGCTCAAGTTTAACCACAAGGCAAAACCATCCATCAACACTGGGCACAAGGCTCCCACCATGGGCAGTGTACCCCTCCCCTGCCCTGTCTCTCTGGTTCTCTCTAAACTCTCTCTCTTTCTCTCTCCCCCTCTCTCTCTCTCTCTCTCTCTCTTGATCTGAGTGCCACTCTGCACCTCTTCCTCTCCTTCTTTTGGCCCCATGTCTGACCTGAGGAATTTACTTCTTCCCCTCAGCAGTATTTAGTACATGGGAGTGTGAGGAAAAGAGACTTTGATGATGTGTACATGGTATAACTTAACAGAGGCAAGCGTAATTTGCATTTTTAAAAGTAGTGATGTCCCACTAATGAGGAAGGCTGCTAATTAGTCATTAGGTATTCTTTTTCAATCGCTCATCATCAGCTCAGCTTATTGGGAGTGAGGCTTGTGTTACATTGAGCTGTCAGCTGTTCATTATGCTCAGCTTTATAGGGGATGTGGAAGGTCAAGTTAAACGCCTGGATGTAGACTACTGGCTGCACAGAAATGTCCTGCTACGGGTTGTACAAATGTGATCAGCTTAAAGCTTTGCTGGATAGTACTGCTGTAATAGCTACCAACTTTTTTTTAAAGTATTTCTGGTAAACAATAGACAAAGCGGACATGCATAATAAAGAGAAATACATATTATTCTCAAATATACTCACACACTCAATAAACTAAAACAAACAAACACACACACCTTGTCGTGCTCCACAAAGTCCACGAAGGAAGTCCTCTCCACCTCTACAGGCTGTCCGTGTCTGTCATAGAGTGCCAGGACGAAGTGGAAGAAGTTGGACTTGCGCAGGTTAGAGGGGGGCTGCTTCTCAAAGTGGGCCCTGGAGAGAGCTACACCACTGTGGAGAGGAGAGGAGAGGGAAATTAGGAGAGTGAAATCCCTTCACATTACATCACAATCCTCAGGCACCCATAACAAAAACTCTTACAACTGCAATCACTGTTTAATAAGGTCAACTGTATAGGCTACAACATAATAATTATAGGGTTATTGAGTTTAGACTTTGAGCTAATACAGGTCTAATGAACAATACATTTATTTGCAGAGAAAAGTAAATTATGAAAGGAAAAGAAGTCTGTAGTGATTATAACTACTATTGAAAGGAACATCTTTCCTATGCTTCCTGATCTTTATGTTTTTTTTCTAGATTCAACAACTATTGCAACAGGAATTGGGCAGAAATGGCAATATGGAGGAAATTCGTTTTGAAAAATACTCACTGAACAAACACTGTGGAAAAAACGGGATGAATTTGAGCCTACATGATTAATATGCTTAATTCATATTAAAATAAATAAATAGCCTATTACTGTAGTCTAACTGTATTCTTGGTTGATGCTTAATTTTCACGAGTTTAAATTTAGATGATTTGTTAGCAACAATTCAACGCCTTTCAAAACGTTTTAAAACATTGGGTTCAATGACTGTAACTTTCTATTTATGACCTATCTAGGAAATCACAGATGATCGATGGTGGAATGAAAGGAAGTCCAAAAATATCCTAACACTCCTCTCAGTGTGTTTTTATCATTAATGGGTGGGTCAAAGTTTGACTTGCCCCAAACGTGGATGCCTGCAGCTTAATTAACACTGGTTGTTTATTGATGCTTCGCCTCTTACACTAGATGACACCAAGGCTGTTTTTTGTTGACGCTGCACAATATAAAGTTCCAAACCTTAAAGGTTTTCTTTCTTTCAGATATATTTTTTTTTAATATACTGTGAAAGTTATTTTGGAATTCATGCTGACCTTCATGCTCTTGACCTTTGAAAAGTCCAAGGACTAAAAGTTTCAAAGTCTGACAAATTAACATTTGCTTTGATTGGATAATTGTGCGCTGCCTACATTTTTTTCGCATGCATAATGTAGATCTAGCAGAATACGCAAATGATAATTTTCCTACAGGATGAGAATAATAGGTTAGGTTGATAGGTGGATCCTAGCCTATAGGCCAACTCAATACTCAAGCGCGGGCCTGTACCACCGTCCATTTAACCGATTTCAAACGGACTCCCACCAAATAAACACTGATAGAACACGTCTGAACTGTGTTACGTAGTTATAGCTGTACAACATAGGTTTGATTTAGAAATGCACATGCCAAATAACTATCAGATACATTTTAGGTAAAGTTACCATATTTAGTGAGTAGCCTATTATGAAAGTAGATACTCATGATGTGATAAAGGCCTTCAAACAACAAATGACTCGAGACGTGTTTCGTTTGCAAAAAAAATGTATATAAAATATGAAAAAACTGTTAACGCACATTTGCAAAGTCAGTCATAACCTTAACCGAACACACCAAATAACAGAGATGTGTTACAAGTTTGTCCTAGCACCAAACATCTGTTTATTTTGGACAATACACCTTTGACATTAATGTCAGGCTACCTTGTCTGCATGCTTACTGTTTTGCATGTTCTCCTGTGAATAATATAAACATAGGCTAATTTATACCAAGGCTATCATAATAGCCTGTAAATGTACTGGAGTATTTTAAGGCTAATTTATACCAAGGCTATCATAACAGACTGTATATGTACTGGAGTATTTTAACATGAAGAATTCACAAAGTTACGTTTAAACCAGTATGAAAAGCACTGAGCAAAAATGTTCAATGCATAATATAATGGTAACATCAAAATACATTTAGATTTTTCTCCAAGCTCTTTCTTTTGGGGAAAGGGATGACAATATAAATATGAATTTGTCACCAATATAATTGTATTGTTATTATTATTGGGTTATTATTATTATCAACTTAGATCGTAATTAGCCTATTGGATATAGGCCTAAACTATGGTGATCAGAGAACTGGATGGAGATATAAAATAAGTGAATAATTCAACATGGATACATTTACAGACTCGAACTGTTAAAAGCGTTTCAAGCGCTTCATACAAATCAATAGCCAAGAGGTGTGATCCTCACTAAAATAACATTATTCCGGGCGCTCGCTTTCGTGACAGAATGCTTTTTTGTTTAATTGTTTTGTTTTATCCCTATCCCTTTCATGCTCGTGACACCCCTAGCTATTGACAGCGCGTACCCCGTACAAGCCGCACTCTCACACAAAGCCAGGGATGCTCGATATCTATTTTTCTACATTTGTCATTATTTACCGCCGGCCATTAACTCCCAAAGACAACCTGTTGCTTTTTCGTTTCATCCCAAGTCTGGAGAAGTTTGAGGTCAATGAGTATCAAACAAGAGGCATGAGCATAATCAACAAAAATACGTTATATTTGACCGCTTGGCACCACCGGTCACTTATGGGCTATGTTATGGTGATCTGTGCACATAGGTTATTTGTCATTTACTTGTATTAATTATTTCCCTAGCATAATATGCTTTTGGATATTGAAGTGAGACAAACTACCTACATAATAGCCTACATCGACTCCTCGTGCATGCTTAAAGAGGTCTAATTCACTTCTTATAGGTCCGTAGTAGTGTTTTATGTTGTGTTGCCAATAAGACAGATTGACTCGTTAATATCGTCAAAATACCACAAAGGACTTGAGAACATGAAGGTATACTGTACCTTTGCGCCGCTACGTTAGCATCGACAACACCGACATTACGCACCCAGGACCGGACCGGATCCATCTCCTCTCCCAGAGTTCTTTCTTTTAATCCGCTGACGTCTCTTATGAGATGCTCCTGGATCCCGTACATTTAAAACACAAACCAAATGCTGTTCTTTTATTTCTTTGGAGAAATTCAGAGTAAACAAGAGAGCGATATGACTTTGGGAAACTAGAACTGGAAGGTCAGTTCCAGGATACTGTGCTATCGAACACTTGGAAGATGACTGAGGCTTAGCTGCCCAAAGTAAATAATACTGCTTGTCTTCAAACGTGCTCATGAAGGAAAACAGGCAATAGATGATGTATCTGCTGTTGGACTGCAATCATTGTCCAAGAGCAGGGGATCGGTAACGTCCAACGTCGGTTCGAACATAAACAAGGATCACCTGTTTGGTGGACACGCAAGCACTCCTCGACAAGCTCATGCACACCGTAGATATGCACACCACAGATATGCATGCACACACTTCCACACGAAAGTCCTAAAATCACAGGTGAAAGAATCTTTCTCAAACAGAGTAGACAGAGACCTTTTGCTCTTTGAATCTATAGGCCGAAGGGCTGGCAATAACGTTTCACTGTCCTGGAGCATGAATGACTTCCTCTGCCGGGATAGGGTCTGGAGGAGGGGCTACACTGCCTTATGGGGGACCGATTGTTGAAATTGATGCTCTCATTGGTGTAAAATGCCTCCGTTAGTTGGACTTATACCAATTTCAGCATCCAGCTAGCCTATAGCTCTCATGTTTCATCAAACTTTTCTCTAGTGAAGTCCTACCAAAGACTGCTTCGGATTGCAGGTGGGATAATATAAACAACAATTCAGCTGTTTAGGCTAATTGATTATACAAATAAGAATATGACATGTCACTAAATATAGTTTTGTTTATGTATTACTTTTATCAATTTGGTTAAACTATTAATTCATACAATGGAGCTTTATTATTTGTTGACTATCGAACTATCAGGCTACATTATATTCATTGCTTGATTTTGTGTTTCAACAAATTATTCTTCAATGTTGAAATCAAAAATGGATCATTTCAGTGAACACAATAGGCGTCCATATTGGGACTAAGTTATTTACTGCAGTGACTAACTAATTCAGCCATTGATAAGAATCACCTAATATATTTATTACTTATTTTTCGATTTATTGACGATTTGTCAGTGTTGCATGCACGCAATTACCATGTGAGAAAATAAATAAGTTAAGTCAGCAAATTCATGCAAAACGAAAGAAATAACAGAAATAACAAAATGAAAAAGGTCATTTTGAAATATGAAAGTTCTGAAAAAAGACAACTAACACGTTGTAGCACATTTTTCTAAAGTTTCTTTAGTATTTAAGTCTAGGCTACTTAAAACATTTAAAATGTAATATTATTGTTTACACATATTGCATTTCCAGCAAAACCATTGGCCTATTTAGTTTGCTATTCAAAATTTGGCTCAAGTTTCAGTTATATTTCTTGCGTTAGGCATTCTATTGCTAATTGTATTTTAATAGGATAACTGGATTAAAAGTATAAAGTAACCATCCTGAATATCTTATTTGGCGTTTTCAGTCGAGTCATCACTAAACACAAGAGCGCACCCGGCAGGCGCGTTGCCTATTCAACCAGCCACGCTCTCGCGCTCTGTCTGCTCTCCCTGAACAATGCGCAGTGATTGAAAGCTGTGATTCGACTAAGGATATCAGTGTCGTGCACAAACAATTGTAGTCTGGTTGGTCTATTCATCTTCGCTGCTATATTGTACATTCCCTTTGAAAAAGGTCAATTTGAAATATGAAAGCAACTAAGCCTACACTTTGAGCATTTAAGTCTAGGCTACTTAAAAAAGGTCAAATGTAATATTATTCTTTACACATATTGCATTTCCAACAAAACTATTGGTCTATTTAGTTTGCTATTCAAAATTTGGCAAAAGTTTCAGTTATATTTCTTGCGTTAGGCATTCTATTGCTAATTGTATTTTAATAGGATAACTGGATTAAAAGTATAAAGTAACCATCCTGAATATCTTATTTGGCCTTTTCAGTCGAGTCATCACTAAACACAAGAGCGCACCCGGCAGGCGCGTTGCCTATTCAACCAGCCACGCTCTCGCGCTCTGTCTGACACGAACAATGCGCAGTGATTGAAAGCTGTGGTTCGACTAAGGATATCAGTGGCATCGTGCTAAACAATTGTAGTCTGGTTGGTCTATTATTCTTCACTGCATACGTTTGTGCTGCTCATCCAAGGCAGTGCTGTGAGTCTGAGGCAACATGATTGGAAGTTCTGTCTAAAATGGTACAGATATATGTTTGATACGTTTCAAATTAACACATGATAAATAATGATATACATTATAACAACAGCCAATGCACTGACAAAACATCCATGCAAAATAAGGTGGTTTTATGTGTACATTGGAAAGGCTATCGTTCAAAATAGATAATCAATATTTATTTTCTGCACATTCCAAAATGTTCCATAATAGAGGAATCAGATATCATGCTGATATAAATATGATATGAACCCATGTTTAATTCACTTAACAAAATTTGAGTTGTAAATACGTTCAACCTTATTATCAAAAATATTCTGCAGTTGGAAAGTTAGACCTCATCCGTTCCCATGAGGATGTCATGTCACTGAAGAACCTGTGCAGAAAAACCGTTGCGTTTGTAGTTTGTCTGTCTGCAATAAACACTGGCCAGGTGTGTATGGTGCGTTTTACTGAGGTTATTTGCATGATTTACATTACAATTGCTGACAAACTGCATGTTTCTATAGGCCTGACAGATGTGCTCGATGAGCTGGCAAACGTTTTTATGCGTTTTAATTTCCAGATTAAAAAAATTAATTTCCGTTGCTTTCTTTATCCATCTTTCTGAATCTGAAAAGAAAAGTTTTTACATCCCTTGCTCCTTGCGGAGGCTATTGTCTCTGGACTGAGCTCCAGCGCCTGAACAATGAACGTAAATCTCCCTCCTTCGATCCCGCCTCAACCGACCATCTGCCAGCGCGCAACAGAGTCAGATGTTCCCCAATTATAAGAACAGTCTTGCGGAATCCTTGCCACTGAATCTCCGCCCCCTCCCGTGTTCGTTCCACACTCTTCTTCCCCGCATCCCGACTTGTTTGATTGACAGCTCTGCTTAACCAGAAACCATTAAATAACTACAGATGCTGAAGGAAGTAATACACATCTTGGGAATTCCTCCACACTACTTTACAAAAAAACAGCCGTATGCCTACACCGAGATGACATAGCACCATCACTAAAATAACCGCACTTGCTTTTACAAGTATTTTGGCATTCTGTCTAGGTCTACTTATTGTGAACTGTAGCCCACCTGCTTTATGTAGGCTACCCATTTCCTCTCGGGTGAAAGGAGTCATCTACTGGCATGAGAGAGACTTTCTTGACTTGAGGACTAATGGAGGAGGACTGTTGGCCTAAAACAGTAGACTCCTCAGAAGCCTTGAATGAATCAGAACTTCCTCAATGTAGGCGTTGGTGTGTTTGCTCTTCCATTCACAAGTCAAGGAGCATTGTGCACGGAGAGGGTGGCTAGACAAACGGGACTCATGCCAACACAATTTTTGTCAGTTCTAAATGACAGCGAACTAGCCTAGCAGTAATTGTAACGTTAGTGCACTTTAAAAAATGCTGGGTTGCCTTACAAAAATGCTTTAGAGATGGGTAGATCTAGCCATGTAGCCAGATCGAAAGAAAAATTAATTTGTTGGCTGTGATATTTTAGCTAAAATATTCAAACCACCTTGAGCGAGACAAACGGCTTTCTAATCAATGTAAGCCACGGAGACTGTCATCCGCGCGTGTTTATGGGGGGTGGAACGAGGAATCAGTGACTGCTAGAGCGAACAATCGAGTACGGTGTGCCACTCTCCCTCTACAAGCATTCCCTCGCTCCCAGGGGAGTAGCCTACCAGCGCCACTCTCTGTGGATGGCACTCAAGTCCTAGGAGGTCACAGGGGCGTGTGGGGGATGGCCCGGGACGCAGCAGCTGGTTCCCGTCCGCTCATTCCACTCCGGTGAGAACAATGGGATAATGCGGCCCACCACGTCTGTATCGATGCTAGCCTATATATTGCGCTCATTTATTTGTTTACTTATTTAAGTAAGGTCAGTCCCCGGGGAAAATATACAACAACAATTAAAATGGTGCGCAGTCAAACCACATCTTCTGTCATCCTCTGCCTGTATTATTGTAGGCCTATTGTTTTTCTAAATCATTATCTTCAGTAATAAAACGTTTTTTGTTAATGAAAATGTTTACGAAAAATGTTAGTTTGCTTTAATAATGATTGGTTATAACATTAATAGGCCTGTAAAAGTTGACAAAATGTTAAAGTTGTCTGTTTTCCATATAGCTTATAGCCTGTCCGTAGTAGTTTTATGTACATAGACAATATTTTTGTTACAATTTTTCCCTATGCACAAAAAGTTTTTTTTGCACATTCTTGACTCTTACGTAGACTGAGTGTACAAAACATTAGGAACACCTACTCTATCCATGACAGACTGACCAGATGAATCCAGTTGAAAGCTATGATCCCTTATTGATGTCACTTGTTAAATCCACTTCAATCAGTGTAGATGAAGGGGAGGAGACAGGTTAAAGAAGGGTTTTTAAGACTTGAGACAATTGAGACATGGATTATGAACGGGCAAGACAAAAGTGCCTTTGAACGGGGTATGGTAATAGGTGCAAGGCTCACCGGTTTGAGTGTGTCAAGAACTGCAAGTATGCTGGGGTTTTCACTCTCAACAGTTTCCCTTGTGTATCAAGAATGGTCCACCACCCAAAGGGCATGCAGCCAACTTAACATGACTGTGGAAAGCATTGGAGTCAACATGGGCCAACATCCCTGTCAAACGATTTTAACACGTTGTAGAGTCCATGCCCCAATGATTTGAGGCTGTTGTGAGGGCAAATGGGGGTGCAATTAAAATTTAGGAAGGTGTTCCTAATGTTTTGTACAGTCAGTGTATATAGATTATTAATTACATGTGCGATAACCAACACACTATTGCTTATAGGCAAATATCTGGGCATCCAAGGGTAAGAAGTTGGTTTATTTTTCTGCACATTTTTAGGCCTATTGCACTCAACCGTGCCCCATAAGTGAAATCTGTAGCTCAATGAGCAAAAGCAAAACAAAATTAATAAAATTATAACGTGCATGTAATTTGAATCATAGGGATTGGTATGATGATATGATCGTTTATTAATTTTTGTCATGAAAATGTTCGTATTTTGTGAAAAGC
The DNA here is from genome assembly GCF_057628025.1 of Oncorhynchus mykiss. NCBI lineage: Eukaryota > Metazoa > Chordata > Actinopteri > Salmoniformes > Salmonidae > Oncorhynchus > Oncorhynchus mykiss. The sequence goes on along the minus strand of NC_143032.1, from coordinate 61,065,619 downwards.
CCTATACTCATCTTCCACATGAGGAAAAGTGCGCGAGCAGAGGTGGAACCTTCACGCCCCCCTTTGGTTGAGCGTGAAGTGCATGCTGTGCTGTGTCTCGCTACTCCAAAAATGTGAGGGCAAGTCTTGACTTGAGGTGACAGAAAGCACAGAGTATGTGCATGTGTTATTTTATTGTTGTATTTATTTGTATTCATTTTTTCGAAAGATGAAACAGTCAGAATATAATTGTTTATCAAAAACAGATTTGAAGGGCCAAGCCGAAAAGTTGAAAAAATGTGTTGCTGTGCCCCTTAGCAAGGCACTTAACCCTAATTTGCTTCTGGGGCACCGTATTACTATGGCTGACCTTGTAAAACAATACATTTCACTGCACCTATCCGGTATATGTGAAAATACAACATCTAGTTTTAAAGTATTTTCTTTATAATAATTTACATCTGAAGTTTACTACATAAATATTCAGTCTTTAGCTTTAGAATTCAATGGTTTGCCCGACCCAATGCAGCAGGTAGGCTCCCTGAGCATAGTTTTGAGTTTGTTCTTATTTGTCATAATTTCACCATCACCCAAAAACTCATAATTAGCACATATTAAGTTAGATTTTGTTCCTATGTGTTTTATGTGCAAGACCTAAACTATATCATTTAATTAGCCTTAAAGTTCATAAGAAGGAAAACACATACCAATAATTAGAAGAAATAATGCAATTAACAATCAAAAAGTTATCACATTGCATTTCCCTGATGTGGTAAGATTAATTTAATCTAACAACAATAATTGGGTTTGGGGGGGTAGAGGGATTGGGTCAACACACAGATACACTGTTTAGGCATTGGTGTTGGTTTGGTGAAAAAACGTGAAAGATAGAGGAAAGAGAAAGAGAGACACATGTGGCATGCAATGACTCTCCCACTCATGTGCAAGTATAACAAACTTCAGTGCAAATATAACAAAACAGTCAATTGACCTCTCTTTTCATTGTATATGTGATAAAGATTAACATTAGTTAAAAGAGTCTTTTGAAAGAAAAATAAAATATCTCTCTTTTAAAATACAGAACCTTAGCTTAGTTCTAACCTGTGTGTCAGAGTGGTTGTGTTTTGGGATCAGTGTCCAGGTCAGAATGGGCTCCAGACAGTGAAGATCAGGTGCCCTGAGAGAAGCTGTCAGAGGTCATGCCGTTGCCACCATAGTTAGCTGACAGGCAGATCTCACCCCCCTTTTTGAGCTGCAGCGGTGTGCCTCCTGTGGCCGTGATGTAGCCATTCTGCTGGGTGGTGAAGGAGGGCAGCACCATCTGGCCGTTTTTTCAGCAGTTCCATGTTGCCCACATTCTGGTATATGATGCAATGAAACTCAAACTTTGTTCTGTCCATGACCTCACGGAATTATATGGGGTGGCATGGTTCGGGGGTAGTTGTAGCCCAGCCACATGGCAGATTTTGTGGCGATGCCACAGAAACCACTTGGCCCTTGCGACCATGAGTGAGAGAGAGCAAGTTTAGAAATGATGTCAACACTGCAACATACACCATTAGTCATACTAGTGGTTATGTACCTTCTTGTTATACACTATTAGTCATACTAGTGGTTATGTACCTCCCTGTTATACACTATTAGTCACAGCAGTGGTTATGTACAGTTGAAGACAGTAGTTTACATAAACCTTAGCCAAATACATTTAAACTAAATGTTTCACAATTCCTGACATTTAATCCTAATAAAAAATCCCTGTCTTAGGTCAGTTAGGATCACCACTTAATTTTAAGAATGTGAAATGTCAGAATAATAGCAGAGAGAATGATTTATTTCAGCTTTCATTTATTTCATCACACTCCCAGTGGTCCGAAGTTTACATACACTCAATTAGTATTTGGTAGCATTGCATTTAAATTGTTTAACTAGGGTCAAACGCTTCGGGTAGCCTTCCACAAGCTTCCCACAATAAGTTGGGTGAATTTTGGCCCATTCCTCCTGACAGAGCTGGTGTAACTGAGTCAGGTTTGTAGGCCTCCTTGCTCGCACACGCTTTTTCAGTTCTGCTCACACATTTTCTATAGGATTGAGGTCAGGGCTTTGTGATAGGCACTCCAATACCTTGACATTGTTGTCCTTAAGCCATTTTGCCACAACTTTGGAAGTATGCTTGGGGTCATTGTCCATTTGACAGACCCATTTAACTTCCTGACTGATGTCTTGAGATGTTGCTTCAATATATCCACATCATTTTCCTCCTCATGATGCCATCTATTTTGTGAAGTGCACCAGTCCCTACTGCAGCAAAGCACCCCCAAAACATGATGCTGCCACCTCTGTGCTTCACGGTTGGGATGGTGTTCTTTGGCTTGCAAGCCTCCCCCTTTTCCCCCCAAACATAAGGATGGTCATTATGGCCAAACAGTTATGTTTTTATTTCATCAAACCAGAGGACATTTCTCCAAAAAGTACAATATTTGTCCTCGCGTGCAGTTGTAAACCGTGGTGTTTTTTTAAATGTCGGTTTTGGAGCAGTGGCTTCTTCCTTGCTGAGCGGCCTTTCAGGTTATGTCGATATTGGACTCGTTTAATTGTGGATATAGATAATTTTGAACCTGTTTCCTACAGCATCTTCACAAGGTCCTTTGCTGTTGTTTTGGGATTGATTTGCACTTTTTGAACCAAAGTCAGTTCATCTCTAGGAGACAGAACGTGTCTCCTTCCTGAGCGGTATGACGGCTGCGTGATCCCATGGTGTTTATACTTGCGTACTATTGTTTGTACAGATGAACGTGGTACCTTCAGGCGTTTGGAAATTGGTCCCAAGGATGAAACAGACTTGTGGAGGTCTACAACTTTTTTTCTGAAGTCTTGGCTGATTTATTTTGATTTTCCCATGATGTCAAGCAAAGACGCACTGAGTTTGAAGGTAGGCCTTGAAATACATCCACAGGTACACCTCCAATTGACTCAAATGATGTCAGTCAGCCTATCAGAAGCTTCTAAAACCATGACATAATTTTCTGGAATTTTCCAAGCTGTTTAAAGGCACAGTCAATTTAGTGTATGTAAACTTCTGACCCACTGGAATAGTGTTACAGTGAATTATAAGTGAAATATTCTGTCTGAAAACAATTGTTGGAAAAATGACTTGTGTCATGCACAAAGTAGATGTCCTAACAGACTTTCCAAAACTATAGTTTGTTAACAAGAAATTTGTGGAGTGGTTGAAAAACGAGTTGTAATGACTCCAACCTAAGAGTATGTAAACTTCTGTGATGAAAGAAATAAAAGCTGAAATAAATCATTCTCTCTACTATTATTCTGACATTTCACATTCTTAAAATACATTGGTCAGGATTAAATGTCAGGAATTGTGAAAAACTGAGATTAAATGTATTTGGTTAAGGTGTATGTGAACTTCCGACTTCAACTGTACCTCATTGTTGTACACTATTAGTCACAGCAGTGGTTATGCACCTCCTTGTTTTACACTATTAGTCACAGCAGTGGTTATGCACCTCCTTGTTTTACACTATTAGTCACAGCAGTGGTTATGCACCCCCTTGTTTTACACTATTAGTCACAGCAGTGGTTGTGTTCTGGGGGCCCTCATCACTTACACCTCACATCAGGCCTAATGAGTGATTACTGTACATTCAAACTTTACTAGTGGAATATTTATGATATGATACAGACAGTAACTAAATATATGGGAAAGAAAAATAATGGTGGAGGAGGGGGTGATTTCACCTTCTGGTCCTGGTGGTCTTCTCGGTCCTACTGTTCCAGTCCTACCAGATTTGGGATCTGTATTTGGACTGTGATCAATGAAAAATTACATTAGAAATCATGTATTCCTGTAAATATTGACCAAATAATATCTTTCTAACTCACACATGAGAACAAAAAAAATCACACATCCGTAAGGCTCAGTTAAAGAGAGCTGTATGTCACACAAGGCCTCAGATCAACACTTGCCATCACCATTGTGATGACTTATGGTTATCAACAGGGGTTTTGCTAACCATGGCTGAAGACTCAGAAGTATGACAGTGCAAATTAGACATGGCTGAGTCCTTTCCAGGGCCGGCTCCAGGCATTAGCGACATAAGCGGTTGCTTAGGGGGCACCTGATCCAAGAAGTCAGTCGGGCTCTCAACTGGCTGTTGAGAGTAAGAATAGTGCAATTTCGAAATTTGGTTGTGCATCAACAGTCGTTCTCTTGTTATGTCAGTCACTCAATTGACTGACAATTTACCCTTTGCTAAGCCCCGCCCCCTTGTTGCAACTATTGAGACCTTGGACAACATTTTCACAGGAAGCCCCTCACAATGATCTCAAGCTGTGTTTTTAATACACAATTAAATTAAAACACAGACTACCCGTTGCTAATCAGCAGACTTTCTGTTATGTTGTGATGGACTGTCATTACAACTGCTTCACGGGAACCTCGTAAAAGGAAGGTTGCAGTGTGGCTAGCCACTGGATGGCTCTGAATGCACTGTCAGCATGCAGCCAAATGGCTCTGAATACACTGTCAGCATGCAGCCAAAGTTACTAACCACTTTTGGAGCTAACTAGTGCTTTCAAATAATATCTTGATGTTGACAGCAGATGAGTTGTATTCATAACATGGCTAACTTAGCTAGCAAACATACAAACAAGTAATATTAACTGGCTACTAGCTAGCTAGAGAGAGCATTAGCAAAGTTGGGTCGTCAATAAAAATGAGAGCTAGCTAACCACCTGAGCTAGCAAACAATGTAACAAAAGTATAATTTTCGATTTGAAAAATACTTAGGCTCTGCATTTCAGGAATCACAGTAGCAAGTACCCCTGGTGCACTGGTCAGTTATTTAGCCATTCAAACAATTAGCTTGTGGATGAAAACTCTACGTTTTTGTAATGTCCTCAGTGGCTTTCATGTGTTTCAAACGTGAGCTTGTCCAAGGTGTTGGACTCAACAACAGTTGCTATCCATTGGAGCACTGCGATTGGTTGGCCAAAATTCTGGGGTGAGGTTTAACAAAGGGTCAATAAGTAATGTGAAAATTTTGATTGGTAGTTAGTATATCTAGCCAGCTATCTAAACTGGTAGCAATCATGGCCGACTACCAACCGGGCACGCAGGGCATGTGCCCAGGGGTCCTGACCTCCAGGGGCCCCCCATTGATTCTTACTCACTCAGATATCATACCATAAGGCATATGTAATGTGTAGAATTGTAGGAATTTAGCTATAAAGGCCCCCAACCAGAGGGCAACCTATTTTGATGTAGTTCCTTTCCTATAGCAAAAATGATTGTTTAGGTTCCACATCTGAAGAATGACTCAGGCTGGTAATACATATTCACAAATTGTGGGTAGGAACTATATGGTGATTTCCACATGGAGTGGAGAAATAACAAGAAGTAGGGCACTGAAAGCTGTCAGTTTAGCTAGCTGGCATGCAAAACTTATCGAGCTAGCTAATGTTATCTCTTGTTGCTACACCATATTCAAAATTGTAGACAGCTGGCTAAGGCTATGGCTGGTTCTGGAGCTGGATTTGTCATAAACATTTAGGGAAAAACTTGCCACAGATGGATTGGGGAAACAAGTATCTTTGACTTGACATCTATTGTTTCATAAATGTTTCATAATTTGTGCCCGGGAATCCGCCATGGAAAGAGAAAGAATAAGAAGAATCTCCGGTAGTATGGATAGCCTAGCTATTGAACGGGTTCAACCCTTTTGAACAGGTAAGATTAAAACTGGTAAAACTGGCTAGCTGGTTGGTTTTTATCAAAATCTTGCTTTAGTGTGTAGAAAAGGGGATACCTAGTCAATTATACAACGGAATGCATTCAACTGAAATGTGTCTTCCGCATTTAACCCAATCCCTCTGAATCAGAGAGGTGTGGGGGCCTGCCTTAATCGACATCCACGTCATCGGTGCCCGGGGAACAGTGGGCTAACTGCCTTGGTCAAGGGCAGAACGACAGATTTTTACCTTGTCAAGCTTGGGGATTCGATCCAGCAACCTTTCGGTTACTGGCCCAACTCTCCTACCCACCAGGCTACCTGCACTGTCCATGGTGCTGATAGAGCGCAGTGAGATTTCATGCCATTGAACATGTCACTTCTTGGTCAAAGCATCATTTTTTAACTTTTATTTTTGTCTTATAGCGTGACATAAGCAGAATTGTATATAATTCCAATGCAAGAACACAAATGATGCTACATATCTGTATGTTTCATCATAGAAATAGATATAGACTGCATTCTATTGTGGTTTTCTTGGTAGCCTAGTGGTTTTCATTGCTGTAGATGGAACTGTATGTATTTGAAATGTGTTTATGGTAGGTTGGCATTGCTTAAATGATAAAGTGGGTCGAATTTGATTTGCAGAAGTGTAATGTGCCATATCATAACGTGTTGCTGAACTCATGAGTGGCATGACTTTCCCATGTTTCCTGTATAGGCCTATTTATTTGGCAAGACAGTTGTCCATGGCTGCATCTCACTGTAGTAGGCTGTAGGCTATGTTTTGGTTATTTGGATCTCCATTCGCCTTTCGTTTAGTGCGTTTGTTTACTGTTAATGTAACTAACTTAAATATAGATTGTCATTACTTTTATCGATCTGATATTTTGTTTACTAGGCCTACTTTCTACCACTGTTTTGTTCTGTTCACATTCATTCGCATTCACAGTTGTGTCGGTATTCTAAGACAAACTGCTATTCAGTATGTTTGTTTGCATTACTACTTTCAGCATTTAGTTTGCATTATTTTGGTAAGACGGTGTGTACGGCTGCATTGAATTCACATAGGCTGTTTGTAATTGGGTAATTGCCCATCTAAACGGCATTGCTGTAGGAGGCTGTCCATTATGCTGTACAGCGCAGCACAGACAGCCTACAGAACCTTCAAAAGCACTCAATGATCTCGGAATCTCTGCATTTTAACTTTATGATTATTATGGTAGAGGATGATTATATATGTAAACTGAATTTGATGTAATTCCAATGCAAGAACCCCAAAATTGTTTGCCCCCACTGCGATTTCTACTGCCCCCTTAGTCACTTTATCCTGGCACTGTGTTATAACATCCTATGTATGTGTTATAACATCCTATGTTTCCCTGGCAATCTTGAACTAGACTGTAGATCTGTGCCCTTGATGCTTCTCTGAACTGGAACATCACTGTTAGTGGTGACAGCATGTGATCCACACAGTAGGTATATGATATGAATTGCATAATTATATGATTTAGATATTGAACAGTTGGTATTTGATTTGAATTACATGATTACAATGCCTTCAGAAAGTATGCATACACCTTGATTTATTCCACAAGAACAAATTCTTATTTTTAATGGCGGCCTAGGAACAGTGGGTTAACTGCCTTGTTCAGGGGCAGAACGACAGATTTTCTACCCTCAATTTAGCATTAACACTGGAGTGATAGATGTGCAGATGATGATGTGCAAGTAGAGATACTGGGGTGCAAAAGAGCAACAAAAAGTTGGGTGTGCTATTTACAGATGGGCTGTGTACAGGCACAGTGATTGTAAGCTGCTCTGACAGCCGATGCTTGAAGTTAGAGAGGGAGATATAAGTCTCCAGCTTCAGTGATTTTTGCAATTCGTTCCAGTCATTGGCAGCAGAGAACTGGAAGGATAGGCGGCCAAAGGAGGTATTGGCTTTGGGGATCACCAGTGAAATATACCTGCTGGAGAGTGTTGCTATGGTGACCAGTGAGCTGAGATAAGGCGGAGCTTTACCTAGCAAAGACTTATAGATGACCTGGAGCCAGTGGGACTGGCGCCGAATATGTAGCGAGGGCCAGCCAACGAGAGCATACAGGTCGCAGTTTTGGGTGGTATATGGGGCTTTGGTGACAAAATGGATGGCACTGTGATCGACTACATCCAGTTTGTAATTTCAGAACATGTTTGAAACATTACGTGATATGTTACAAACACAACTGGACAAGATGGAAATGGACACAGTGACGGACACAGTGACAGACTGCTTGACATGTATGTTGAAATCCCAGTTGAGAATAAACAACAAAACAGCACGGCAAGTAAGTGAAATAAATAGGTTTTGATTATGTTTTACTGGTAATGGAGATATACTAAAATGCCAACAAAATTACTTTTTGTTCAGTATGTGTGTTTCAACTATTTACCTGTACTAGAATGCATAAAAGGCCCGCTAAATTGGTATCTGTTTTTTTTTGTCAAGGAAAATATCGGATATCGGTATCGGCCAAAAATGTCATATCGGTGCCTCCTTAGAATAAACTATAAAGGGAAATAAATGGCTACGGTTGAAACTTTTTTAGTTATTTCATGAAATTTTGTTTTTAGTAAAGGGCCGTTTAAAAAAAAAGTGCCATGGTAACTGGCCCCTCCCCTTGGGGTAACTGGCGCCCGGGGGTGCCAGTTACCCAGGTAGAAGATTATGGCATAGGGTTTCACACAAGTGTATAGAATCCATTTAATTGACGCTTGGCTGCCTATTGACAGATAAAAATAATCTTGCCACTGTTGTCCATAATAATCTCATTATGTAGTAGACTATACCTGCACCGTATCTGCACTGTATCTGCAAACTGTTGGCTAGAGCGCAAATGCAAATACCATTCGCTACACTTTTTGTGACAAAACCATTAGTAGGCCTAGAGTTGAAAATACGATGAAAACTCTTAACTTTTTCTTCTTTTTTTTTACTCAAAAGTTATTTTTGTGTACTACGTATTGACACACTGACTTTTATCGGCAACAAGTACATTTGACTTTTGAGAGAGGTAGTTAGCAAACCAGACCAGAGTGAAGGACAAGGACCTCTGAACACCATATGGTAACCTCTGGAAGATTAGTTCTAACAGACACCCCGAGACCAACCTATTACAAATACAAAGGACATGGTGACCTCTGGTGGACAACCCGAGACTTACACAACAGAGACTGCCGAATTACTCTCCACAGAGAGACACAAAGACATACAAGCGTAAATATGTACTTTGTATTTCTAACTCCGAATGATCGGTTGTTTGGGTGCTAAGTAGCCACAGTTACGATGAGCGTATTATTCAACTGTATGAACAATAGTTGAATTCCTGTCTCTCCTCCTCCCGCTCTTTCGTTCCCCACCCTCTTTCATTGTGTAACCAGCCGTCGTATCGGGTTAGTCCACTAGGGACATTTCATTGCATTATGTTAATCAATACTATACTATGTGTGTTTATCTATTTCTGTGCGATTATTTCATTAGTTAGTAAATAAATAATTAAGCCAATTTTTGTAAGCTGATTCATCATGGAGACTAGGATTTGTGCAGATTTTTAGGATATTACGACGTTCAGAATGAGACTGAAATAGGAGCAAATGATTGATGGATGATGGCTAGTCTATGGAGATATTCAGATTTTTTTGAGTTGATTAGGGAAACAATTACTACTAAATGAATTGTTATATTATTAATTTAATTGCCTAATCTTTGAACGTGGTATGTCATTATTCAATGAATAGCCGTTATCGCATTAACGATATCAACGTCACGACAAAGCCTACACCCCAAATTTGACCCTTGACATTGGCATTAGTTAAAGTGACTAGTGATACCATTATTAAATCCATTTATTAAAGTGGTCAGTGATTTGAGTCTGTATGTTGGCAGCAGCCTCTCTATGTTAGTGAATGTTGTTTAACAGTCTGATGACCTTGAGATATAAGCTATTTTTCAGTGTCTCGGTCCCAGCTGACTGTACTGACCTCGCCTTCTGGATGATAATTGGGTAAAAAGCAGTGGATCAGTTGGTTGCTGTCCTTGATGATATTTTTGGACTTCCTGTGACATCAGGTGATGTAGGTGTCCTGGAGGGCAAGTGGTTTTCCCCCGGTGATGCGTTGTGCAGAACGCACTACTCTCTGGAGAGCCTTGTGGTTGAGGACGGTGCCGTGGCTGTACCAGGCAGTGATACAGCACGACAGGATGCTCTCGATTGTGCATCTATAGAAGTTTGTGAGGCTTTTCGGTGACAAGACAAATTTCTTCAGCCTGATGCGCTGTTGCGCCTTCTTCACCACACTGTCTGTGTGGGTGGACAATTTCAGTTTGTCCATGATGTGTACGCCGAGGAACTTAAAACATTCCACCTTCTCCACTACTTTCCCGTCGATATGGATGGGGGGGGGGGGGGGGGTGCTCCTTCTGCTGTTTCCTGAAGTCCACGATCATCTCCTTTGTTTTGTTGACGTTGAGTGAGAGGTTATTTTTCTGACACCACACTCCGAGGGCACTCACCTCCTCCCTGTAGGCTGTCTCGTCGTTGTTGGTAATCAAGCCTACCACTGTTGTGTCGTATGCAAACTTGATGATTGAGTTGGAGGTGTGCATGGCCACGCAGTCATGGGTGAACAGGGAGTACAGAAGAGGGCTGAGAACGCACCCTTGTGGGGCCCCGGTGTTGATGATCAGCGGGGTGGATGTGTTGTTTCCTATCTTCACCACCTGAGGGCAGCCCGTCAGAAAGTCCAGGACACAGTTGCACAGGGTAGGGTCGAGACCCAGGGTCTCAAGCTTAATGATGAGTTTGGAGGGTACTATGGTGTTGAATGCTGAACTGTAGCCAATGAACAATATTCTTACATAGTTATTCCTCTTGGCCAGATGGGATAGGGCAGTGTGCAGTGTGATGGCGATTGCATCGTCTGTGGACCTTTTGGGGCGGTAAGCAAATTGGAATGGGTCTAGGGTATCAGGTAGGGTGGAGGTGATATGATCCTTGACTAGTCTGTCAAAGCACTTCATGATGACAGATGTGAGTGCTGCGGGGCGATAGTCATTTAGTTCAGTTACCTTAGCTTTCTTGGGGTACAGGAACAATGGTGGCCATCTTGAAGCATGTGGAGACAGCAGACTGGGATAGGGATTTATTGAATATGTCCGTAAACACACCAGCCAGCTGGTCTGCGCATGCTCTGAAGACGCGGTTAGGGATGCCGTCTGGGCCGGCAGCTTTACGAGTGTTAACACGTTTAAATGTTTTACTCACAAAAGGACTTGAGTTCCTGTATGTTGTTATGATTACACCACGAGTCGTTAATCATGTGGCATACACCCCTGCCCTTCTTCTTACCAGAGAGATGTTTGTTTCTGTCGGCGCGACGCATGAAGAAACCCGGTGGCTGTACCGACTCTGACAACATATCTCAAGTGAGCTATGTTTCCGTGAAACAGAGAATTTTACATTCTCTGATGTCTCTTTGGAAGGCAACTCGTGCAATAATTTCCTCCACCTTGTTGTCTAGAGACTGGACATTGACAAGTAGTATGCTCAGAAGCAGTGGAATATATCTACAACTTTTTCAAAATGTCAAAAAATAGATCAACTTATTACAAAATCGTTTTGATGAAATATCTCCAAGGACATTTTTTATTGAGCAGCCAGACAAAGTGTTGGTAAAATAATTTGGTAACATCTTGTGGTTTTAATGTGAATTACAGGGGGGGGGGGGGGGGGGCTAGTTACCCCTTAGTACCCTAACTCTGTTTAAGGTCTTTGTAAGCATGTCAACTGGTAAGTTCATTTGACCCAGCAAGCATAACATGTCGCTGTGTTGTTCTTTTTTTTCTGACTGCTTAACTTAAAAATAAACTCTGCCTAAATGCATTATTTCCTGTCTCTCTGATTGGCTGAGTCAATCTGTGCTTCCGAACTCATAGCCATTGGATAGCCTACTGTCACCCTTTATTGATTCAGGGCCGACTGTAAATCATACTCTGTTCTCTCTTACAACGGCGGTTTTACAATTCATTGTTTCGATCTTCATTGCATATTTTTGTATCGGTAAGTAGATACTACCCTAGCTAGTATATGATTCTATATTGACAGTCTTTTTGTCGAATCCTTGTCAGACAATGCATCGAGTCTCTGTCACTGAATGACTGTCGCTGCATTGTTTCACCAGTTACAAAAATAGACCTGGTGTATTCTGCACTAATATATGAGTTTACACTGCGCTGGGAAGCAGTCGTGCTATTTTCAGACTTTGACCACAGTGCTTTTTTCATTCATTAGTAATGCCAGATTATGGAACATAAATGTCTGCCTTTTCCGTTTGCCTAACATGTAATACATTCCATTCAATATTGGAACTCGAGAGCTTTGATTAAAAATATATATTTTAAACATGTCAGAGCTACGTTCTAGCCCATTCTCTCATGTCGTCCTATAATAATGTTACCACATATGCAACCTGCAGGCCCAGTTATTCAGGAAAGTTTAACATGTACTCTGCCTCCTTTCCAATCCGAGCGGCTATTACTCGCACACCTAGACCCTAACGCATGAATACAGCCTAAATATGTATAATTTCACTTTTTAAATTTATTGCGTTTTATATGTGGGATAAACACAACCAGTCACAATGTTTTAATCGGATTAGGCAACGTCAAAAGTCTCTTGATGCAAAAATGGCTTTATAAATACATTTGTTTGATTGATTGATTGATTGATTGATTGACTGACTGACTGTAGCCATGCGCACGTTCATTCAAAATATAATTCCAGCATCCTCAAAATGGCTTGACATTAACCATGTTTCCATCCAACCTTTTGATGCGAGTAACGTAGCCTACATGTGAGATAAAAAAAAAATGTAATGGAATCATGGGAATGCATGCCGTTTATTAGGCTACGGATTAAATAAATTACACTTGAAAGTGCACAGTGATGAGGTTGATGCTCCTTTCAATAAATATGGAGGGTCTTATTCTGGTGACATGATCATCGACGCTTGGCTGCTATTTGACAAAGAAAAATTATCTCGCCACTGTTGTCCATTAAAATCTCATCATGTAGTAAACTATACCTGCATTGTATCTGCAAACAGATGGCTAGAGCGCAAATGCATACGAGAGTCAGCACATTCGCTACACTTTTTGTGACAAAACCATCAGTAGGCCTAGAGTTGAAAATGCGATGGAAACTCATTTAACTTGTATTTTTTATTTGAGGAATTTCACCTCAAATTATTTTATGTGCACTACGTATTGACACACAGACTTGTATCGGCAACAAGTAAATTTGATGGAAACACAACTCTGATAGGAAAATGCGCCAGGGTTTCCCTTAGCCAGTAATTGCGGTTTTTGGCCGATAAAAACATGAAAAGTCAATAAATAAAATTGTAGCCAGTCACATTGTCCAAGAGAGGGTGTCTATTCGCGCTTCAGCACCATTCTCTCACGCCTTGTGTGCTCTGGCCTGCTGCTGAGGAGAGAGAGCGAGAGAGAGAGGTACCTAGGCCTAGCATACTGTTGATTGTGAAGATGGAGGCCATTTGTTTTATCATTATTATTATTGTATATAATTGTTATTATTGTAAGCCTATTTATTAATTGAAACCTGTTTTTTAAAATATGCAAAACCTGTTTGGTTTAATTCTGTTCAGAGATTTGTATTGGCTAAATAACATTTGTCTTTTTAATTATTTAGTTTAAAATAGGTTATAAGTAAGTCTGTTGTAAAATAAAGAACATTAGCCTATTTCTGTCATGTGTTGGGTATGGTAGGCGCTGGCCTTTGTTGGTAATTACTGCAATATAGCCTATTCAAAACGTTTGTGAATGTTTAAATCAGTTCGAAAGTATTTTATTTAATTCTGTTGAGCCATTTGCTTTGGCTGTAATGCTGTTTGCTACAATATAATAGCCTGCTCATATTTTCGCTATAAACAATGGCTTCACTTACTTTTGATATTACCCTAATAAAGTTTAAAACTTTTGTGAAGGTTTGGTGTGGTGTGGTGTGGCTATTATTAAGCTTTGGCTACTGCAAGTCTATGATATGAAGGCAGTGCACACTGGCGCTCCAACTGACTTCGACAATTGAACTTGAGGTGAGGAGAAATGTTTTAGGCCTACCAGAGTTACTCCTATAATATAACAGTATAATGCTTATCATAATACAACATATTCTGTTAGAAAATTAACGAATTAACCTCCTTCTGTAAATCTATATCTGTATAGCAGACGCAGTAGCCATCATTCATAAAGAAATGCATGGCTGTGTTGTAGCATGCCGCCGGCATATCTCTCTCCATCTCCCTGGGGCTGGGCGTAAGCTTCTCTTCCTTTATATAGGCTATATTTGTTTTAAAATATTAATATCATACAGTGGACACCTAAGCCTAATGCCTTGATGCATTTGGTGCTCAAATACCCGAGAGCTGAACCGTGAGGTGGACAATTAATGTTGTAGGAAAGTAGCCTAAAAAACTATGAAAAAAATAGGTTCTAAGGTTTTTCTTATGCTACATATCGAAACAAAATGAATAGTGTTTTGTAATTTGTTATTAGGCTGTTTTTAAGGACAAATAAATGTGGCTGATTTGGCCAATATCCCTCGTTTATTGACGGCGCTGGCTGCGCCAAATCGAATCTGAGGTAAAATTCTCAAATTTTCAGTAAATTAAAATGTTCCCGGTCACGTTATCCGGTGCCATATTTTCCTAAAGGAAAGCTTGAAATTTTCATATTGTTTATATGCAGATTTTAGAATATTCGCATGAAAATCTGTCACCAATTGACTGGAAACGTAGATATAGACAACCTAAAGACTGTGGCAAGTGCACTAGTTCAGTGACACTTTGATTATACTTGCACATCAGCCATTATTGACGACGACCCTGGAGCAACAAGGGTTAAGTGTCTTGCTCAAGGGCACATCGAGAGATTTTTCACCTGGTCAACTCAGGACTTTGAACCAGCGACTTTTCATTTACTTGCCCAACTATCCTAACCACTAGGCTGCCTGTCACCCATGTTGAGCAATGAACGTATTTTTACATTATAATGCTTGCAGAGCTGGTGAATGGAAGTTTGAATCTGAGCTTTCTGGGCATTAGAGAGGTCTCTAATGCACAGATACTGGTTCAGACCTGACCTAGTTAACAACTTTTGTTTTTAGTAACTAACTAAACTGTGAGTTATTCTGCGGGATCTTCATGGTCATCCGTGAGCCTACCAGGGCCAAATTGGACATCACACAGCAGATATAAATTACTGTATGCTTGAAACACCAACAGATCTAACATGAGTCTTCCAGGACCAGGTTTGATGGAGACTATACCCAAGTCCCGTCTTAACAGTTACCAATTGTATAGCTTGTATTCTCTATCCTAGAGGATACGCCCCAGTACTTGGTTCACAAATCATTAATCTATAGATAACTCTTGGCCACATATTTCTGTTAACACACCAAGTCTGTTTCACTTCTGCTTTCACACACTAGCAACAAGTCATTTTTCAACTTAAGAAAGATGGTTGTTGTGGTGTCCCTTTTTTCACCAGAGCTTCCAGGCCTGAACTGTACACAAGCCGAAGATCAAGTTGTTTTTCAAATTAGAGATGTAGGATATTATGCATGAAATGGTAAATTATAGTGAATCACTGAACTCTCACCTCTGATGTCCTTCTACCAGACATCTGACATCTGTTCAGACTGCAGCCAGATCATTGAGCTATTCACAGACATGATCTCAAAACACAGACACCCAGGTGAGTACCCATTCTGATTCTGCTGAAGTATGTTGCTCAATAAAAAAAAGTGTAGCCAGAGATGCAGATAACACCCTGACCAGAAAGTGTTACTTATACTTCAATTTCTGTAGCCAGAAATATATGTACATAAAAAAAACATCTGGTCTCAGACCTCTTCTCTGCCATCTTTCAGTTCACGTTTACAGTGCAAATATAGAATATCATGTCTAGCAAAAACTCCCTTACACTACAGTCAACAGAGACTACATTATGTTGAACTCTGATCTTAAAACAAAGTCTGCTAGAAGGATGTCAGATTGACAGATAATTTCACCCCTCATCAAAGTGAGTCACCAACACTGTAACTGTATATCCAAATCAAATTGTATTGGTCACACATATATTTAGCAGATTTTATTGCGGGTGTAGCAAAATGCTTGTGTTCCTAGCTCCAACAGTGCAGTAATATCTAACAATTTACAACAATACACACATATCTAAAAGTAAAATAATATAATTACGTAATCTGTACCTGTGTTGATTGTTTAGGAGCTGATCAACAACACCCTGGATGACCTGTGTCTACGCCTCCCCAGAGGTGTGGCTCAATGCCACTGTGTATGCACCGAATGCACCGAATGCACCGAATACAACCAGTGTAGTAGACCTTACCGTGAAATTATTACTTACAAGCCCTTAACCTCTACGGGATTGGTGTCCCTCTACCTAGACGGTTGAGCTAACGTGCACTAATGTGATTAGCACGTTGTTGTAAGTCATAAACATGCCTTATTTAACCACACTGACCAATTTACAGTAGCTATTACAGTGAAAAAAATACCATGCTATTGTTTGAGGAGAGAGAACAGGAACAAAAAACTTTTATCATGGCAACTGGTTTGATACATTCACCTGTGAAGGTAAATAATGTACTTACATTCAGTAGTCAGTAGTTCAGTAGTCTAGTCTTTGTATTCAAATGTAGAAACTGGGTTCTACAGTTTGAACCCTGCTGTCTCTGGCTCCATACCCACCCAGCCCGCCATCTAGATGTGTGAAAGTTAGTGTATAAGCTAATGTATGACATTCCTGGGAGTGGGTAAACTTAAATGTTGTATTACCATATCATTTGTGTATGTTCTCTATAGTTAAGTACTTTAAAATGTATTATTGACCAATTCGGCACATTTGGGCAGACTTGATACAAAACATTGTCCTGTATTGCAATACTTCCCTGCATCAATCTGAAACTTTGCACACACACTGCTGCCATCTTGTGGCCAAAATCTAGCTGGTGTCTAAACTGCAATATTATATAATGGCATTTCTATTGCATTTCAAAGATGATAAAAAAACAAAAAAACGTGTTTTGGTGTTTGTATTATCTTTTACCAGATCCAATGTGTTATATTCTCCTACATTAATTTCACATTTCTGCAAACTTCAAAGTGCTTCCTTTCAAATGGTATCAATAATATGCATATCCTTGCTTCAGGTCCTGAGCTACTGGCAGTTAGATGTAATTTTAGGTGAAAAAAAGAGGGACAGATCCTTAAGAGGATTTTAACCAACAATGCCATTTTAAGAATACTAAGAGTTAAGAAAATATTTACTAAATAAAGTTTAAAAAAAAATATAACAATAATGAGGGGGTACCGATACCGAGTCAATATGCGGGGATACAGGTTAGTCAAGGTAATTGAGGTAATACAGATGTAATACAAATGTATTAAATCATTTTCTTATCAATCTACACACAATACCCTATAATAACAAAGCAAAACAGGTTTTTAGAATTTTTGCAAATGTATAAAAAAAAAGTAATAAAAATATCACATTTACATAAGTACTCAGACCCTTTACTCAGCAGTTTGTTGAAGCAACTTCGGCAGTGATTACAGCCTTGAGTCTTCTTGGGTATGACGCTACAAGCTTGGCACACCTATATTTGGGGTGTTTCTCCCATTCTTCTCTGCAGATCCTCTCAAGCTCAGTCAGGTTGGATAGGGACTGTCGCTGCACAGCTATTTTCAGGTCTCCCCAGAGATGTTAGATCATGTTCAAGTCTCGGCTCTGGCTGGGCCACTCAAGGACATTCAGAGATTTGTCCTGAAGCCACTCCTGCATTGTCTTGGCTGTGTGCTTAGGGTCGTTGTCCTGTTGGAAGGTGAACCTTTGCCCCAGTCTGAGGTTCTGAGCGCTCTGGAACAGGTTTTCATCAAGGATCTC
This sequence comes from Oncorhynchus mykiss, assembly GCF_057628025.1. Taxonomy (NCBI): domain Eukaryota; kingdom Metazoa; phylum Chordata; class Actinopteri; order Salmoniformes; family Salmonidae; genus Oncorhynchus; species Oncorhynchus mykiss. The sequence goes on along the minus strand of NC_143032.1, from coordinate 61,047,871 downwards.
TCTGTACTTTGCTCCGTTCATCTTTCCCTCGATCCTGACTTGTCTCCCAGTCCCTGCCACTGAAAAACATCCCCACAGCATGATGACGCCAACACCATGCTTCACCATAGGAATGGTGCCAGGTTTCCTCCAGACGTGACGCTTAACATTCAGCCCAAAGAGTTCAATCTTGGTTACATCAGACCAGAGAATGTTGTTTCTCATGGTCTGCGAGCTCTTTATATGCCCTTTGGCAAACTCCAAGCAGGCTACCATGAGCCTTTTACTGAGGAGTGGCTTCTGTCTGGCCACTCTACCATAAAGGCCAGATAGGTGGAGTGCTGCAGAAATGTTTGTATGCACTTCTTCTATGGTATATTGCCAATCACACAATGTAATGTGCATCCCGCCACCTACTATGCGGGATGTAACCTGGACCCCCCCCCCCCCCAATTTTTTTTTATTTTTTTTAAATAAATCAAAAACAACAATTCTGTTAAAAATAAATAAAACTGATCTGATCCCTACACAGGCTGAAGGGGAACCTGGGAGTCTTCCGGCGCCAGTACCCCTTGCAATTCTTCAGATGTAAAATTATTGAGTCCCATTAACCACAATAATGTCCAGTTTCTTCGACTTCTTTGAGACTTGCTGTTCAGTTTAGAACTGTGGCAATGAACGCAACAAAATCATCCTGTGTGTTAAAAAGGTGCTATTTTGTCTGGCAGCAAACTTTTACTACAGGCTGTGGTGTATCCACTACCATATCTTCACTAGCATCACTCGTTTTCTCAATTCTTTTAATCGCCTCCGCATAGGAGATTCGATTGACCACTAACTTTTTGCACCTCAATTTCCTTCACCCGTACAGGGCACTCCAGGAACACTATCCCCACTACAAATGCAACACCTTCATCCTTCTACAGTATACTCTGTTCGCCTGAATACTTGAAACATGGCCAAATCCTTTACAATTCTTACACTCCAGTGGTTTGGGGATGGAAGCTCTTGCGTCATATCTTACATAACCAAGCTTCACATGTGTAGGCATTTGCTCTTTATCAAAAAAACAACAGGACTGACAGACTTTCTTCTTTTCCACCATTCACCCATCGGGGTCAGACGCCGGGCACCAACCACACCCGGAATTCTCTTCAGGTATTCAGCCTGAACATCCATCGCCACCCCTGAGATGACTCCTTTGACGGGTGATCTACACCAAAGTTCAAAACAAAAAACTTGTTTGGATTCTTTTGAGGCTCACTGCAATCTTCCTCTGCTCTTCAGAAATACATTTAATCAAAATAAGACTTCTCCTGATCACTCTGACAGACTCCACTTTTCCAAGCGCATACTTCACCATTTAACACCTCAAACGAGTTTTCCACATATGCAGCCTTACTCAAACGCATCCCAAAAAGAAGCGATTCATTATCATTTACACACGTGTCATCCACTCCAATTTTAGACTTTTTCCTTTTTGTTCCAACTTTCAACTGTCCATTCAGAAAATTTTTCTTCACCAAATTTGCTGGATGCACCGCTTAATTCGAACTCAGTATCCACTTCCACCATCTTCCTTTGTCCTCTGATATGCACTGTCAACTGTGAGACCTTATATAGACAGGTGTGTGCCTTTACAAATGATGTCCAATCAATTGAATTTACCACAGGTGGACTTCTATCAAGAAACATCTCAAAGATGATCAATGGAAACAGGATGTACCTGAGCTCATAGCAAAGGGTTTGAATACTTATGTAAATAAGGTATTTCAGTTTTTGTTTTAAAAGCTTGAGAGGACCTGCAGAGAAAAACGGGAGAAACTTCCCAAATACAGGTGTGCCAAGCTTGTAGCGTCATACCCAAGAAGACTCGAGGCTGTAATCACGGCCAAAGGTTCTTCAACAAAGAACTAAGTAAAGGGTCTGAATACTTATGTAAATGTGATATTTCCATTTTTTGTTTTTAAATAAATTTGCACAAATTTCTAAAAACCTGTTTTTGCATTGTCATTATGGGGTAGTGTTTGTAGATTGACGAGCAATTTTTTTTATTTAATACATTTTAGAATAAGGGTGTAACATAACAAAATGTGGAAAAGGGGAAGGGGTCAGAAAACTTTCTGAATGCAAAGTATGTAAAGAGTTGATTTTGAATAAGGCTGTAACATAGCGAAATGTGAAGGGGTCTGAATACTTTCCGAATGCACATCTAGTTAGGGGTAAAGTGACTATGCATAGATAATAAACAGTGAGTAGCAGTTACGTCAGTTTCATTATGCCCGTCTTTGTGTTTTTTCCAGTGTGAAATGTTCACCAAACTCTTAAGGCCCCAGGCTGCAGAAGGTTCTGGGAAGCCAAATGGATGCATGTGAGGTAATTAAACCATTCACATCCCAGTCATAGGAGAGGTCATCCACTGTCTCAGTGTATGACATTCCTAACCTCACTGTCTATAATCCCCAGACCAATACCATTGAGACCGTGTCTGTGCCTCGACCTAGGTTGGGCAAAACTAAACATGGCGGTGTTCGCCTTAGCAATCTCACTAGGATAAAAACCACCTCCATTCCTGTCATTATTGAAAGAGATCATGATACCTCACATCTCAAAATAGGGCTACTTAATGTTAGATCCCTTACTTCAAAGGCAATTATAGTCAATTAACTAATCACTGATCATAATCTTGATGTGATTGGCCTGACTGAAACATGGCTCAAGCCTGATGAATTTACTGTGTTAAATGAGGCCTCACCTCCTGGCTACACTAGTGACCATATCCCCCGTGCATCCCGCAAAGGCGGAGGTGTTGCTAACATTTATGATAGCAAATTTCAATTTACAACAAAAAAAATGACGTTTTCGTCTTTTGAGCTTCTAGTCATGAAATCTATGCAGCCTACTCAATCACTTTTTATAGCTACTGTTTACAGGCCTCCTGGGCCATATACAGCATTCCTCATTGAGTTCCCTGAATTCCTATCGGACCTTGGTAGTCATAGCAGATAATATTCTAATTTTTGGTGACTTTAATATTCACATGGAAAAGTCCACAGACCCACTCCAAAAGGCTTTCGGAGCCATCATCGACTCAGTGGGTTTTGTCCAACATGTCTCTGGACCTACTCACTGTCACAGTCATACTCTGGACCTAGTTTTGTCCCATGGAATAAATGTTGTGGATCTTAATGTTTTTCCTCATAATCCTGGACTATCGGACCACCATTTTATTACGTTTGCAATTGCAACAAATAATCTGCTCAGACCCCAACCAAGGAACATCAAAAGTTGTGCTATAAATTCAGACAACACAAAGATTCCTTGATGTCCTTCCAGATTCCCTCTGTCTACCCAAGGACGCCAGAGGACAAAAATCAGTTAACCACCTAACTGAGGAACTCAATTTAACCTTGCGCAATACCCTAGATGCAGTTGCACCCCTAAAAACTAGAAACATTTCTCATAAGAAACTAGCTCCCTGGTACACAGAAAATACCCGAGCTCTGAAGCAAGCTTCCAGAAAATTGGAACAGAAATGGCGCCACACCAAACTGGAAGTCTTCCGACTAGCTTGGAAAGACAGTACCGTGCAGTACCGAAGAGCCCTTACTGCTGCTCGATCATCCTATTTTTCTAACTTAATTGAGGAAAATAAGAACAATCCGAAATTCCTTTTTGATACTGTCGCAAAGCTAACTAAAAAGCAGCATTCCCCAAGAGAGGATGACTTTCACTTTAGCAGTGATAAATTCATGAACTTCTTTGAGGAAAATATTATGATTATTAGAAAGCAAATTACGGACTCCTCTTTAAATCTGCGTATTCCTTCAAAGCTCAGTTGTCCTGAGTCTGCACAACTCTGCCAGGACCTAGGATCAAGAGAGACGCTCAAGTGTTTTAGTACTATATCTCTTGACACAATTATGAAAATAATCATGGCCTCTAAACCTTCAAGCTGCATACTGGACCCTATTCCAACTAAACTACTGAAAGAGCTGCTTCCTGTGCTTGGCCCTCCTATGTTGAACATAATAAACAGCTCTCTATCCACCGGATGTGTACCAAACTCACTAAAAGTGGCAGTAATAAAGCCTCTCTTGAAAAAGCCAAACCTTGACCCAGAAAATATAAAAAACTATTGGCCTATATCGAATCTTCCATTCCTCTCAAATATTTTAGAAAAGGCTGTTGCGCAGCAACTCACTGCCTTCCTGAAGACAAACAATGTATACGAAATGCTTCAGTCTGGTTTTAGACCCCATCATAACACTGAGACGGCACTTGTGAAGGTGGTAAATGACATTTTAATGGCATCGGAACGAGGCTCTGCATCTGTCCTCGTGCTCCTAGACCTTTGATACCATCGATCACCACATTCTTTTGGAGAGATTGGAAACCCAAATTGGTCTACACGGACAAGTTCTGGCCTGGCTTAGATCTTATCTGTCGGAAAGATATCAGTTTGTCTCTGTGAATGGTTTGTCCTCTGACAAATCAACTGTAAATGTTGGTGTTCCTCAAGGTTCTGTTTTAGGACCACTATTGTTTTCACTATATATTTTACCTCTTGGGGATGTTATTCGAAAACATAATGTTAACTTTCACTACTATGCGGATGACACACAGCTGTACATTTCAATGAAACATGGTGAAGCCCTAAAATTGCCCTCACTAGAAGCATGTGTTTCAGACATAAGGAAGTGGATGGCTGCTTTCTTCTTTTAAACTCGGACAAAACAGAGATGCTTATTCTAGGTCCCAAGAAACAAAGAGATCTTCTGTTGAATCTGACAATTAATCTTAATGGTTGTACAGTCGTCTCAAATAAAACTGTGAAGGACCCCGGCGTTACTCTGGATTCCTGATCTCTCTTTTGAAGAACATATCAAGACCATTTCAAGGACAGCTTTTTTCCATCTACGTAACATTGCAAAAATCAGAAACTTTCTGTCCAAAAATGATGCAGAAAAATTAATCCATGCTTTTGTCACTTCTAGGTTAGACTACTGCAATGCTCTACTTTCCGGCTACCCGGATAAAGCACTAAATAAACTTCAGTTAGTGCTAAATATGGCTGCTAGAATCCTGACTAGAACCAAAAAATGTGATCATATTACTCCAGTGCTAGCCTCCCTACACTGGCTTCCTGTCAAAGCAAGGGCTGATTTCAAGGTTTTACTGCTAACCTGCAAAGCATTACATGGGCTTGCTCCTACCTATCTCTCTGATTTGGTCCTGCCGTACATACCTACACGTACGCTACGATCACAAGACGCAGGCCTCCTAATTGTCCCTAGAATTTCTAAGCAAACAGCTGGAGGCAGGGCTTTCTCCTATAGAGCTCCATTTTTATGGAACGGTCTGCCTACCCATGTCAGAGACGCAAACTCGGTCTCAACCTTTAAGTCTTTACTGAAGACTCATCTCTTCAGTGGGTCATATGATTGAGTGTAGTCTGGCCCAGGAGTGGGAAGGTGAACGGAAAGGCTCTGGAGCAACGAACCGCCCTTGCTGTCTCTGCCTGGCCGGTTCCCCTCTTTCCACTGGGATTCTCTGCCTCTGTTACAGGGGCTGAGTCACTGGGGCTCTCTCATGCCATCCCTGGAAGGGGTGCGTCACCTGAGTGGGTTGATTCACTGATGTGGTCATCCTGTCTGGGTTGGCGCCCCCCCTTGGGTTGTGCCATGGCGGAGATCTTTGTGGGCTATACTCAGCCTTGTCTCAGGATGGTAAGTTGGTGGTTGAAGATATCCCTCTAATGGTGTGGGGGCTGTGCTTTGGCAAAGTGGGTGGGGTTATATCCTTCCTGTTTGGCCCTGTCTGGGGGTGTCCTCGGATGGGGCCACAGTGTCTCCTGACCCCTCCTGTCTCAGCCTCCAGTATTTATGCTGCAGTAGTGTATGTGACGGGGGGCTAGGGTCAGTTTGTTATACCTGGAGTACTTGTCCTCCTGTCCTATTCGGTGTCCTGTGTGAATCTAAGTGTGCGTTCTCTAATTCTCTCCTTCTTTCTCTCTCTTGGAGGACCTGAGCCCTAGGACCATGCCCCAGGACTACCTGACATGATGACTCTTTGCTGTCCCCAGTCCACCTGAGCGTGCTGCTGCTCCAGTTTCAACTGTTCTGCCTTATTATTATTCGACCATGCTGGTCATTTATGAACATTTGAACATCTTGGCCATGTTCTGTTATAATCTCCACCCGGCACAGCCAGAAGAGGACTGGCCACCCCACATAGCCTGGTTCCTCTCTAGGTTTCTTCCTAGGTTTTGGCCTTTCTAGGGAGTTTTAGCCACCGTGCTTCTACACCTGCATTGCTTGCTGTTTGGGGTTTTAGGCTGGGTTTCTGTACAGCACTTTGAGATATCAGCTGATGTACGAAGGGCTATATAAATAAATTTGATTTAGATGGACTGTCCCAGTGACAACAGTGGTGTGATTGTGTGTAGTGACTGAGTCTTCTTTTAGTCAGTATATCAGCTATTTGTCACTGTATCCTCCAGAGAGCTGATGTGTGTGTTGTTGTGAAAGAGCAGCATATTCTGAGGAATAACCAGTGTACCCGGGGACCCATTCACATCTGCAGGGATACGAAAACCTCTCAGGAGTGTGGCATAAGTAAACTAGATCTGCCATGGTTTACTATCTGAAAGAATAACCCAAACTACAGGTAAATAAGCAAACTAGAGCATAGTACAAGCCAGGGTTTATTATCTGAAAAACAACACTACCCACATCAATGTTTTGGTATAGTGCATTATATCTGATTTTATTTTGATACAACTCCAGATGGTAGACTTCTGCCAAAAGGTCATGAGGAACTAGAGCTGAAAACCACACCCAGAGATCTCCCTTCATGGATGAAGCTATGATGAATTATCTGCATTTATTAACTGCTAAGTGTGTTTAAGAATGTCACATGTTAATGACTGCACTGTTGCCTTAATTTGTCTGTACATTTAATAGGTATTATATTGCACTGTTGAGTAATTTGAGAAAAATGTCTGTACATTTCCTTCATTAGATTTGTACTTGTGGTAGGCTGATGGTGTAGCACTGAGATTATTTGATGGTGTCAGGTTTGATTTTCACTGTGTGGGCCATTACGAGTACAGTAAGTAATTCATTCAAACATACTGTAAATGATTGAGTTAAAAGAACTGTGGACATTTTTAAGCAGATATATCCACAAGCATAATACCTCATTTACATTAGAAATAGTTAATTTTCCCTGTTAAATCGGCAATAAAGTTATTCATATAAAATCAGTCATAATCAGGGAAAACAAATATGGTACAGTAAATAAAGTGGTGAAGTGTCTTGAAGAAATATATTTGAGTGAACATATACCTCCTTTGATGGAGAAATCCTTTTAACAAGTAATATGTCAATGCATTGCCTTTGTATATTAAACTATGTTTAGGTTTCATTTTTATGATCTAAGTAATATTCATGTGTGAGTCCGAAGTATTTGTGTATACATGAGTATATTTATCCTATAATGTACTGCTTATAATATGAAAATCTTTTTGTAACCTTCACTATTTGGTCATGTCTTATTCAAAATGTTGGAATTGTATTTTTGTTTTTACTTCCTTGTTTCACAAATAAAGACCCAACTATGGCTAAAACGAATAAATCAACACGTGTCAAATTGTGCAAAATCTTAAATAATATTAATGACTGAAAACAGAAAAGCCAAAGCTGGTTTAATCTACCATTTACAGTTAAAAATGTAAGCGAAGAACATAAAATAGTAAACATCATTGTTTTCGCTATAGCCAAAATCCTCAAATAAAATGTCCTGGTCCTCATGTGGTGTGGGCTTACCCTGAGGTCATCTTGGACAGTATCCAATTCCACTGGATACTGTCTGACCACTAGCCAGCGAGTGACAGCTCTTTCCTGTACAATCAATCTTTAAATATGATCAATGCTCATTAAATGCCTCATTCACGCCCCAGTGTGGTTAGTTGTGTCATCTTCGCTCTCTCTTCTTTTCCAAATCTGGAACACAGAGAACCCACACATCAACACAATTGACAGTTAGTGGGAGTCAGTAACTTATCTAGACATAAACAGGTAAGTTAGAGAACAGCATATTGTATATTCAGTGATCAATGTGACAATAGAACTTACCTGAATGTAAGCCTCTGACAGTGTGATCATCTGGGGCAGGATATCTGTCACCTGCAGGTCCTGGAGCTCGTACCACTTTCCAGTGCCCTTCAGCGACAAAGACAGGCTCACATTAGCACCAATAACTGAACAGGATGATAATTTTTCTTTCACAATATCAAGAAATATTGCACATCTAAAGCTTTGCAAATTTGCACCTGTAGAGTTCACCAGAAAAAAAAATAATCCTAAAACGTGCAGCTGTCACTTACATGATGCAGGACATGTATTCTGTATGCCCCCTCAGTGGGCTTCCCATCATGCACCACATTGGCCACCAGGTCATAGGTTGTGTTCTTCTCTGTGACCTGTGCTTCCTCTGTCAGATACTCACGAAGGTCTACGTTCCTGATCAAGGAGCAAAGCAAGGGTCAGTCAAAAACACACAGAATCATAAGGCTGAGCACAACGCAAAATTACAACTGAGTATATGGGGAAAGTATGCAACAGTCACTTACGTGATGGGGAAGTTGACAATGGTGGGGTTCTTCTCCACAAAGAAGTTGTTCTTGGTAAACCTCTTGATGCAGAAGATGAGATAGGGGGGCAGCTTGAGCAACTGGAACCTCTTGAGGAAATTCTCTTTGTATGTTTTATACTCCTAAAAGCAAACAGGAGGGTTCAGAGGAAAGGTCGAAGAAGAGGTGATCAAATCTCTTTCAAACAGAAGCTGGAGTCTCACAGGCCAACATTCTAAATCTTGTCTCGTTGACTCTGCTTTTGGAAGATTTTGCAATTGAATGGGAGCACTAGCAGCGTTACTTTTGTATTTTATGCTAGCTAGCTGGTTGCTAGTCTGAAATCTTTTCAGAAACACATCTGTTTGTAAATCCGCCCATGCTAAATATTTGATTGGCTTGATAAGTGGCAACGCATCACTAGCTTACATCTTGATCACCGTATTCCACCCCTTTTTGTCATCTTCCCGAGGAGAATTTCCCCAGGCTTTCGGGAAAAAAAATAATGTGAGAAACCTAGGCTTCCGAGGCTCCATCTCACTTGATGGGCGAGATGGCTGGCATGGAGATAGGAGTGCTGTTCATCTGAGCAAATTTAATTGAGTTTGAGGGCAGTACCTTCTCTGTGTTGCCATTGAACTTGGCCAGGATGTTGAAGAGGGGGACCTGTGGGATGATGAGCTGCTCCTTTTCATCCTTGTACAGCGGGGCTGTGGGGAGGTCAAGGGTCAAGAAGAGGAAGGTGGTGTCAGACATCTCCTCCTGGTACTCCTCCTTCAGAAGCAGAGCCACCTTCTCTTCTGGTGGCTGGAGAGGGAGAGAAAAGCATGTAACGTGGACAATTTAACTGTTCAAATATGTAATCATATTGAAGAGCCATGAATTCACAAATAAGGATTTAAACTGTGATACAATGTTGAAGTCTTTAACAAAAGGTTGACAATAAGCAACTTACCAAATCTGGGTGAGGAAGCTTCTTGGAGAAGATACGCATGGAACCCTGGAACACTTTGGTAAGGCTTGCTATAATGGCAATAGGAGAGAGGGGGGAAAGAAGTGGGAAATATCTTTGTTAATCTCACAGGTTGTACAATGAGGCAGAAAACACTTCCCCAACATCCTTCCCTCCACCTCCCACTGACACTCACAGGGTTTCTTCTTGGTTCCTCCCAGTGCACCGTGCAGAGCATTCATGAACCATGACAGGAAGTCCACAGCATCCCCTGAAGGACAGACCAATCAGCAGCATAGCTTATTCACAACATAATGTGCAACACATACCAAAACATATATCTGACTGTACTAAAAATAATTTGCTCTTGAGAAGCGAGGCTCTGTGTCTCACTGAATGTGTTATAATAAAATCCTACCTTGCTTGGTGATCTGGAAGTTCTTCTTGCTGCACAGCACTACGGCCTGCAACATCTCGTGGGGCGACACATGGGCCTTGAAGTTCCGTGGGTTCCACAGCTTGCGCATCAGCTCACCGAATCGCTGCACCAGCAGGAACATGATGTCACCCGGCGGCCTACGGATGCCGCAGTAATTCTCCTCTTCCAAAAAGTAGTTCCGCAGTGGGGGCACATTGGACAGGGCCTGAAAGGATAAAAACAGTTCACCATAATCAACATGAATGATCAACACACAGGAAAATGTTTAGCAGCATGTGAATGGTGAGATGTCAGATTCACCAGTGGATACTCTGTGTTGGATGACAGTCTTACCTGCAGCACCACATTAGCGTAGTCATTAGCCTTGATGTTGTTGAGCCCTACGATGCCAGGCAGATAGGTGGTGCCATCATAGGCTCGATACAGCTTTCCCTGCTTATCCAATCCAGAGATGTGCTGTCTGGTGAATGTGGGCTTCAGTACATACTAAAACATAAAGAAAAATACATTACCACCACTATATAACTTTAGACACATACCACTGGATGACTGTATAAACCATGACTGAACAAGAACTGTTAAAAAGTTATAATTCAGAACTATCAGTTTAGCACCATTCAATCAGTGCCTGTTTGAATTGATGCATTTGACACATGTTCTTTCTGATTACAGAGTTAATGTGTGCACCACCCATCTCTGTAGACTCACCGTGATGTCTTCCAACGATGAGTCAATGATCTCGTAGTTATCTGGCAGACAGTAGAACTTGAGGGTGTGCAGATTGAGGAACACATGGTGGGTGAACTGCACACTGTGAGTGTAGGCATGGGACTTCAGACCTCTACCTGGAAGATACATTGCATTGGTTTCGGGCCTTGGTCAAAACATTTCTGAACACTTCTCAGGTATAGAGGGGGGGGGAACAACGTTCATCTGAAGTATTGGATACTTTACCTTGGAAGTATTTCCCACAGATGAGACAGGCGTATACATTGATGTGGGAAAGGGAAATGGAGCATAGCTTCTCAAAATCGAAGTCCAGTACACTCCTGAAGACAAATGTGTGTGTTAGAGGTGATTTACACAGAGTACACGTTCAACAAATGCCTTATCTTGTGCATCTTCCATGTTAAGGCCAGTTGACTTTACCTATTGATTGTGTCGAGGTAGGGACAATGGCGACTTCTGCGGTCCTCGGACGAACGGCCAATTTTCACAGGTACTGTGTAAGACAAAGAACAATTTCAACAAATAATTAAGTGTAGCTAAATGTTAACTAACAATGACAACAATCGTATCTAGCTAGGTAACGTTAGCTAACACAACTCGTTCTTTTTACAGGAAACCTCTGCTCTGGCGGCAAACAATAACGCACCTAGGAAAAACACGTTTGAATGGGGTCTTAGCTAGCTAACAATAATTAGCTAGCTACCAACAATGTGATTTAGGCTAACTTAGCAGCTAACCTAGCTAGCTACACGTTTAGAAATAAACGGCAACGTTCGCTAGTTATTGTAGCGTGTGACTATCTAGAGCTCGCTTATACAAGTTTTAAAATATGTTGGCTAGCTACCTTCATCGTCTTCCAAGTCAATTTCTCGCTCCCGTTTTACAGATACCATAGCGTTAATCGTTGTTGTGTATGGAGAAAATGTATAGTTAACTAGCAAAAGCCACTGGTGAGTTTATTTTGCTAACTAGCAAGCTCGCCAAAACACGCAAACTCCAGACTACAATATCAAAATGGCCAACCAAAGTGTACCCCGAGTTTTCACGTTTACTCTGGCAAAAACCGAACGGTTGAGATTGAATAATGTTGGCCGTTTTTATGTGGGCCTCTAAATTAACGCAGCTTTTACACATAGGTTATTATACAATTTATATAATTAATTAATGAGGATTCAAAATGTGAGAAAAGTATCATTTTCGGGGTAGAAACGTGATATTAAAAATAGACTATGAACAGGCTCGTAACTCCGTGTGCAATTCTAGTTGGACAGCAGCCCACTTTAAAAGCTTGATTAACGTTAAGATGCAGCTTGTTGTGGTGTTGTGCGTATAAAGAAATACTAAATCAATTATCAATCACGATGGAGATTTTGCGGGATGATGAAGAACAAGAGCTCAAATATAAACGCACGGGTCGTTTGGACATGAGCCACGGTTTCTTACACCACATTCGAAGGAACCAGATTGCCAGGTAAATCACTGAACTTTGTTAATCTGAGCTAACATGTGGAGTGTATATTTTATCAATGTAATTCATTCTGAGAGCATGCAGATGTTCAATTTCGAGTGTTTTCTACGTAATGTTGAAATTAATCGCTATTACGCCTAACCACTTCTACGCATGCGCACAACACATAACAAAGACCTTCCGCTCGACAAAGGGATAGTGCAATACGGGTTCATTGGGACGTCCCTAACTACAACTAAAGACTGTCTATTCTATTGACAATATATACATGTTACCGCTCTAACAATGAAAATGCATATCCCAAAGATGGAAGGCAGGCGCGATCAGGTGTGACCATTCTAGCCAATGAGCGGGCAGATACGCGTGTGAACAACAGGGCGTAGAGATGGATAGAGGACTCATCTTTGTATCTGTGCTATCATATATCGAAGTTTATTTTTGTCGCATACACAGATTTGCAGGTGCAGCATAATGCTTGTGTTCATAGCGCCAACAGTGCCGTAATAATGCCTAGCGATACAAACAATACACACAATCCAAAAAGTAAAAGATAAATATCGGACTGAGTGACGTCAGAGTCCGATATATTGCTCATTCTGATATTAATTGATGTATTTAAACTTTTTGGATTATGTGCGTATTGCTTGTCTATGACTTGGGTGGCAGGAGTCTTAGACAATTTTTAGAGCCTTCCTCAGACAGACACCACCTGATATAGAAGTCCTGGATGACAGGGAGCTCGGCCCCAGTGATGTACTGGGCCGTACGCACAACCCTCTCTCTGTATGTAGTGCCTTGCGGTCGGATGCAAAGCATTTGCCATACCAAGAGGTGACACAGCCAGTCAATATGCTCTCTAAATGTTTTGATAGATTCTTTGCACTGACTTGTTTGATGTCTTGCAGAGATGACTATGATAAGCAGGTGAAGCAGGCCAATGAGCATCAGAGGCCCAGGCACACCACTACCTCCCGACTCCCCCGTCGACCAGACATCCAAGTGTACCATCCTCGACGCGGCAGTAAGAAAACACTGCTGATAGTATGAACTCTTCTGTCAACTTGATGGAAGGCTCTGGTAAGTGGTGATTTATGTATGTATATGCGTCTCCAGATGGATCTCAGCCAGGAGTGGGTGCAGAGACTGAGGAGTGGAATGAGAGTGGATCCAGTACAGAGCCAGAGACCCATGGAACTGAGCTCTTCTGGCTGGACTACCAGGCTGACTCTGGCCATGTCACCTCCTACATCGTACTCAAGGTCTGTCTATCAAATCAAGTTTATTGGTCACGTTCATACACTGCATGGTCAAAAGTATATGGACACCTGCTAGTCGAACATCTCATTCCAAAATCATGGGAATCCTCCCTTTGTTGCTATAACAGCCCCCACTCTTCTGGGAAGGCTTTCTACTAGATGTTGGAAAATTGGCGGCGAGCTTTACAGCACTCCAGCTGACGCTTGGTATTGTGCGGCTACTCGGCCATGGAAATCCATTTCATGAAGCTCCCGATGAACAGTTCTTGTGCTGATGTTGCTTCCAGGGGAAGTTTGGAACTCCATAGTGAGTGTTGCAACTGAGGACAAAATATTTTTTTATGAGCTTCAGCACTCAGCGGTCCCGTTCTGTGAGCTTGTGTGGCCTACCACTTCGTGGCTGAGACGTTGTTACTCCTAGACTTTTCCACTTCACAATAACAGCACTTATAGTTGACCAGGGCAGAAATTTGACGAACTGGCTTATTGGAAAAGTGGCATCCTATGACGGTGCCACGTTTAATGTCACAGCTCTTCAGTGTGGGCCATTCTACTGCCAATGTTTGTCTATGGAGATTGCATGACCGTGTGCTCGATTTTTATACACCTGTCAGCAACGGGTGTGGTTGAAATAGCAGAATCCACTAATTTGAAGGGGTGTCCAAATTAATTTGCCCATATAGTGTAGTTTCAACACCTTCAGAGTTTTCCCACTTTTTCAAGTGTCCTATATGTTTATACAACGGGTGGGTATAATCTTGAATGCGGTTTGGTTAAAACCGCATTCCAGCCGGTGTCTACTTCACAAGTTACCACAGGCATTTTAACGTCATAGATTTAGCACATTTACCATGTTCCATCTGACTGCGCAATCCACTGTCTCATCAACCCAGCTGACAATTTATAAACTTGATCTCCCCTAGAAAAAAACATCTTGACATTATCTCGCATATCCTTTAGACGAACATTTTGTTTTCAACAGCGGAGATTTGTATAAACCTTGCTGTCTCTCTCTGACATTTGCAACTATGTTTCAATATTGAAATTCAATCTCCAGCTGCCCCATAGTAATTAATGTGATGAGACAGGCAAGCAGCCTTTCTCAGCCAGTCTAAATCGTGTGTGAGAGATTTAAAAAAAGGTACAACTAAATGACGTTAAGCTAGTTTGCAGTCTTTCCAGCATCAGTTTGAAGTGATTGTTAGCTGTGTTGTTGACAAGCTCCTCTGAACAACAGTGTCCTGACTTCGTCTCGGGTCTAATATCCATGCCAATATATCCTCCAAACATTGGCTTCTCTGGCATTATCACTTAAATATTTTGTCCTCGTCATGACCCCTGTGCTCCATCTGTCTCTTAGGAGGATAAGCCAGAGAGGGTGGTGGAGCGCGTAGCGGAGGAGAATGTTCTGGACTCCACCATGAGGATGGCACTGCAGGCCCGGCTTCGAAAAGAAATGGATAAACGGCGGAACAAACGCTGAAGGAGGATAATGGAGTTGACAAACAGGGGTGAGGACCAAGAAGCCTCTGTTTACCCTCTGGCCAACCTTCTCCCTGTATGTAAAGAATGCTAGTAGCAGAGGACTACTGTGGACCCTCATCCTAAGGGACTGTAAGCCAGGATCCAAGTGACTTCACACAGCCAAGCCGTCCCCTCTGTGTGGAATAGATTGACTTACAGAATGGTAGAAATGGATCTGACCTCATAACTCCTCTATTGGACAGGCATTGGCTGTCAACCTGCTCCAAAGGACCTAGCTGATACAACCTGGACCCCTCTCTGAGCCACACCAGGCCATCAGGCTGGAGAGCAAATCCTTTGATCGTAGCTGTTCTGTTTTTATTGTGTTTGTTACAAATGTGCTGTGGTCATGACTTCGCTCTATTCTAATTTATTTTTGATTGGCCTATATTTTCGGAGACTTTATTTTTGATAATGTACATTTATGGAGAGGTCCTTATTGTTTCAGTATTACATACTGTATATTAAATATAGTTATTTTCCAAAGGGGTTTATTGGCTATTTATTCACAAAAGGTGGTTGGTTGTATGCAGATTAGTGTATACAGTTTTGGTAAAGGTGTTCAATATCGTATGTTAATCAATCTCCTTCTCTTACGCAATTCCAGGTCAATGTTTTAATTTACGACCTGGGTGATGCATGGTGATGGGAGTACCATTAGTGTGGGGGAGAAGGTCATTGTCATTGTTGGTTAAAATTCTAGATGATGCGCTTCATGCAATCTTAAATGACATGGCTAGATTAGACTCTAGTGCAGGGCTCTCCAACCCTATTTCTGGAGGGCTACCAACCTGTAGGTTTTCACTCCAACTGATAAAACTGAATCAGGTAAATAGCCCTTAAGCACATTCCATGACCGAATGTTCAAAGCACGCTTCCTACCGGTGTGGCAATTTCCGGTGGCGCATACTATAGATGAAAGTCAGTCTAGTTATCGACGATATAACATTACTACTACTATGTCGCAGTTCTTTTTACTAGGCGTCTTCAGGACGCCTCAAATTAATATGAATGATTTACATTAAATTAGCCAACGAGACTCCAGCTAGCAAGAACGAAAATTAGTTCAAGGTGTGTGTGTGTATATAGGAAGCTACATAGACAACTATGAAGTTGAGTACCAAGTCAGTGACAAATATAGCTAGCTACAATCATGCTAGCTAGCTAATTTAACTAGTAACTGTAGCTAGCTAGTTACTTTGTAAAATTTGTAACGCTGACAGAATCTACCTGAGTGTATTTTTGTTAGATTTCTTAAATTATGCTTGCTAGCTATATTTCCTAGCTAAAAATAACAACAATGTATCTTTGTTAGATACATTGACGATTGGAGATCACCATGAGGACTGCCTGTTACAGGTTCATGAGGAAGAGTGAAACCTCACAGCATGAGAGTAGGGAAAGATTATAGATGGCTACTAGCGACCTTGTTAAACATCTCCTGTGGGACAAAGTCATCATGGTATGTTGGAGACAGTGTCAACATTTACTCTTATTAGATCTTAATGATGGATCCCAATTTTGAATTGCACACTTAACAGATTATTTGGTAAAGATCTGTTGATATTGTGTTACTGAGGCACAATGTATTCCTGTATAGTTAAATGAGCCCCTAGTTAAGAAGACCAGACACTACTATGTTATTTATAAGCCACATCATTCTTGTTTCTCACTTCAGTCTCATCACACTTATCTTCACAGATGGTGTTAAAGCACTCCGTACCAGTGATAGTGGTCCATAGCCACTGCTCCTGTGTTGCAGGAAGTTTTATGTGCAATCATCTGGTGGCCCTTCTTTACCAGACAGCGCACTACTCTCAACTAAACATTCCTGCTGCACCACCAGTTCACAGCTGCACAGACACAGAACAGCGCTGGCACAAGCCAAGAACACTTGTGAGTCCATATCCATAAAAAAATGCACCTGAAAAGTATTCAGCCAATTGTATTCCATCTTGCATTCTGGTTATTCTGTGTTTACTTGATTTCTTTTTCCCCTAAACTCATTGCCTAATTAAAGCCAATACAAGCTCCACACAAACAGATATTCACTATAACACCACTTATTGATGCATGTCATAGATAATTGGTTTATTTTGCTGCTAGCAAATAAACACGTACATTTATGCTGGCCTGGCCCATGGTCTGACCAAAGGTCCGTGTTGATAGTTGACCAACAGGCATACCATAATTGGTTGATGTTGCCTGAGATGGTCAGGGGGATGGATGACTGTGTCAAACAGCTTGTGTTCTTTTACTCCACGGATCATTCTTTCAACATGCACTCTCAGCCTGGCAATGGATTGGGTCTCCCTAACCTCATGCGCTGGCATCTGTGTGTGTCTTGACAGAAAGGCTGGCCGGTAGACCTTGCACGGACCAATGTCGTCTACGAGAAAGCCCTTATCCACCATAATGGCCATGTCATGGGTGAGTAAGGAAATAATAAAGCTCTACATCGACTGGGAAACTATGGGAGCTCACAATACCATTGCATTTTGATGAAACTGAACACAGGCACTGAACAATGTTCATTAGCACCTCCTTCACAGTCAGGAATGCATCGACGACAGTTGGTTAGCTAGTAAGCTAATGATAAAAACCAATAGTGGAAATCGCTCTGGAAGTCATTACCCCAGTAGGAAGTAAAATAGAATGTGGAAGGCGGTATAATGCATAGAGCCTATTACAACTGGGGTTGGAGGGAACTTACAGGAGGGTAGCTCACCAGGAACGGGGTTGACGAGTCCTCCTCTTGTGTATGTTAGGGCTGTGCGTTCTGTTCACTCCATATCTGATTCAGAGGGGTTGGGTTAAATGCTGAAGACACATTTCAGTTGAATGCATTCAGTTGCACAACTGACTAGGTATCCCACTTTGCCTTCCCAATGTAATGTGAAAATAACTTCTCTCTAGGGGCAATATGTTTTGTCACTAGGGGGCAGCATATACCATTACTACTTAGACAAGGCGCTGAAATCGTCTAGCTTGAGGGCAAATAGACAAAATTGATCCACAGAGCCCATTACCAACTTGTATTTTCTATCCATTCTACCTGCTGATGCTCTTACACCATTCTCACTGTTACTGTTTCTCTTTCAGCAAGGACAGGAGTGAGTTTTGTCTAGGTGTACACTAATTTGGGTTTAATGCCCTCAAACTTTCAGACCCATCAAATAACTTTTTATTTTTATTTTGGAGCCTTTTGGTTACTCATTTTGGGAAAATTGACTGTAACATGGACAGGTTGTCCAACCTTGTGTAACTAGAGTCAGTCATTGAGCCAGAGTGATAGGATCCTGCAGCCTTCACGACTGGAGTTGTGGCACACAAACCTCCATCCATACCACAGGCTTACTGACACTAATGCAAGGTGTGGAAACTTTGTTAGAGATTAGATCTACAACTAAACAATTTTATTTTTTTCTCCCCCAGAGTACAACTGTAGTACAACTTGTTCCCATGGGACTCAGCAATCACACCTAAAGGCAAAACGAGGGGGATTGGACTTAACATTGTAAAACTGCTGACTCTGACCTTTGGTGGGAGATTAATTCATTGTTTTCAGCAATGCATGAAAATATGCCAATTATCCCAGGACCACATGCCTTGCCTGACACTGTTACTACTCATGCCCAACCTCCCAATTCAAGCCCCATTCTCATGCCTCTAGCTGCGTTTACACAGGCATCCCAATTCTGATTCACCATTCACAACAGCTCTTTTTTATCAAAGCTGCTCGGATTTGTCAAATTACCAATTAGGGGGAAAAATATCAGGGCATGGGCAGCCTTACCAGAGATACTGGGCATTCCTCAGCTGAGCCGAGGCGACACAACAACCAGGGACTGGTTCAAAATAGGGGAGGGTTGTTAAGAACACCTTCCTAATATTGAGTTGCACAGCCTCAATTCGTCAGGTCATGGACTCTACAAGATGTTGAAAGCGTCCACAGGGATGTTGGCCCGTGTTGTCTCCAATGCTTCCCACAGTTGTGTCAAGTTGGTTGGATGTCCTTTGGGTGGTGGACCATTCTTGAGACACAAGGGAAAGCTGGAATGGCGCTGGAGGGGATGGCTGACGTTTTATGGGCTCTTTACCAATTGTGCTATTTTTGTGTATTTATTTCGCCTTGTTTAACTTATTTTGTACATGTTTCTGCCACGTCTCTTATAATTGAAAATAGCTTCTGGATATCAGAACAGCGATTACTCACCTCGAGCTGGACGAATATTTTTTTCTTTAACGAGTTGAATATGAAGGACTTTAATGCTGCTCCCAGACCAGGCCTAAATCCCCATAATTCGCAAGAAGAGAAGACGCCGATACAGGGTACGCAGATCCGGGTGCCTTGTGAGAATTCGTTGGCGAGAAGGTAACCCGCTTCTACCGTCCGTCCTATTGTCCAACATGCAATCATTGGAGAATAAACTGGAAGACCTCCGTTCGAGACTCTCCTACCAACTGGACATTAACTAATATTTTATGTTTCACCGATTCTTGGCTGAATGACGACGTGGCTGGGTTTTCCGTGCTTCGGCAAGACAGAACAGCTACCTCCGGTAAGATGAAGAGTGGGGGTCTATGTATATTTGTAAAAATTAGCTGGTGCACAAAATCTAATATTAAAGAAGTATTGAGGTTTTGCTCGCCTGAGGTAGAGTACTTCATGATAAGCTGTAGACCACACTATTTACCAAGCATTTTCCTCTATTTTTCGTAGCTGTTTATTTACCGCCACAAACTGATGCTGGCACTAAAGACTGCACTCTAGGAGCTATATAAGGCCATAAGGAAACCGCTGATCCAGAGGCGGCGCTGCTAGTGGCCGGAACTTTAATGCAGGATAACTTAAATCTGTTTTACCTCATTTCTACCAGCATGTCACATGTGCAACCAGAGGGGAAATAACTCTAGACCATTTTTACTCCACACACAGATGTATACAAAGCTCTCCCTCGCCCTCCATTTGGCAAATCTGACCATAATTATATCCTCCTGATTCTTGCTTACATGCAAAAACTAAAGTAGTCAGATGAGGCAGATGCTAATCTACAAGACTATTTTGCTAGCACAGACCGGAATATGTTCCGGGATTCATCCGATGACATTAGAGTATACCACATCCAGTCACCGGCTTTATCAATAAGTGCATCGATGATGTCGTCCCCACAGTGACTGTATGTACATACCAGAAGCCATGGATTACAGGCAACATCCGCACTGAGCTAAAGGGTAGAGCTGCCACTTCAAGGAGCGGCACACTAACCCGGATGCTTACAAGAAATCCTGCTATGCCCTCCGACGAACCATCAAACAGGCAAAGCGTCAATACAGTACTAAGATTGAATCGTACTACTCTGACGCTCGTTGGATGTGGCAAGGATGGCGAACTATTACAGACTACAAAGGGAAGCCAAGCTGCTCAGTGACAAGCGCGTACCAGACGAGCAAAATTACTTCTATGCACGATTCGAGGCAAGCAACAAGAAAGCATGCATGAGAGCACCAGCTGTTCTGGATGAATGTGTGATCAGGATCAGGTAGCTGATGTGAGTCTAATACCTACATGTTTCAAGCAGACCACCATAGTCCCTGTGCCCAAGAACGGCAAGGTAACCTGCCTAAATGACTACCGACCCGTAACACTCACGTCTGTAGCCATAAAGTGCTTTGAAAGGCTGGTGATGGCTCACATCAACCATCTCAGAAACCCTAGACCCACTCCAATCTGCTTACCGCCCCAACAGATTCACAGATTGCGCAATCTTTATTGCACTCCACACTGCCCTTTCTCACCTGGACAAAAGGAACACCATGTGAGAATGCTATTTATTGACTACAGCTCAGTGTTCAACACCATAGTGCCCTCAAAGCTCAGCACTAAGCTTATGACCCTGGGACTAAACACCTGCAACTGGATCCTGGACTTCCTGATGGGCTGCCCCTAGGTGGTAAGGGTAGGCAACAACACATCTGCCACGCTTATCCTCAATACGGTGCCCCTCGGGTGAGTGCTTAGTCCCCTCCTGTACTCCCTGTTCACCCACGACTGCGTGGCCAAGCACGACTCCAACACCATTAAGTTTGCAACCGACACAATGGTGGTAGGCCTGATCACTGACAACAATGAGACCGCCTATAGAGAGGAGGTCAGAGACCTGGCAGTGTGTGGTGCCAGGACTATATAACAGTGCATTTTTATCTCAGCCCTATGGCAAAATGTGTCAAATTGAAGGATATTTGCTTTAAAACTGCAAAATGTTCTCTGACGCATGACAAAATGTGTAGCATGGCATTACGAAACTGCACAATTTCCCCTATGCCCCAATGGCAAAATGTGTTGAAATGCAGGAAGTTAGCTGTCCCCCTAAATAACAAAACTCTTTAGATTGGGAGGCTTCCACTTATCCTTATGCTGTGTTTTCAAAATACACCTCCATATACACAGTCATGTCAAACAGTAGAATTGCAGAAATTGTATCCCCCAATATCTACACCACAATTTCGCCACAGTGCAGACTCAGGTGTCTGGTCGGACAATGGTGGTATATTCATCTGTGCGTACTTTTAACGCTTGGGTGTAAATGGCAAAAGTGTTCCATTCATTTGTCACCATGAATTGTTTTAGTTGGTTGGCCTGCACAGGGTTTCCTGATTTGGAATGAATTAATTCATTAACCACCTCTGTTGCAAGTCTGATTTAGAAGGCAGGGCAGACATCTGAACATGGTGTAATAACTGAGGATTATGTGACTCCCATTCCTTCCTCATCTTTGACTGGTTTTGTAAGTCATCGTTGTTCAATTAGCATATTACAAAACTGTGAAAAGCAGTTCAACCAATGTCAGAAATTCAGGTGTTATACAAAAGGTTCACATGTTAAGACAAGACTCCATGACTGGTTAGACAATACTCCTCCAGCAATGACCGAATTGTATAAATAAAACAATAGTGTAACTCCATTATTTAAAAATACTGGATGAGATCAGAGATTGCAAAGATATCAAAAGTTTCTCTTAGAATTTACATTCAAATATGTTGTAAAAATGAATTATGGTTTGATGGTTCACATACAGTAAGTAACTGCATTGCATTATCAATTGCAATTTTTGTAGCTGAAAAAGTTGCCCTGGGAACACAAACCTATGGGCTTTAAATGGTAGTGGAGACAGAGATTTAAATGTGTCATCCAGACAGACTTGTAGGCTTACTCCTCGGTCACCATGCAGGAGGAGATGGATTATCAGACAACAATCATACAGTGTATTCAGACCCCTTCACTTTTTCCACATTCTGTTACGTTACAGCCTTATTCTAAAATTGTTTAAATTGAGGAGGAAAAAAACAATCTACACACAATACCCCATAAAAAAAAATAAAAAACAGGTTTTTAGAATTTTAAATAGCACATTTACATAAGTATTCAGACGCTTTACTCAGTACTTTTTTGAAGCCCCTTTGGCAGTGATTACAGCCTTGAACGCTACAAGTTGGCACACCTGTATTTGGGGAGTTTCTCCCATTCTTTGCAGATCCTCTCAAGCTCTGTCAGGTTGGATGGGGAGTGTCACTGCACAACTATTTTCAGGTCTCTCCAGAGATGTTAGATTGGGTTTAAGTCCGGGCTCTAGCTGGGCCACTCAAGGACATTCAGAGACTTGTCCCGAAGCCACTCCTGCGTTGTCTTGGCTGTGTGCTTAGGGTTGTTGTTCTGTTGGTTAGAAGGTGAACCTTCGCCCTGGTCTTAGGTCCTGAGCAGATTTCCCTCAAGGATCTCTCTGTACCCTGCTCCTTTCATCTTTCCCTTGATCCTGACTAGTCTCCCAGTTCCTGCCGCTGAAAAACATCCCCACAGCATGATACTGCTGCCACCATGCTTCACCGTAAGGATGGTGCCAGGTTTCCGCCAGGTGTGACACTTGGCATTCAAGCCAAAGAGTTCAATCTTGGTTTCATCCGACCAGAGAATGTTGTTTCTCATGATCTGAGAGTTCTTTAGGTGCCTTTTGGTTAACTCCAAGAGGGCTGTCATGTGCCTTTTACTGAGGAGTGTCTTTCGTCTGGCCACTCTACCATACAGGCCTGATTTGGTCAAATGCTGCAGAGATGGTTGTCCTTCTGGAAGGTTCTCCCATCTCCACAGAGGAACTCTGAAGCTCTGTCAGTGACCATCGGATTCTTGGTCACCTCCCTTGCTCAGTTTGGCCAGGCAGCCAGCTCTAGGAAGAGTTTTGGTGGTTCCAAACTTCTTCCATTTAAGAAGAATGGAGGCCACTATGTTCTTGGGGACCTTCAATACTGCACAAATGTTTTGGTATCCTTCCCCAGATCTGTGCCTCGACACAATCCTGTCTCGGAGCTCTACGGACAAATCCTTCGACCTAATGGCTTGGTTTCTGCTCTGACATGCACCATCAACTGTGGGACCTTATTTGGAAAGGCACACACCTGTCTATATAATTTCCAATCAACTGAATTTACCACAGGTGGACTCAATTGTAGAAACAGCTCAATGATGATCAATGGAAACAGGATGCACCTGAGCTCAATTTCAAATCTCATAGCAAAGGGTCTGAATACTTATGTAAATAAGGTGTATGTTTACATTTGCAAACATTTCTAAAAACCTGTTTTCACTTGGTCTATTTTTCACTATAATCAATTTTAGAATAAGGCTGTAACATAAAAAAATGTGGAAAAGGGGAAGTGGTCCGATTATTTTCCGACTGCATTTGTAGAGCCCTTTGGGAACCTGTCAAAAGTAGTGCACTATATATAGGGGCTAGGGTGCCATTTGGGACACACAACAATGAGATTTCTCTACATACCGAAACCTCAATGTAAATGGGACAATATTTTCATATTGCACATCTTTTAGTTGGCTCATTAAATGTTTTCAATATTTGTGTAAGAATTTCAAAAATATATAGTTGGTTGGAGGTTTTTAAGTCACTGACATTTGGAGCTATTGACATTTAAAAATATTGTGTAATTTACTGATGGTCCCTAACTAGCCCCATAGGGATATTGAATGTCAAACCAAATTGACCATGGTCATAACGATGGGGTCATGTGCAGCTGCGCTCTGAATGGATGATTACTTGGGTGCTGCTAGCTGTGGGCAGGATTGAAATAAACCCAACTCAAGGAGAACTGTTACGGCACCCTTCATTCTGTGCCATACCATTTTTTCCTATCATCTTGCAAATCTCAGTTTTGGACGAGACTGACTTTATGACCAAAATTATCCTGTTTACACTTTGCAGTCAATTTTGACACGAGAATAAATGTTTCATACTCATAACGATGGCACATAGGCCGTTTTAAAAAGTTGAAATTTCTTTTTTTTGGGGTAGTCTTTTTAAAATATTTGGAATCTGTCCTCTGGCAAAGTGAGCATGAATCTCATAGAATTACATTATAATAACAATCTGTCCGCATCATCACTGTTACTTACTGCTTCCCTGTGACACCAAATAAAACGTTGACATTCAATGGCCTTTAATAACTCATCTCTCTCCCTTTTAATGACTCAATGTCAACTCCAGGAACCTCTAGGAGGTCTGCCCAAGCACATTTTACGGATCATGAGGTAGTACATTACTACAGTTACACTGTACCATGAATAGCTTCTATTCTCAAGTTACTCGTGTGACCAGTGTCCAAACTGTCTGCCACAAATTGACTACACTCCACAGCTGCTGTCCACTCACACTACCCAAGTACTTACCAAGTAAGTACTTAGTACTTGGCTTACTCAAACTTCTATTTTTAACTCACCCTCATTGTTAGATTGCTGGGGTTTGCACTATGACAGCCTCAATCCACCATGGACATGTTCACTATTAGGTATACAATACCTCCCACAAGATAAGAGACACAAAAACACCTACACTATATGCACAAAAGTATGTGGACACCCCTTCAAATGAGTGGATTTGGCTATTTCAACCAAACCCGTTGCTGACAGGTGTATAAAATCGAGCACACAGCCATGAAATCTCCATAGCCTAACATTGGCAATAGAATGGCCTTATTGAAGAGCTCAGTGACTTTCAACGTGGCACAGTCATAGGATGTTCCAATAAGTCAGTCCAAATGTCTGGCCTGCTACAGCTACCCTGGTCAACTGTAAGTGCTGTTATTGTGAAGTGGAAAAGTCTAGGAGCAACAACGACTCAGCCACAAAGTGGTAGGCCACACAGGCTCACAGAACGGGACTGCCGAGTGCTGAAGCGCTTAAAAATCCTCTGTCATCGTTTGCAACACTCCCTACTGAGTTCCAAACTGCCTCTGGAAGCACCATCAGTACAATAACTGTTCATCAGGAACTTCATGAAATGGATTTCCATGGCCGAGCAGCCTAAGATCACAAACCTAAGATCACCATGCACAATCCCAAGCGTCAGCTGGAGTGGTGAAAAGCTCGCCGCCATTGGACTGGAGCAGTGGATACGTGTTCTCTGGAATGTTGAATCACACTTCACCATCTGGCAGTCCGACGGATGAATCTGGGTTTGGCAGATGCCAGGAGCACAGTGACTGTTCAAATGCGTAGTGCCAACTGTAAAATTTGGTGGATGAGGAATAATGGTCTCGGTTGGTTTTTTTCATGGTTCGGGCTAGGCCCCTTAATTCCAGTGAAGGGATATCTTAACGCTACAGCATACAATTACATTCTAGACGATCCTGTGCTTCCAACTTTGTGGCAACAGTTTGTTTCAGCATGACAATGCCCCCATGCGCAAAGCGAGATCCATACAGAAATGGTTTGTCAAGATCGGTGTAGAAGAACTTGACCGTTCTGCACAGAGCCCTGACCTCAACCCCATCAAACACCTTTGTTAGCCAGGCCTAATCGCCCAACATCAGTGCCCGACCTCATTAATTCTCTTGTGGCTGAATGGAAGCAAGTCCCCGCAGTAATGTTCCAACATCTAGTGGAAAGTCTTCCCAGAAAGTGGAGGCTGTTATAGCAGCAAAGGGGGGACCTACACCATATTAATACCCATCATTTTGGAAGGAGATGTTCGACATGCAGGTGTCTAGATACTTTTGGTCATGTAGTGTATATGTGACCAACAAATATGAATGGAGTTTCAGTCATACCTGAAAGGGTTAGTGGAAGAGTGTTTCAATCAAGCCTAAACCACCTTTGTGCCAGATCAATTCCACAGTTGTTGGCCTTCTCTTGAAGGGGTGAATTGTTATAAAACTATACTGTAGGTAAACATGTCACCTTGGGAAGTGTTTTCTCTATGAGTTAGACAGTTAAGGGACAGACTAACTAACTCTGGTGACATGACAACAACTGAAAGTAAACAAAGAGGTGAAAGGACAGTACATGTGTGTGACAGGTTTATAGAGCCTTAGAGATGAGACTAAACAATGCTGTATAGAGGATATATCAGGAAACCTATGGAAATTGTTATTTTACACTCTAGTACATTCTTAGCTCACAGACTTTGATATGAAAGGTTGGTGGCTAAAGTCCTTTGAGTCTCTATGGATTCCAAGAATGGACATTGGGGGGCAAGGGCAGTGTCATGGTGAGAAGGTCATGATCAGGCCAGTTGGCTCTTTGGCCAAGGTTAGGAGTGTAGCGCTGCAGGGTTAGGGTGACAGTATGATGCAACATTATCAGATATGTCATCTTTGTAGGGTGAGTAGTAGCATCTCCCAGCCCGATCCCTAGCTTCCATCTAAAATAATTGCTTTCCCAGCCCTCTTAGTACTTTCTGTAATTCATTGACAATCCCTAACTAGAGCCAGAGAGAGGCTATCCGATGTCAAACCAATTTTGCCACGGTAAAGGGTGAGTGACTAACTGTGTACTGTTCTGTGAATTTACAAATGCTTGCCATGTGCAAACACACACACGAGACAACCACATTAAACACCCCTTTCGTATATTCAGTAACGTTGCCTGGGTAAAATCACTGGGGAAGTCAGAAAAGCCATATTACAACCTATGTGTTGTGATAATTGCGTTGTTTGTTCTATAACCTGTTAGTTCATATGCCTGGCGACTATGAGATATATAGGCCTAAAGTCAGAGACAATGAGAAGACCGAGGCAAAATAAATTACACCACACCTTTGTTTCATCACAAAACCTGAGAGCAATCTCTGTCCGGTGAAGTCCACAAAGCATATTGCATGTGACAAAACACTACAGCATGGTCCATCAAGTTAATGTTTTCCGACCACTAAACAACTATTGATTTACAACCACGGAGAGTTACCGCAAGTCGCAAAACAAACAGAAGGAGCTGCAACCACTATTCCAGCTCAATTTCAACTTCAACATTTTAACATCAAATCACCTATGATAAGTCTAATTGTGACAACAAAAAGATACCAAAAACAATTTAGTCCAATCAACGTAAGCTAAATATGATGTGGCTGTCCATGGTTCTGATTTCTGTGTGTGTGCACGTTCGTGCAAGTAGAAAAAACATGTTGACTCATCCTACTTCTGGAGAAATGCCATTGCAATCCTCTTCTCTTTCATGTAAACGAAACGGTCTGTCACTCTGTCATAGAGTACACACTTATTTTTTGTTGTTATTCTACCTGGCTAAAATGCTTGCTAGCTAGCCTAACTTCCTTTCATGGGCAATGTTAGCTAGTTAACATTAGCCTTCTACATCTAGCTACATATTGAACTTCCATCCTCATAGGTCAGGGGCACAATGTATGAAATAATGGTTGGCTCAGAATCACCGTTATAATGATTGGCCAGAACGGAGAATTAAGTATAACCACAAGTCCAAATCCCTATCTCCATCCATGGCTAATTTAGGAAAGGGGCAATTTTAGCTAGCTAGATAGCAACCGGAGGACAACAACGCAATGATTCAAGTTGTTTCTGTCAATGACTTATGCTTTGAATGAGATTTGATAGGAGTGACGCCAAATCCAAACCAGGACCATTCACAGTTGAGCTCACTCACTTTAGCTCAATGCTGATTAGCTATTATTTTATACTTTTCAAGGGAGGCCAAATGCTCGGTGGCTTCCCTTGCATTCAAATCAAAGTTAATTTGTCACTTACGCCGAATACAACAGGTGTAGTAGACCTTACAGTGAAATGCTTACTTACAGGCTCTAACCAATAGTGCAAAAAATGTATTAGGTGAACAATGGGTAGGCGAAGAATTAAAACAACAGTAAAAAGACAGGCTATATACAGTAGTGAGGCTATAAAAGTAGTGAGGCTACATACAGACACCGTTTAGTCAGGCTGATTGAGGTAGTATATATATGTAGATATGGTTAAAGTGACTATGCATATATGATGAACACGATGCAGATAGCCCGGGTTAGCCAATGTGCGGGAGCACTGGTTGGTTGGCCCAATTAAGGTAGTATGTACATGAATGTATAGTTAAAGTGACTATGCATGTATGATAAACAGAGAGTAGCAGCAGCGTAAAAAGAGGGGTTGGGAGAGGCACACAATGCAAATAGTCCGGGTAGCCATTTGATTACCTGTTCAGGAGTCTTATGGCTTGGGGGTACAAACTGTTGAGAAGCCTTTTTGTCCTAGACTTGGCACTCCGGTACCACTTGCCATGTGGTAGTAGAGAGAACAGTCTATGACTGGGGTGGCTGAGGTCTTTGATAATTTTTAGGGCCTTCCTCTGACACTGCCTGGTGTCCTGGATGGCAGGCAGCTTAGCCCCAGTGATGTACTGGGCCGTACGCACTACCCTCTGTAGTGTCTTGCGGCCAGAGGCCGAGCAATTGCCGTACCAGGCAGTGATGCAACCAGTTCTCGATGTTGCAGCTGTAGAACCTTTTGAGGATCTCAGGGCCCATGCCAAATCTTTTTAGTTTCCTGAGGTGGAATAGGCTTTGTCATGCCCTCTTCACGACTGTCTTGGTGTGTTTGGACCATGACAGTTTGTTGTCGTGGACACTGAGGAACTTGAAGCTCTCAACCCGTCGATGAGAATGGGGGCGTGCTTGGTTTTCCTGTTGTCCACAATAATCTCCTTAGTCTTGGTTACGTTGACTGATAGGTTGTTATTCTGGCACCACCTGGCCAGGTCTCTGACCTCCTCCCTATAGGCTGTCTCATCGTTGTCAGTGATCAGGCCTACCACTGTTGTGTCCTCTGCAAACTTAATGATGGTGTTGGCGTCGTGCCTGGCCATGCAGTCGTTGGTGAACAGGGAGTACAGGAGGGGACTGAGCACATACCCCTGGGGAGCTCCAGTTGAGGATCAACGTGGCAGATGTGTTGCTACCTACCCTCACCACCTGGGGGTGGCCCATCAGGAAGTCCAGGATCCAGTTGCAGAGGCAGGTGTTTAGTCCCAGGATCCTTAGCTTGGTGATGAGCGTTGAGGGTACTATGGTGTTGAACACTGAGCTGTAGTCAATGAATAGCATTCTCACATGGTGTTCATTTTGTCCAGGTGGGAAAGGGCAGTGTGGAGTGCAATAGAGATTGCATCATCTGTGGATCTGTTTGGGCGGTATGCAAAATAGGGTGGGTCTAGGATTTCTGTGATAATGGTGTTGATGTGAGCCATTACCAACCTTTCAAACACTTTGTGGCTATGGACGTGAGTGCTACGGGTCTGTAGTCATTTTGTTGGGCACAGGGACTATGGTGGTCTGCTTAGAACATGTTGGTATTACGGACTCAATCAGGGACATGTTAAAAATGTCAGTGAAGACACCTGCCAGGGGGTCAGTACATGCCCGGAGCACACATCCTGGTAATCCTTCTGGCTCCGCAGCCTTGTGTATGTTGACCTGTTTAAAGGTCTTACTCACGTCGGCTACGGAGAGCGTGATCACACAGTCATCCGGAACAGCTGATGCTCTCATGCATGCCTCAGTGTTGCTTGCCTCGAAGTGAGCATAGAAGTGATTTAGCTCATCTGGTAGGCTCGTGTCACTGGGCAGCTCGCGGCTGTGCTTCCCTTTGTAGTCTGTAGTAGTTTGCAAGCCCTGCCACATAAGACGAGCGTCAGAGCCGGTGTAGTATGATTTAATCTTAGCCCTGTATTGACGCTTTGACTGTGTGATGGTTCGTCGCAGGGCATAGCACGATTTCTTGTAAGCTTCTGGGTTAGAGTTCTGCATCTTGAAAGCGGCGGCTCTACCCTTTAGCTCAGTGCGAATGTTGCCTGTAATCCATGGCTTCTTGTTGGGGTATGTACGTACAGTCACTGTGGGGACGACGTCCTCGATGCACTTATTGATGAAGCCAGTGACTGATGTGGTGTACTCCTCAATGCCATCGGAAGAATCCCGGAAAATGTTCCAGTTTGTGATAGCAAAACAGTTCTGTAGTTTCGCATCTGCTTCATCTGACCACTTTTTTTATAGACCGAGTCACTTGTGCTTCCTGCTTTAATTTTTGCTTGTAAGCCGGAATCATGGGGATAGAGTTGTGGTTGGATTTACCAAATGGAGGGCGAGGGAGAGCTTTGTATGCATCTCTGTGTGTGGAGTACAGGTGATCTAGAATTGTTTCCCTCTGGTTACACATTTAACATGTTGATGGAAATTTGGTAGAACTGATTTAAGTTTCCCTGCATTAAAGTCTCCGGCCACTAGGAGCACCGCCTCTTGCTTATTTCCTTATACAGCTGACTGAGTGCGGTCTTAGTGCCAGCATCTGTCTGTGGTGGTAAAAAAACAGCCACGAAAAGTATAACTTAAAACTCTCTAGGCAAGTAGTGTGGCCTGCAGTTTATCACAATATACTCTACTTCAGGCGAGCAAAATCTAGAGACTTCCTCAGATTTCGTGCACCAGCTGTTATTTACAAATATGCACAGACCACCCCCCCTCATCTTACTGTGTGCACATTAATGTGTGCTGTTCTATCTTGCCGGTGCAGCGTAAATCCTGCTAGCGGAATATCCATGTCGTCATTCAGCCACGATTCCGTGAAACATAGGATGTTACAGTTTTTGATGTCCCGTTGGTAGGATATTCGTGATCGTACCTCGTCTAATTTATTGTACAATGATTGCACGTTGGCGAGTAGTATTGACGGTAACGGTAGCTTTCCCACTTGCCTTTTCCGGGTCCTGACCAGGCATCCGGCTCTTTGTCCTTTGTACCTGCGTCGCTTCCTCTTGCAAATAACAGGGATGTTGGCCCTGTCGGATGTTTGGAGAATGTCCTGTGCGTCTTGCTTGTTGAAGAAAAAAATATTTGTCTAATCCAAGGTGAGTGATCGCTGTCCTGATATCCAGAATCTCTTTTTTGCCATAAAATACGGTTGCAGAAACATTATGTACAAAATAAGTTACAAATAATGCGAAACCCCCCCACCCACATAATAGCACAATTGGTTGGGCGCCCGTAAAACTGCTGCCATTTCTTCGGGTGCTATTTTGTTGCTATGGGCGGCAACAATGTCATACTCTTTTCCACCAGACAGCATCAGATAGATGGCCTACACAAACAGAGACAGTGGCGCTGTTTCACTCGCTCGGATGCTTTCTCCGGTGAGATGCATTCAGCCTCTTACTAATTGAAGGAAAATTATGAAACACCGAGATGAAAGAAATGATTTAATCTTTTTTTCTTGGTCAATTATTGGAGGAAGCCCGGCTTCCCTTGGCATCCATGAATACACGTCACTCTTCGTATTGCTCTTTTACCTCTATCTCTGGGAGCAAGTAAGCCGAGTGAACGCTGATCCTTAGGGGAGTCAAGTGTCACCTAGATATTTTTGTCCAGAAAGAGGAAGGGTGAGTGAGATTTCCTTTAGGGCAGGGGTATTCAACTCTTACCCTACAAGATCTGGAGCCTGCTGTTTTACCTGATAATCAATTGCACACACATGGTGTCCCAGGTCTAAATCAGTCCCTGATTAGTGGGAAACAATGAAAACATGCAGTGTAACTGGCTTCAAGGTCCAGAGTTGAGTTTTAAGGCTTTAGGCGTCCTAAAGCAGACGTCATCTGAGCCACTATCAAGGCTACAAACCTCCACACACACACAGTAGCTGCCATGCTTGTTTAGATGTAGGTTTGCTAATCTCTTTAGGGAGGCAACTCTGGCACAAGACCATGACACAAAACAAACTAAGTTTGACAAATTAATGTACAAGCTGTACATACACCACTCTAGCAGGGCTCTCCAACCCTGTTCCTGGAGAGATTCCACCCTGTAGGTTTTCACTACAA
Source organism: Oncorhynchus mykiss (assembly GCF_057628025.1). NCBI lineage: Eukaryota > Metazoa > Chordata > Actinopteri > Salmoniformes > Salmonidae > Oncorhynchus > Oncorhynchus mykiss. The sequence continues at coordinate 61,015,722 of NC_143032.1, read as the reverse complement.
CCTTAATCTAGCACAACTGATTCTAATAATTAGGTGGTTGATAAACTGAACCATGTTATTTACAACTCGGGTTAGAGAGAGAACTTACAGGAGGGTAGCTCTCCAGGAACAGGGTTGGAGACCCCTGGCCTATAGGCTAGGCTACTCAACTGTTCAACAATGCTGTTTTGTTGCCTTGCCAAGATGGCGATAAGACAGAAACAGAATGGTGCCCAGGCTAACATAGCACAATGTTGATCCCCAATCCCCTTCGAGATGGCGCAGACTCTGGGTTGAGCAGACTATGAAATCTATTAATTAGATCAAAAAGGCAGCCAGACAAATGTGTCACGATGTACCAGAGCGTCCGATGACCACCCAAGTTATTAGAAGGGAGCCAGCGCAAAAGATTACTCATTTAGAACAGCTAGTTACAGCTTTTATTTGGATTCTGAGTAACGAACTGAACAGGATTTGACTGCTGATGTAAATGGTCTGCCTGAGAAAGTGTTAATATTACCGATCGTGCTCTGAATACTACAGAACGAAGCAGTTGTACTTTTTGGGAAGCAGATTACTCTAAGAATTACAGATAGAACAATCCGTACGGAGAAAGGTGGGGGTTTATTTCTAAATCAGGAAGTGGAATAATACTGGGCTAAGATGGTATATTTTACATTAAGGACCACCTAAGACATGGTAGCTTTGTACCCTCAAAGGACAGTGCTGTCTTCAGACCTCAATAAACTATATCTCAACCTTTACTGACTGCCTCTGGGTAACACGTTTAATAATGGAAAGCAGGGATTTGCAGTTTGTACCTTTTTATAGCAACTGATGATGTAATAAAATGCCAATAATGTAATAGCTGCTAATTTTATAATGCATTTAATGTAATAAATTGCCAATAATGTCAAATTAACACATAACGAAATAGCGTTTTTGCACATAATGGAATAATTATGACGTGGGTAAAATAAAATCCATGAATAGTGTAAGAACTTTAACCAATAATTTAATATTCACATTATCATGCTTCACTAGTAGCGGACTACACACCAAACCCCATTCCTAAATCATAGCTCTAAACCTGACTTTGTGTAATTTGAAAGTCTTGATATTACTGCTAATCGACCCCCCAATACACACCCACAACCTGTCAGTTATTGAGTGAGTCTGTCTAAATGTGTGTGTGTGCATCAAATCTTTTAGCAAAATACTACTAAAACGTCAATGCAATGTTTTTTTTATAAATATAACCCTGAAAACAAAAATGAATCTTTAGTACTTCCCTAAAACATCACGAAATGGTCACCTAAAGTGGTTAGGACATTGTGTCATGGTTCCCTGGAGGTTTTGTCTAGTTCCTGGTTTGTCCCAGGGATGTTTTTAAGACGTTCTTGTTCCCGAGAGCATTTTAGGATATTCATGGGACATTGTTTCATGGTCCCATAATGCTTAGGTTATGAGTGTACTGATATACAGTAAGTATGATGCACATGACATCCCAGCAACTTTGAGAAAACACTTTATATTGGAGTTGTCCCTGTTGAAATACAAAACAGGCTATGCATATTCATGAGGTCGATGAATGTAAAAATAACTTAGCCATAGAACACCCCTCATTTTTATATCAGAGTTGTGCCTGTTGTTCACACACATACTGTATCTGCCCTCTATTTGGCAGGAATGGTTCCACCTGACTGACGGGGGTTGACATGTCTCCACTGTCAGAACGGAAGTGCATACATTTTTCACAACTGCCAGCAATTTTACACCAACGCATTTCAAAATATGAAGGATATTTCACGCTGAAACCCTCAAACACCCACTAAATTGTAGTACACCCTGGTACCCACTAAATTGGATTATATTCAGGAAAACATTTTACAGCTTTGTCATTGTATTTAAAAAAAAAAAAATCATATTCATTTCTTAAACTGAGTATACCAAACATTAGGAGCACCTTCCTAATATTGAGTTGCGCCTTCAACAGCCTCAATTAGTCAGGGCATGGACTCAAAAGCTTTACAGGGATGCAGCCCATGTTGACTCCAATGCTTCCCACATTTGTGTCAAGTTGGCTGGTGGACCATTCTTGATGTGAAAAACCCAGCAGCGTTGCAGGTCTTGACACACAAACCGGTGGGCCTGACGTCTACTACCATGCTATGTTCAAAGGCACTTTATTTTGTCTTGCCCAGTCACCCTCAATGGCACACAGACACAATGCATGTCTCAAGGTATAAAAAAAAAAAATCCTAATAACCTAAAGGGACACTAGATGCCTTGTGAGAGTACATAGTCCTTGAAAAGATACATCTGGTAGTTTGTTGGTAAACATTCCAGTAATATACCTGCCCTTTGCAACCCTAGTTGTGGCATGTAAATACAAAGTGTTCAAGTGTGTGACACTTAATAAAGCATGCCATGAGTGATTTTAGGTCATTACATTGGTTTGTCATTACACAAAGATGTTTTAGGACAATGTAATCACTGCATAATTAAATGTACAATATGCACATGTTTACATTGTTGCTACACACCTGAAGGTAAAACAAGTCATTGTCTTGGTAACCTTACTGTACACCCTGCATGAAGGAATTATTTCTGTCAGTGGTCCAAGGAGGTGTGCGCACATTCTGCGAGGTGATTGGTTAACAGTAAAGACCGCAAGAGAAGCTCTTATCTTGACGATTGTTTGCCCTTCAACTTGATTAATCCATTTGTAAGTATGAAAGATACTCATGGAGATAAACATTGGGTGGGTCATATTTTAAATAGATAAATCACCAACAGTGTCCACTACCCACATGCAAGTGTTGAGAAAGTCAAGCTGGTACACTATACAGGATGTGTAATTTCTCATTTTTCTTGATTAAATAGTCATCCTACCAAGTCACTATTAGGGGAAACACCCTTGCACAGCCCCCATAAAACTGTCAAGGACTTGGGTGGAATCACTTTAAGGCAAGATACTACCATTACATAAAAGCACAGTAGTGTCCAGATGGCATTTCAGGTTAACAGCCTTGTGCTGCGTAATCAGTTATAGAACAGCAGGTGTTCCCCATGGCTTAAATACCCAGAGACATGGGATTATGGCAAATTACAATGTGTTACTTTATATTACACCACCACCCACGATTGACACCATTAGCTACTTATGACTTTGTGGTAGCACTGGTCAGACAATTGTGCACAAAGACCTAGCTAGACATTTAATTAAAAGCAAATAACCTTTTCAAATACAGTAAAAAAAAAAAAAAAAAAATAGACAAGGAATGAGACACCAGAAACATGCTTCATGAAGGAAAGTAGCCATTTATTTCATTTCTTTGACATGAGGAATCAGTAGCCAACCCCAAGACAGAATTGAGACAAGCTCCCTGTTCCTCAGGATGTCAGATGCATGTTGATAGAGAACAGGAGAGGGAGGGGGGGGGGGGAAATGGGTTCAATACAGGGATTGGGGGAGGAAATAGAAAAGGCACTCTTACTCACAGTAGCCAGCAGACTAGTCTTCGAGTGGTAACAGGAAACAAAACCAAAGCTCCAAGGGGAAACCCCATCCATACAAGAGACAGCTTGTAAACAAGGCTGGTTTCTCTGTACAACACCAGCCAAACTTTGCCATCTCTTCATGTAAGGATAAGGTGGTGGAGTTAGGCAAACAGTAGACTTGTATGGTTAATACAATCACACCCAAAATAATCTGTGGTCAAAATAGCAACACTCATCACATCAGCCAGTGACAGTTCCCTGTGGAAGCAGACCAAAGCTTTTCTGTATGACACTTTGGAACCACGAGAGAAAGACTGAAAAATGTTAACTTAGTTATGGCATTCAGTCAAGTCAAAATGTGATTACAACTTTTAAGCTGCCTTCTGAAGCCATGGCAAGTTTCAGAGAACAAATAAATATTAAAAAAAAGGTTTGTTTTATATTGTTTGCCAGTAGTAAGAGCTATGCCATTGTGGCAAAGACAGCTCTCCTTCAGGATAAAAATGGTGGTTTATTTGTAGCTACAACTGCCACCAATACCCAAGGAAAGAGGGCCTTGACCTTAAACCATTTTATATCAAATGTAAATAACAGAAGGAAATTAAAATACCTTTTGAAGGAGTTGTTTAAAATTGAAACTTCAACATTAGGACAATCCAATGAGAATCTTTTAAACGATCACAAATATAAAATCAAACACCCCTACAGACTGTCGCAGTGACATAGCAGCTTCTGACTTTTCTGTATAACGTCAGAAAACAGCACAGACATCTGCAGGGCCATCAGACTTTACTCTGCTTATCCAAGAACTTGACAATAAAAATGTGTTTGTTATTCAGCATGCAATGCATAGCATTTTTGAAAAACAGCAACCACTGACCCTTAAAACCGTGCCCTTTTTATATCCTCCACAAGGATAATTGAAGTTAAAGCTTGAAAAAGGTGAGGGAGAAGGATTATGGGGTCACAAAACCAGACTAACAAAGAAAAAAAAAAAACGTCTACACTAAAAGGAAGATTAGGGGCATTACTGTTTGGACTCAAGGAAGAGTCTCTAATGGGGATCCCCAATCAATACTGCATCCCTAAACTGTTTGCTTCAAGGTGGTGTCCTTTACATCCATAGCACCAGTAAATTAACATGATACATGTGCAGCCTTGGTAAGTCCGACTTAACGGTAACAAAATATTCCCAAACGGATCAAGTATAAGGACAGCTAAGGCCAGATACTAAGAAAGTGTAAATACTGCAGTTTGGTTAAGGCTGGGCAGGGGCTAGGAGTTGTAGTGAGGGACATCAGTAGAAGACCAGGGTACTTCAGGACCTCCTCAAAGGGGACAATGAAGCACATTTCAGTGATTCAGGTAGCTAGCTAACACCCTTTTATTCTCTTAACATTACTTTCCTGAAATATTTGAGAAAGTAGTATAAGCTCTAACGAACAGCAAAAAGACAGTACAGATAAGAGCGGAGTTAGAAAGGGGGGGGTTGGGGTGCATTTTGAGGGAAGGTGGAGGGGTAGATCAGGTTTTAATATGCCATTAAGAGGGAAGGGGGTTTAAAGGGCCTTTCACCCCAAGACCATGCAGGCTTCTCTGTAGTATACACCAACAGGCCTGGGGGAAAAAGCTTGACAGGTTTAGTATTTGAGCTTTTTGGGCACCTCCCATGGGAAGGATTCCCGGCCAAAGTGGCCATAGGCAGCAGTCCTCTGATACATTGGCTTCTTCAGCTCCAGCTCCCTGGAATACACAATCGATTCATTTTAGAGGCCTGCCACTGGAAATGACCTCAGAGCAACAGTTAACCCTCAAACCAGCCAATAGGGAGTGTCGAGCCACAGCAAGAAAACCATGATCAGAAGGGTTCATTAGGCCAGCTTGTAAAGAAGGGTGAGTGAAGCATTGACACTTACCCTGCCAATCAACTCATCCTTGAGCAGTGTAGGGACTGCAGCTTGGAGATGGAAAGCACACTGATCTCATTTATAAATGGCATTGAACTTTAACAAGGTCTGAGAAACCCTATGACCTTCCAATTGGATGAGCAGGAAACCTTTAGTCATGCTGGGTAATTAAACATGCCATCTAGCAGAAGCAACCTCAATGCGCCAAGCTTTAACATTATACTGTACAGGTATTGAAAGCAAGACCGGTTGGGTGCGAAAGGGGTAGAATATCAGATTCAGCAAACTGATCACAAGCCCTGATTGACAGAGCCAAACAGAAAGCAGTATGACAGTAATCATACAGTAAAGGCTTAGAACCATCTCTGAACACTGGCTGTGATAGTTTAGGCAGAACAGAAAGACAGGAAGCGTGAGCAACATGAGGGAGATTTGGATAGAGGCATATACTTTACCTGACAATGACACCAGGCCGAAGGTCAAAGTTCTTCTTGACGATGTCCAGCAGCTCCCTCTCACTCTTCTGGGATGTGCCATAGTGGAAAATGGAGATTGAGAGGGGGTGTGCCACTCCGATGGCATAAGCAACCTAATATCGCATAGATGGATGAAGAAACATACAGCAGACTTTAGGGTTGATTTTGTGGCACCCCTTCACGCCTATGATTTCTGTGCATGAGGTGTATCAATATAGCCCTGCCCTCACCTGAACCAGGACCCTCTTGCACAGCTCTGCCTTAACCAGAGACTTGGCCACCCAGCGGGCAGCGTAGGCAGCAGAGCGGTCCACCTTAGTGTAGTCCTTCCCTGAGAAGGCTCCTCCACCATGGGCTCCCCAGCCGCCATAAGTGTCAACAATGATCTTACGGCCCGTCAGGCCAGCGTCACCCTGCAAGGGAAAGGATGAATAGTTCACGGTCATTCTTTTACCAAGACACACAGTACCAGTCAAAAGTTATTCTACAAATTGCAAAAATAAAGAAAAACCCTTGAATGAGTAGTAAGTTAGGACTGCTACTATAATTCTAACAGTAGTAAAAAAAATATATCAGTTAAACAAGCTCGTCAATCAAAGTTACTTTAGCCCCACCCCCCCAAGCTCAGAGTCCTAGATGCCCAGTCCTACCTCCACCCCTTAGTCTCACCTGTGGGCCTCCAATGACGAAGCGTCCACTGGGCTGCATGTGATAGATGGTGTCATCATCCAGGTAAATGCAGGGCACCACAGCCTTGACGACCTTCTCCTTCAGAGCATCACGCATCTCATCCAGGCAGATGTCCTCATCATGCTGCACAGAGACCACGATGGTGTGGACACGCACTGGCAGCATGGCGCCGCGGTCCTGGCGGTACTGAACGGTCACCTACACAGAGAGAATGTCAGCAGGGTGGTACAACATCAGGCATGGATTAAAACTAATTCAATGCTAGAGATACTGCTGGCCACAAACTAGGTTGGAAAGAGTGCAATATTGCATTTCTTATTCACTTATCTGATGCGTGATAAAGCTAGGACAAACTAGTTTTACAGGCACTTCCTCAAGTTAACCTAATGTAAATCGCCTATCAACTACACACTGGCAGCTTACCTGGGTCTTGGAGTCAGGCCGGAGCCAGGGCAGGGTGCCATTGCGACGCAGTTCAGCCATTTTAGCATTGAGCTTGTGAGCGAGCATAATAGTGAGGGGCATGCACTCCTCAGTCTCATCAGTAGCATAACCAAACATCAGGCCCTGAGGATAGAACACATAGAACTGTTACATCAGAAAGGAAAGCTGCAAATGTACAGCTAACACTGCTACTGCAGCAGTCCTCTGCAGCCCAACACTTACCTGGTCCCCTGCCCCTATGTCCTCCTCATTGCGGTCGATGTGAACACCCTGGGCAATGTCTGGAGATTGCTGCTCTAGGGCCACCAGCACATTGCAGGTCTTATAGTCAAAACCTTTGGAGGAGTCATCGTATCCAATGTGGCGGATGGTGTCACGAACAACCTTCTGATAGTCCACTGTAGCACGCGATGTCACCTCACCTGCCAGCAGGATCATCCCAGTCTTAGCAACAGTCTCTGAGAAAGGTGGAAGGGGAAGACTACATAACCAAATCCTTTCAGAGGACACATCATCCATACTCATCTGGAAAAAACTCAGGGGAATGTTGCCATAATATAGACCTACTACACATTAACAAGATGCATCAAGAGTTTAATGAGCTGCTTCATTGATGTGGTCACAGCTGACTCCAGGGCAGCTAGAAGTTACATCATACAGAGGTCATTTTTCTTACCACAAGCAACTTTGGCATCAGGATCCTGTTTGAGATGGGCGTCAAGCACTGCATCACTGATTTGGTCGCAAATCTTATCTATATATAAAAAGGGAAGACTAGAGTTGGCACCACTACTTCAAAAGTCTACAGACATTTTGTACAACGTTGGTTGCTTGAACAGAACATGTATATCGTCTGGCATGACTGATGGGAATTATTGTTTTGCTCTTCTGTTTGGATTATGCTTGGCGCGATTGTATGACAGGCTACGCAATGGTCTACTGACTGCAGTTATACACATATTGTACCATATCTCAGGATTATGGCGATGGTGGGAGAGGCTGAAGCGGGGAACACCTTGTACTCGCAGCCGTACAGTGGGGATAAACCCGCCACCATTTCCGCGGGTTCACGTGTAAATAAAAACGTATTTGTTTGGACGTCTAAAGCTAAACTATGACCCGTCGAGACAAGGGTGGAACAATTAATAAAGTCTCTGTAGAGGTCCTAGTATAGGACCTCTACATAGATCGCGTTCCCCGAGAGCGCGCGCGCAGAACTAGTCCGAATCTTCGAAATATATTATGGCTCTGTCCGGGCAAAAGCGTTATTGAATTAGGCATACTTATGACGATTCGAGAACATACATATTTTTTTTAACCGACTTAATCCCTAGGACGGATGTTATTGTCCAATAGAGGCCATGTTAACAACGCTCAGCAAAGTAGCTAACGTTAGCTGGCTAATAAACCAAGAAGCATGCAGTTGGGCCTCACATGCGGCTTTTATGCAATATGGTTTGATCTGCAGGTAGTTAGCTAAGCATGTTAGCTAGCAATCTAGGCTAAGCACCACCGACTTGCATGTGTGCTAGCAAGCTAACGTTTGTTACCTATATCTAAATACGTACACAGCAGTCATACGTTTTTATTATAGGGTGTATTTGTAGCTAGTTAGTTCTTACCAGGGTGTCCTTCTCCTACCGACTCCGAGGTGAATAGGAAGCAGTCCTCGTCAATAAGGGAGTTATGAAAACCGTTAATTTGTCCGTTCATCATTGTTAGTGTTCTTCGTTTGGCAGATAAAATAAAATAATGCCGTAGCTAGCTAAATTATGTGGCTTTTATTAATTTATCGTGTCCTCCTGCAACTTCTCCTCAATCAGTTCATGTCATGCATTCACGATCTTTCGTTCGTGGCGCTCGAGTATTTATTCACAAATTCAGAAACGTCACTGGCTTGGGTGAATTTTGACTCTTTCAATTGTCCAGCCTACAGACGAAACAGTATTACACGTGGGGGTGGAACCAACCATTGTATATTGCTTTTGTCGAATTGACGTCAAAAGTTGTTTTGGTGCATTCTAGCTAACCCTAACCGATTTTCTAACCTTAACTTATTCCTCCCAACCTGCTACGGAAAGTCAATTTTTGACAAAAGCTGTATCCCTTCGAGACGAAACCACCATTGACCAGGTGGCTCTACTGACAGCAAAGGTTTTTGGGTACAGTGGTTCCTCATTCTACTTCTCGTGTAATCGAGTCATCGTTGTAGGATTCGATTGCATCAGCCGTCGTTTATTCATATATGCACGTTTTGGTGAATTGCTTCACCAATTTAGGGAAACTACATTAATTAGGCCACAGTATTGCTACCGAGTTTTCCTGTAGCTACATAAATTGCCTGTATTGGTGGAATAAATGGTGAATGGGCAGTTTCACATCGATAAATTAATGGCAAAATAAGTCAACAGTCTTTAGTACAGCCTATAGCTGTCTATAGTGTACAAGCTGAACGACCAGTCACAAAGATAAATGTTCAGGAGCAGGGGGTATAAAAAACAAACTGTAAAGCAAGGAATACAGTTGTTTTGTAGGCTGTGATGTTGTATATAATTTACAAAATTCTGTAAAAGTATGTATGATTTTGATGTTTTGGGCTCCCGAGTGGCGCGGCGGTCTAAGGCACTGCATCGCAGCGCTACCTGGTTCGAATCCAGGTTACATCACAACCGGCCGTGATTGTGAGTCCCATAGGGCGGCGCACAATTGGCCCAACGTCGTCCGGCTTTGACCGGTGTATGCCGTCATTGTAAATAATAATTTGTTCTTAACTGACTTACCTAGTTAAATAAAAAAATGTGAACAGTACATTTATTTGCATTAAGCAATGATGGGGATTTTTTTAGAATTTCACATTTAGTTTTTCTTTGAACACTGTAAACTGCAGATTTATGACATTCTATTTGGCATCTAATCTTTCGAATTTAGAAACCGGTTGGTCAAACAGGTTATCGAGGTCCAGCTAGGAAATGTGCATCCTCTCAGTACTTTTTGAAACCAAACTCTTTTACGGGCAGTTAAAGCCACGGCAAATCAGTCAATGTACAAACATTGTTAATGTTATCTGCACTCAAAAAAGTATCCAATGTTCAAAGCCAGTGCTTTTGATTAAGTTACAAAACGGATAGGATGATCTGATCAATCTAGCCTGAAGGGGAATGGTGAAAAGGGGGCTTTTTGTGAAACCCGGAATTCAGTTATGCAAGTGATAACACGCTCAACCTACGCATGATCGTCCATTTTACTTTGTCATAAACTTATTTTCAGGTTTATCAGGTTGCTCCTGGGCGTGTATGTCCCTAATCATTGCAATGGTTGGTAGAACTGTAAATCGCATTTTGGATGGCTGTTTTATGTCAAGCAGAGCTTGAACCGGTGTGCACCTCAAATGTGCTTCTGGAACCTCTTATATAATATTGGCTCTAAAGTATAATGAGTACCGGCACCTCTGCTAGGTAAAGCCCCGCATTATCTCAGCTCACTGGTCACCATAGCAGCACCCACTCGTAGCACGCGCTCCAGCAGATATATCTCACTGGTCACCCCCAAAGCCAATTCCTCCTTTGGTCTTCTTTCCTTCCAGTTCTCTGCTGACCATGACTGGAATGAATGGCAAAAATCTCTGAAGTTGGAGACTCACATCTCCCTCACTAGCTTTAAGCACCAGCTGTCAGAGCAGTTTACAGATCACTGCACCTGTACATAGCCCATCTGTAAACAGCCCATCTATCTACCTACCTCATCCCCATACTGGTATTTATTTACTTATTTATTTTTCTCCTTTGCACCCCAGTATCTCTTCCTGCACATTCATCTTCTGCCAATCTACCATTCCAGTGTTTAATTGCTATATTGTAATTACTTCGCCTCTATGGCCTATTTATTTCCTTAACTTACCTCATTTGCACTCACTGTATATAGACTTTTTGTTTTCTTTTGTTCTATTGTATTATTGACTGTATGTTTTGTTTATTCCATGTGTAACTCTGTGTTGTTGTATGTGTCGAATTGCTACGCTTTATCTTGGCCAGGTCGCAGTTGCAAATGAGAACTTGTTCTCAACTAGCCTACCTGGTTAAATAAAGGTGAAATAAAAATAAAATTAAAAAATTAAAACAAAATTAGCATCGAGACCTATTTCAGTCCACTTAATCTTGAATTCATGTTCATTAAAGATTTTAAAAATGTTATGTTGCACTTTATTGTCTGGTAGATATTGTATGTCATGTGTTATTATCAGAAAGTGAGGGCGCTTGGTGCACTCTAAATGGACCTCCACTCATGTTCATGTCAGATCAGTGACATAACAAGAGAGAGATGAAAAATACACAACTTTAGACATTCTACTCAACTCACACATCACAGCTTTCATTCAGTGGTGGATTCATTTTCACAAGTATTGATTGCTGGGCCACGTGAAATCTGTCTACATGTACAGTATAGCTTTCCAGCTGTACTTTCTACTCCTTCCAATACCTAGGAACATAATGGCATGGATGTGTTGAAAAGAGCTCCATTACCAAGTGAAAAGCATTTGTACCACCGATGGTCTGGCCACAGCAAGGCACTGTAGATCTGCAGCATCAAATGACAAACATCCAGCACAACACTTCAGCAATACATACTAAAGTAAAGGCCAATCTGGCACGGGACAGCTGGATGCATGAGCTAACCATGTTATGGTCAACTAGGTCAAGAATGAGTGTGTGCATGTATGGTGTGTGTTTGGCATTACTGCTTGACCTACATAATGACACCCACAAAGTTATTTATCTAATACAAGGGTCCAATATGGCCCTGGGCTTGCCTCTAATCTTGCATCAAGAGGGGCCTTCATTCAGCCTGCAACATGTTCCATTCTGTTCTTTCTCAAATTATGAGATTAAGAGTGGGATTATTTCCTCATTGTTACTGATAATGAAGGGTTACAGCATCCTTTACAGGGCCAGGGTTGTGTAGCAGTCGTGTTGAGGTTCAATGTAAGGACGCTAAGAGAGAGGATATTGAGATATAAACTGAGTGTGCAAAACATTAGGAACACCTGTCCTGACCAGGTGAGTGTGCAAAACATTAGGAACACCTGTCCTGACCAAGTGAATCCAGGTGAAAGCTATGATCCCTTATTGATGTCACCTGTTAAAGCTACTTCAATCACTGTATATGAAGAGGAGAAGACAGGTTAATAGACGGCTTTCTAAGCCTTGACACAGGTGTAGGTGTGCCATTCAGAGGATGAAGGTCACAAAAAAAAAACTTGCTTTAAACTGCAACATTTATTGCATTTTTGGGGGGGGAACTCAGTTCCAATTTACGGTTGAGCATTAGAATAGTAGAATAAATAAGGTGCAAGTTCGAAATTTGGTTGTGCATCAGCAATTTTTCTGTTATGTCAGTCACCGACAGTCACTCAATTAGCCACGCCAGCTAACAATTTTTAGATTGGTAAATTAGTCTATCCAGCTATCTAAAGTTGTAGCAATCATGGCTGAATACCAACCAGGCATATGCAAGGGGCCCTGACCTCCAGCGGGTCCCCATTGATTTTGTTAGTCACTCTCACTCAGATATCATTAATAAGTTGTGTCAAAATGTGTAGAATTGCAGGAAAGTAGCTTTAAAACTCTCCACCACGTGACAAAATTGTATGAATTGCAGAAAATTAAAACGGCATTTTGTCTATCTGTCCCATGGCCAAATGAGTATATTTGCAGGAAATATGAAATAAAATTGCAAATAATTATTTCCGCCCCATGGTAAAAGGTGTAGAATTGCAAAACAATAACGTTAAAATAATAATAATAATTCTCTCCACCTTCAAGGGGAAGGGGCACTAAAATGTATAGTCCATGCCCCAACGAATTGAGGCTGTTCTGAGGGCAAAAGGGGGTGCAACTCAATATTAGGAAGGTGTTCCTAATGTTTTGTACACTCAGTGTATATTATACTATCAATGCCATGCAATACTGAGATAAACATCTACCATGCCAGAAATGAGTTAATCATCCCAATTTAGGAGCAAAACGTATAGTGCTAAATTAAGTACAGTGCCAGTGAAAACCAAACAGAATATGTGCCAGCAAAAGTGATCTGCAAAAAATGTGTTTAGTTACAAGCAGGGCATATTACATCTGAAAGGAATCTGCAAACTCATCTTTAGTTTGATACTTTTCTCATTCACTCATTGTCATATAATAGGAGCAGAGGAGGGACAATGAGTCAACTGCGATCCTATTATTATCAAGCCATGTGTAAATCCAAACATCCTGCTTCATATCAGCTGCCCCAGTCAGAATGACAAAGCATTTTTTGAGAGCGATTGTGGCTGGTATGTGGCTGAGACACAATAGCACTGCCACGTTCCCCTCTGCCTCAACACCAGCCCGGTGTTGCATCAGGGAGAACAGAGAGCTGGCATTCCCCCTTCACACAGCTCTGAGAAAAATAACAAAAACGTTATCCTCTAATAAAATTATAACTAGTCTACCCCTGAGTCCAGGTTGCACAGAGGAGTCAAGCATAGCACTATTAGGTATGGGAGTTGTGCTTATTGCCTCGTTATGTAATATCGTGTTCTATTATCATCATGCCTTTACGGTATGTATGTAGGCTACGTGGAGTGGATAGGTAAAAATCACATCTGGTGTCACCAATTCCATTCATTTATGGCTGGCTTCATACAGAGGAGATTCTTATCAATGAAGGCCATAAAAGGTACTCAACCAGTGTCCGTTCTTCTTAGATATTTTCGGGGGGGAACCGTTCCTCTTTTTCGCATGTGATCTCTATTAGGAGATTGTATCCGATAAGAAAATAATACTGGAATAATGTCTTAATCAGTTTTTTAAAATCTATTCCAATACAAACCAAACCATGTCGCGCAATGGAAAGTCCTGGTTTGGTGTCACTCAACCAAATCGCCTAACACTTCGCCAGTATTGCATCAGGAAGTTGGCAGTCCTACTCGAGAACAGTATGAAGACGTGTCGTGAGCAGTGTTGCCAATGTAGCGATTGTCAATTCAAGGGGCTTTATTGGCATGAGAAACATATGTTAACATTGCCAAAGCAAGTGAGGTAGATAATATACAAAAGTGAAATAAACAATAAAAATGAACAGTAAACATTACACTCACAGAATTTCCAAAAGAATAAAGACATTACAAATGTCATAGTATGTACAGTATATATACAGTGTTGTAACGATGTACAAATAAATAGTGTCTATATATTTAGTAAGTGTCCAAACCAATGATGCATATAAACCCTGGACTACTAATTATATGTATTGGCCATTGAGTCGCTTTGAAGCCACTGGTCAGCCATATTGACACCCCCCATTCGGCGCTGTCTTCCATAGGAATAAATTGAGTTCGACAGTATATTTCAATAAAATGGAGGACAAAATTACATGTATTTAAGTATTATTGTGGTAGTGGGGACAGTAGTGTGGACAGTAATCTCTAAAAATGATACTTTAAGGAAAACATTTGTACATTTAAAACAATGTTTAGCTCACATAATATAATTAACAAGTATACATTAAGGTATCTGTAATATATTAAATGTGGCAGAAATGAAAGTAGACATTAATAAATGCATTTCTATAGGTCGTTATCAATAAAGCGTCACAATAAGGTGAAGAGCATTCTATTTGCCTTCTAGGGGGCAAGGAGACCTCCAGCTCCGCTAAAACCATTGACAACTGCATGCTGTCCTCAAGGGATTGTCAAATTAATGCTAACATTCTTTGATTGTAATATGATCACCTCTTGAAGAGCTCATCAGAACAACTAATTTCCGATTATTCCATGCAAAACAATTGTGCACATTTAGCTCTATATCATACAGTAGTTATTCAGAAAGTAACTGCATACATTTTATGATCAGTAAACATCATGTAATTTTAGATAGGCTACGCGTGGGTAGCATAGGCCTATCCATTCGGCATGTCGCTTTGCAAACAATTTGTGTAATTTAGCTTGCTTCATCAGAGGAGGCTTTTGAAAAGAGCTTGACATTGGCAAGTACCTTATTTTGAGTCTAAACTCCGCCTAGTAAAGTTGTCTGTCTGACCAAGTTACTGTCATCACTAGGCATAGCTGGCAAGCGAATCAAACAATATTTAGAGATAGTTAAATAGCTAGATAGTTTATCCACTGAACGCTAGCTAGCTGTTAGCTAGCCAAATTGACGTGATCTATATTGGCTAGCTATCTAGCCCATTTGATGTGGTCCATCAATGTCTGTATAAATTGCTTTCCAGCAGCAATCGTGATTAAACAGTCTTAAAATCAATGTTGAAAGGGGTATAATATTAGCTCACTAAGGTATGTTGGTTGGAGAGAAAAAAAGTACGTAACTTACCAATGTTTATTTATAAAGTTTCTAGCTGACAAATATTGTTTATGGCTAGCTAGCACGATACACATGTGGGCAAATGCACCCTTCTGCCGCTTGACAGAACAGAGCCCAAAATGGATGGAAAATTAACATAAATCACACATACTTGTCAGGTCAAACAGTTTTATTTTTTATCACTCAAATATCCAATTAAATGGTGGCCAATATTGAGAGATACAGGTGTATTCCAGCTGTGTTTTACGCTGTAATTCCTTGGAGCTGGCTGCAGGCTTGTCTCCCAACTGGGAATGGAATGTTTTAATCAATATGATGTTATTGATAATGAACCGTTATTTTCCAAAATATTTTTTTACACTGGTGGGGGAGTGCCAAGATGGAGACAAGGTAGCTTCAACATAGTGCCCCCAATTGGTCATCTAGTATATATATACACATCATTGGTTCAGACCACTCAAGCGAATTGTATTATTGAAAGTGTCTAGCGACAAATTCAGCTGCTTTTCAGGCTGCCTTTGTGGAGTTCTATGATTTTGATAAGATTTAGTGACTTTTCCCACTCAATTCTACCGCAAGCGAGAGTGGGAGAAACTGCAGCAAGGCAAATTGGTGCTGTGACGTCGTGGCAGAAACGGTAAAACATCATCTAGCGACATCTAGTGACAAATCAAGGAGCCAATAGCTGAAAAATAGTTGGCAACACTGTCCATGAGAAACACCCGATTAGGCTACAGCTGTCATGGCTGCTAAAATGACATTTCTTTCTGCTCTGGCTACTTCGTGTGGCTGCCACTAACGAAAACAATTTTTCACCTAATTATTAGGAGATAAGATCACACTATTACGAAATAATTCAATAACTCATAACGAAATAATCAATTCTCATTATAATGAGAGAACATTATAAGGATAAAGACCTCGTTATGAGAAAGATCACGTTTTAATGAGAACGATGTGGTTATTACGAAATTATGCTATTGCTCGTTATAATGAGGAATAGTCTATGCCTTTTATTATGCTGAAAGTTAGCATAGGCTACTCTGCACGCTTGGCTTCCTCTCATGCACAGGTTGACATTATGACCTCTTTGCTTGAGTTTATACCTTTTCTTTGATGCATTGGGAAATATTAGTGTCATTGAGCAATATAGATAGTGTTGTCATTAGTTTACGTACATTGCGTAGGATTCTGAGTTTAAGGCTCTACATGTGGAAAAAACAGTCAGACCTCCTTGACATAGCGTTATTCCTTTTTTTATCAACTGGGCCGACGTGAAGCTTCACATACAAACTAACTATCTTGCATCCAAGCAGGAAAATGACATAAATATGGATCCACAACCAGCAGACCACTGGCTTCCAGTTGAGGCTCGCATCCACTACAAGACCATGGTACTTGCCTACTTTAAGGCTATGCTCAAACCCTACACCCCAACCCGAAAACTCTGTTCTGCCATCTCTGGTCTCTTGACCCTCCCACCCCTACCTGAGGGCAGCTCCCACTTTGCAGAGTCCAATTTCTTCTCTGTCCTGGCACCCCAATAATTGAACAAACTGAAGCTAGGACAGCATAGTCCCTGCCCATCTTCCGAAAAAACATCTGAAACTCTACCTCTTCAAAGTATCTTAAATAATCCCACAGGACCCACCACACCACCTCCTCTGGCAAAGGTACGAGGCTGGTCTGCAGGGGTAGGGGCTACCCCGGGTCATCCTTCAGGCGTTTGGCCTTCATGTACTCTTTGGTGAACTACTCCTTGAGGATTTTCTTTTGCAGCTGATTGTTCTCTATGGCTGAGATCCTCAGGCCCAGCTCATTCAGCTTGGTCTTTGTCTCTTCCACAATGCGTTACAGGTAATTATGACCTGTAACACTTTGATGCCTTGTGCAGTCAATTAGTGTTCAGTTGTCTTCTTGGTCAGGGAATTAGATCACATTTATTGTTGAATTGACCTTTGGTGATGACGGTTGGAGGAGTTGTTATGTTGGTGGGTATTCTGTCTAGCTCTTGGAGAGACACCACCATGGCCAAGGCTTGGAACTCGTGGAGCCTGTTTGGGTTAGGTAAGATGTAAAGAGATATTACAAAAGTAGATTTGGTGTCAACATTTGTTGTCAATACAACTCCATTCAGACAAATAAACAAATATGTTTGTAGGTTTACAGTAGTTGCAGACTTAACCACGTTTTACTCTAGCAGTTTGCCTATGCTTAGCTCTATTCCTGTAATGTCTGCTTCCGACTCACACCCTCAAACACGTAGATCCCCTGAACACAGCTTATTTTCCAGCCCACTCTTGTTTTTCAACCCAGCTCACACTCTCAAACACCTAGATCCTCTGAACGCAGCTCACTCTCCAGATCCCAATCACCTGAATTCTAATCACCTGTTCACACACCTGTATGTCATTATCACACACTATTTAGTTCAGTTCTTTGCACCCCATCACTGTGAGGTATTGTTTGTTTTGTAACACATGGCTTGCAGAGTGCTGGTTTTCCTGTGAGTTACGCATCATGTGTATGATAGGATTTGCCTGCCTCACTAACAATGTCTTTTGCCTATTCCCTGCCTGTAATTTAGCCTATCGTATTTCCTGTTATCTACCTATTGCCTGGTCTCCTGGACTACATTACTAGCCTTTTCCCTGCCTGTACTGTTGCCCTTTTGGACCCCTGTATATGACCTTCTGCCTGCCCCTGGATCCAGCTACCTGCCTCCTCCTGTGGTCCTTTGCAATGAACACCTGCTGCGTCCTGCACCCGAAACCAGCTCTCTGTCTCCCCTCGTGTTCGTTACCATTCTTTTTCTTTTTATCCTAAAACACTCCCTACTCCTTTACGATGGACAAGTATACCAATTACAGCAACCACGATGCTTGAAAATATGAAGTGTGGTACTCAGTGATGTGTTGGATTTGCCCCAACATAACGCTTTGTATTCAGGACATGTTTTGCATATTCTGTACTGGCTTCCTTTTCATTGTGATATAGGTTAGTATTGTGAAGTAACTACAATGTTGATGATCCATCTTCAGGTTTCTCTTATCACATCCAATAAACTCTAACCATTTTAAAGTCACCATTGAACTCCCATGACGGTTTCCTTCCTCCCCGGCAACTGAGTTAGGAAGGACGCCTGAATCTTTGTAGTGACCAGTGGTGACACGTCATTCAGGGCAGAGCCCCACCTGTTTAGCGAGAACAAAAGCTTGGGTTGCCTGTTTTGCATGTTATTTGGCATTAATACGTGTCACACATCAGTTTGCAAATAATGTTTTATAAAATTATAATAAAGTTAATAAATCTGCATACAAACGCGGTCTCTTTTTTTGCTTAAGTTCAGTGCTTAAGTTTAGCTCAGTGCTTTCTGTGGTGGTGGGGCAGCCAGCGGAAAATACAGAGCGTAGGGGTTGATAATGTTGTAAAGTTGCTCCGTGATTGGCTCAGTCACGATAAGGGTAGCCACTTGGGTGCTGCCATCGAGTTACAATAGTAGTGCCCATCCCAGGCTCAAGGTGATGACGTTAAAATACGTTATATCTACAGTAGCTTTGATTGGACATCATACTTTCAAAATCTTAGCTAGCAAGCTGTCATCATGAATCAAGTCGACAATCTACTGGCAAATCCTTTTTAATCCTTATATGAAGAGAAATGATAGATAAAATGTATCAGTGCTCATCGGCCATTGAACTCAAACATTACACAAGTTGGAGATTACAAATTCAACAATGAGTGGTTTTGAAGGAATCAGTGGCTAACTGCAAGCATTGCAAAGCAATCACTAGCCTGCTATTCAGTGGAGTGGGTGTGTGGGTCTCTTTTCCAAACTTAAAAGGATAAACATTCAACATTGGCCATGCTGTCAATCCAGCATGACTTCTGCCGCGGTCAAAACAACTGGAAACTCAGAACAGGGAAATCTGACTTCAGTGAGTTCAAGACAACTGGGAACTCTGAAAAAAATGTGCTCCGACTGGGAAAATGTGTTTTGAACGGTCATCCAACTTGAAATTGCAAGTTGGGAAATCGGGCCTCTTTCTACAGCTCCGACCTGAAGATCACTGACATCATCATGATTCCAACCTTGTTTTTTTCCAGAGTTCCCAGTTATCTTGAAAGCACCATAAATCCAGAGAATGACAAAGTTTGATGACACAATTTGCCCTCGAAGGACTTCCACGCCACCTTCCTGTTCAAGTGAGCACACCACAACCACCACCAAAAATGTTTTGTATGCTGCAGCATAAATTATGTAATATGCTAGGGAGATATGTATACTGTAGCTAAGAAAGTAATACTTGTGTAGTAAGATGTTGGTAGCCCACGTGCCTCACCCTAATAATTTGGTCCCTTTTCCCCCTTTTAATTTTGCCTACTGTTCTTACTTGGTGATGCACATGTAGCCTATAGCCTGTTTTCGAGAAATGTAATCATTGAATATTGTAAGAGCTTTCATTGTCTGCCTAGTTAAATAAAGGTTAAATAAAAATAAAATAAAAATTGTCTGCTTATATGCCCCGTTTATTTATCCTACGGTTCTGACTTGGTGTACAGGGAGAATACTGTAAGAACGGCCCATGTTCTGAATTATATCGCTGTACATTTCAAAAGTGCTGAAAAAATAGTTACAGTATATTGACTACGTCGGTCCTAGCTCACTCATAAATGTCTTTATCGAAATTACTGATTGCCTCTAATCCGCTTGTCATCCACTTACGCCATAGTTTGTACATCTCAATTGTCAGAAGAAACCACATTTGTTTAAGCAAGTCAGCCATATCAGCTATGTTTTTTTTTAAAGGCAGTAAATGATGCTGAATTAACTGTTTCGTTGCCAGACAAGGCTCTGCTGATAGCTAGGTGTAGCAGTGGTAAGGTGTTGGGACTCTGCTGTTGGGACAGCTTTATGTATGTAAATAAGAATTTGTTCTTTACTGACTTGCCAAGTTAAATAAAGGTTCAATAAAAAATATTTTCAAAAAAAGTTTGTGGGCACCGTTTGTCACCTTTATAGTGCAATTAATGTATTGTTTAGTGATGTGATATGTCATGTATTGTGGCTTTGCTGGCATGCATCTAAAAAACATATTGTTTTGTTTTCCCCACCAAGATTTACGTGCTGAAATCGGCACTGGTAGTGACACACCATCCAAAGTGTAATTAATAAGTTCACCATGCTCAAAGGGATGTTCATTGTTTTCGTTTCTTTTTTACCCATCTACCAATAGATGCCCTTCTTTGTGAGGCATTGGAAATTCTCCCTGGTCTTTTTGGTTGAATCTTTGTATGAAATTCACTGCTGTATGTGTGGGTTACAGAGACGAGGTAGTCATAAGAAAATCACGTTAAACACTTTTATTGCGCACAGAGTGAATCCATGTAACTTATTATGTGACTTGTTGATCTTTAACCCTGAAATTATCTTAGCTTGCCATAAAAAAACGGGTTGAATACTTGTTGACTCAAGACATTAAAGCTTTTGAATTCATTTTTAATCATTTGTAAAAACACAATTCCACTTTGACATTATGGGGTATTCTGCGTGTAGGCTAGTGACACAACATCTTCATTTAATCTATTTTAAATTCAGGCTGTAACACAACAAAATGTGGAAAAAGTAAAGAGGTGTGAATACTTTATGAAGGCACTGTACCTGATTTAGCTTATCAACCAGCTAAAAATTAGGTAACTCTCCAGGAACAAGGTTGAAGAGGTCTGTCATACAGTATCACAACAAATGCAATGCAAGCCAATAATAATAGTCCCCAATAATGTGGCATCTTAAAATATATTCTTTAGGTTCTCCACGGCTGAGGCAAGCTAACTGTGTTGCATCCCAGCATATTTTACATCCTTCAAGATTCAACAGTGTTGATGCTTTGCTTCCAGTCCTTGCTGATGTCTGCCAGGGAGTTCTGGGTGTCCTTTATGTCCCCCAGGCAATAGTGGAGCTGAGGCCTGTAGGTACACCATCTAACTGGGACTGGCTGACAGCCTGGAGAGTGAAGACAAACAATTGTAAAATGTTTAGATAGGACTTTACAAAATTCAGACCCCATCAGCATACACAAACACACAAACACGCACAAACAAACACTTTCTCAAACTGAGTTGTCAATATGTCAGTTCTCTCCATCGCTCCGACAGGCTAGGTGATGCATCCGCTCTTGTTGTTCTCAGTTCCCTGTCTGAACTCTTCCACAGAGGAGAGAGGAGAGAATCAGGGAGAGAAAGTGAGCCTTCCAGCAGTGGACATAATTTTATTAAAATGTCCAGAAAATGACCTTAACTTTTCTATCCTTCCTCCTTACCTTGTGTTACCCTCCTGTACATCTCGCTGATGTGTTTCTTGATCAGGCCAGTGTTCAAGTCCATGAGTAACCATCTGGAGGGCTCTTTCCCTGTCTGTGCTTCTCCACTGGAACACTCAGGACCTCAGCCTCAACCAGACTCACATCTACAGGGAGGAGAGGGAGAGAAGGAGAGGGGTACAGAATAAACAATTAAAATCAACAGACTTTGGATATATAACTGAGACCTGTACATACCTTGTCTAACTGGGACTGGATGGCAGCCTGGGGAGTGGGGACAGACAATTGTAAATGGTTTAGATAGGGCTTTACATGAATGCAGCCAATGTAAAATCGAAGTAAATAATTTATAATTTTCTACCTTTAGTCGTACTTCTACTATCTTATCTGTGTACATGACCAATAAACGTTGATTTGAATATTAGCAGAGTCATGGGTCTTTAGGTTTAGGATAATATGTTGGTAGAATTACAAAATAATGTTAACGCTTCTTCAAATCAAATCAAAGTTTATTTGTCACGTGCGCCGAATACAACAGGTGTAGTAGATCTTACAGTGAATTGCTTACTTACAGGCTCTAACAAATAGTGCAAAAAAGGTATTAAGTGAACAATAGGTAAGTAAAGAAATAAAACAACAGTAAAAAGACAGGCTATATACAGTAGCGAGGCTATGAAAAGTAGCGAGGCTATGAAAAGTAGCGAGGCTACATACAGACACCGGTTAGTCAGGCTGCTTGAGGTAGTACTGTATGTACATGTAGATATGGTTAAAGTTACTATGCATATTTGAACAGAGAGTAGCAGTAGCGTAAAAGAGGGGTTGGCGGGTGGTGGGTGGGACACAATGCAGTTAGCCAATGTGCGGGAGCACTGGTTGGTCGGCCCAATTGAGGTAGTATGTACATGAATTTAAAGTGACTTTGTATATCTGATAAACAAGAGTAGCAGCAGCGTAAAAGAGAAGGGTTGGGGGGGGGCACACAGTGCAAATAGTCTGGGTAACCATTTGATTACCTGTTCAGGAGTCTTATGGCTTGGGGGTACAAACTGTTGAGAAGCCTTTTTGTTATAGACTTGGCACTCCGGTACCGCTTGCCATGCGGTAGCAGAGAGAACAGTCTATGACTGGGGTGGCTGAGGTCTTTGACAATTTTTAGGGCCTTCCTCTGACACCGCCTGGTGCAGAGGTCCTGTATGGCAGGCAGCTTAGCCCCAGTGATGTACTGGGCCGTACGCACTACCTTCTGTAGTGTCTTGCGGTCAGAGGCGTACCAGGCAGTGATGCAACCAGTATGCTCTCGATGTTGCAGCTGTAGAACCTTTTGAGGATCTCAGGACCCATGCCAAATCTTTTTAGTTTCCTGAGGGGGAATGGGCTTTGTCGTGCCCTCTTCACAACTGTCTTGGTGTGTTTGGGCCATTCTAGTTTGTTGTTGATGTGGACACCAAGGAACTTGAAGCTCTTAACCTGCTCCACTGCAGCCCCGTCGATGAGAATGGGGTCGTGCTCGGTCCTCCTTTCATGTAGTCCACAATCATCTCCTTAGTCTTGGTTACGTTGACTGATAGGTTGTTATTCTGGCACCACCCGGCCAGGTTTCTGACCTCCTCCTTATAGGCTGTCTCGTCGTTGTCGGTGATCAGGCCTACCACTGTTGTGTCGTCTGCAAACTTAATGATGGTGCTGGAGTCGTGCCTGGCCATGCAGTCATGGGTGAACAGGGAGTACAGGAGGGGACTGAGCCCCTGGGGAGCTCCAGTGTTGAGGATCAGCGTGGCAGATGTGTTGCTACCTTACCTCACCACCTGGGGGTGGCCCGTCAGGAAGTCCAGGATCCAGTTGCAGAGGGAGATGTTTACTCCCAGGATCCTTAGCTTAGTGATGAGCTTATAATGACTATTGTAGATCTGACCTGGTTCTTGTTAAATAACAACCAACACTGAAAGTACCTCATAGCGTATGTTTCCTTTGTAACATTTCTAATGGTCTTCTCCACTGTAACAAACCACCCCCAACACAATGAGGTGTCTAGGCATTGTATGTTTTATAATAGAGCTGTTTCTTACAATATACTGCAACAACATCAATGTATTGCAATATAATTAGTTCCTTATTGATGTCAAATAAAATTAAATGTTATTGGTCACATATACATATTTAGCAGATGTTATTGTGGGTGTAGCGAAATGCTTCTTTGATCTGGCCGACTGAAAACAAGAAAGACTCAAAGAGCAGACCAGCTGTAGAGCTTAAAGAGGAGTTTTCTTTTCCTCTCTAAACAACGTGTATGACAGAGGTGTTGAGCTGGAAAGCAGAGAGGTTCCCCTGACCCCCATGGGCGGGTCCACAACACACCCTCTAATATCAACATTCAACAACTAGCCAATTCAAGCCTCTTACAATGTTGTTGTAATGTTTTCCAGTTGTTTTAATCCCAATCACATACAAGCTAGCAGAGACAATACAATTTAAAAAAATGACATTTGATCTGAAATCACAGATAAACAAAGTCAAGAGGTTGTTTCTTTTTGGCTCCACATAAAACTATGTTGTGTGCATGAATAAATACAAAATTAAAATAAATAAAAAACAAATATGTATACACTATATATTAAATAGAACTGACTATAAACCCGTTTGCTTTAACATTGTCCTCCCACACCTGCCAGCAGAATTCAGGTTCTCATTTGACACAATAAAATAAGAAAATATATGCATAATTTTTGGCATTGATTGTCATATGTTCTCTATTTGATATTTGACATTTACATACAGTACATAGCCTACTCTCACCTGTTTTAAACACGTTATAATCTTTCAATAACATTCCTTATTCATATTTTTAAAATTCCACATACAGTGTGGGAGAGAGACATTTCCAAAGACTAAAATAGCAAAAGACAATTGAATTAGACTTTCAGATCTTTCCTTATCACCTTTTCTATAACCATACTTTGGATCAATTAAGTTATATTGATTGATACACATAATCAATGGATAACAACAATATAAAGCCATTTTCACTTGTACATATGCAGTACTGATCATTTACCTTGGAGGAGCTTCAGACTATCTACAGTGTATTTTTGTATTGTTTAAATAGGATGAAAGAAATTGTCTTTCTTGCTGTTCTGCAAGCAAACTGATTCAGCCTTTCATTTTCCTTATGTATCTACATCTAACATGTCATTTTGTGTTTACATTGTCGTCATAACATTTTTTCCAAACAGTCAAAAGTCAAAAACAGCACTTTTAACGGCACAAAATCACAGTACCGGAATGTACAGTATGTCCAGAAAACCATGCAAGCACATACACACATCACTATCAGTCATACACAATCACACACTCACTCTTGTAAACTCAAAACACACACACACACACACACACACACGCACACACGCACACACGCACACACGCACACACAGTGGCATACATACATGAAATCACGCACAATGAGGTTACAGTACAACAGCACACACTGTCCTAAGCTAACAGCCCATAGGTAGAAAGTGTCTAGGGTGTTGAATTGGAGGTCACAGGTTAACAATCCAACACATCACTTCTAGTGACAGAACAGTTTCAGCTAATCACTATCACCAATAGAGAAAAGGGAGAGAGGGGACACGAGAGAGAGAAAGAGGGAATAAGAGAGGTGAAGTGCAGGGAACAAAATAAGAGAACTGGAAACACCGGTACCCTGAAGGTGAAAATGTTTCAACTTATTTTTTCTTCATGGCATTGAAGATCCATGCAGTCAAGCCAACTCACAAGGGTTCATGAATAAGGGCAGGGATTCATATACTAGTAGTATACTACACCTAGCATTTAGAACTCTGTCTAACACAGTGGATGCAAATGGAATCACATTTCATTAAGGGTTGGCTCTCTATCTCCATCTCCTTGGCCCACTTCCTAAGGCAGGGGTAGGCAACTCGATTCTGCCACTGGATGATTTTTATCGGATCGGATGGTCGGGAGCATAATAATAATCATTTGTACACTGTGAATTGACCACAACTAAGTCCCAAAATAAATGTTAAAATAACATACATTTCATACCTTGATTACATTAAACCCCGATCACGTGTCTCTTTTTTTTTTATTCGTGGGAATACTTTGGAACAGATTTACTAAATTAAACTAATTTTCTGATGAATTCCTGGTGATTCTACTTTTTTTTAAATCCAAAACTCATAAAAAATCACTTGTGGACCAGGTCCCTTAGAGAATATATGTAGCAGCAGACACAATTCTGTATCAACATGTAGGACAGGACTTGCGCTAAAGCAAATAGGGATTATTACCATTTGCGAGGAATGTTCCCTTTGGGAGTCAAACTAATCATTTGCTCATGCTGTCACACATGCTAACCTGCTGACTAAGCCCCCAGAGCTGATACAGAGGGCTAAATATTATGCCGCTTCAAAATATCTGTGAAACAACTGGCAATATGCATTTTGGTGGCCAATTCCCTCTGCCTGAGATTTGGTAATGATTTGCCCTGTAAGGTTCTCTTAAAATCAGCCAAAAACTCCCTGTATTTTCTACACCTGAGAGGGAAGAGTGACCGAGTGAGAGAGAGAGTGTGAGAGGAATGAGAGAATCTACAGGGAGACATACATTTGAAAACAGCTTAAGAAAAATCACACAAGACAAAGTAGTCTTCCAGTACGAGAAGCCTAACCCCAGTCCTGAAACAAATGGCACCCGAAAATGTACATTTTCAATAAAGGAAACATATAATACAGTACAGTGCATCATGTACTAAGAAACCACACAGAGTTGGTCATGTGAGCGCAGAATAACAGGGGCTCCATCACAACCCTCTATCCCCAGCCTCAGATGAGGCCTTCTCCTTCTCCCCATCTGTGGTGTTGTGGGCTGAGCCAGGCTGCAGTTTGAGGCCCTTCATTTTGGGCAGCGCAGGGCTGCCACTGCGGCTACGGCTGTGGCTGGGACTGCGGCTATGGCTGTGTCGGGCTCTGTGTTTCTTTTTCCGAGGGCTGGGACTGCGGGACATGGTCTTCATACCAACCACGCTGTCGTCCTCAGAGGTGAAATCAGAGCTGTCGTCAGAGGGGCTACCGGCAGGGCTGGAGGTGGGCAGCTGGATCTGCAGAGGAGAGATGAGGGAGAGGAGGAAGAGATAGAGAAAGAAGAGCGAAGGACCAAGGAAAAGAAGAGCATAGGGAAGTAGCACAGGAAATGGTGGAGAACAAAATGAAGGAGCGGGGATGGGTGTGGAAGAACCAAAGGAGAGTTAAATGACCAATCCCATTATATTTCAATGTTTTATTATTTACCATACAAACTAGACAGCATCACTGTAAGCACCTGGAAAGGCTCTGTCACACCCACGAGGGTGCTCGTGTTATTGCTATAGTAACACAAGATGAAGTCTCCTGAGCCCTTGGGCAACTCTTCCTCAGTAAAGGTCACCTGCAGAGGTAAAGACACGCAAAGAGGGAGAGAAGAGTCAAAACACATAAAGATACAGTACCATGACAAGGTTCTCCAGTTCATTCATGTTTGTTATTAAAAGTCGCCCTTACCTCGTGTTCTACTCTATGGTAATCTGCCTCCTCCTGCTTGGCCCACACATAGCCTACATAGTCCTTATGGTGTTTGAATCCCACCTGGGGAGGCAAAGGCAGCACCAATTCCTGATTGTAGAAAAACACTTAATGTCTTAGCTAATTATGACTTCATCATGACACATTATCTGGGTTACTTCACGCTTTGTTAAACAATGAAATCTGCTCTAGAAGGTTGCGAGTGAGAACCTTGTACAGCCCAATCCAGTCCCAGGAGCTGCGAGCGAAATTAGGTGCAGCCTTGAACGTGCACGTGGCATCTGCAATGCTGTTCCACTCATCCTCCACCATGATCGTCACCAGGGGCATGTCCACCTTATAGGGGAACTACACACAGGAGGTCAATATCATCATGGTATATAATCAATAGAACACAACATCAACATCTCTCTCCGACATAATACAGCATCAACATACAGTCTGTAGAAATCTGTTACAACAATGGTTATCTCTGTTTATTACAGGTTACAGCTGCGTTTTAGGTAAAGTTATGTGCATGTCACAACTCCGGTGACAACTGGGACATGGGGGGGAAAGAGAGGGAGAGGGGCCGTGTCTCACCTGGAGGGTGAAGATGGAAGAGACAGGCTTGTGGTCGCTGACCATGTACTCCATGTGACTGCGGTAGAAGTGCTGGGTGACCTTGGTCCCGCTGCTCGGCCCTAAAATAGAGCCTCTCTTCCCAGCATTAGGGGTCGGCCCAGAGGGAACTGTGGCCCTCAGACGCCACAGGATCCTGTCTGTCCACGCAGGCTTACGCTTCTTCCCACTGAGAGAGAGAGAAAGCGAGAGAAAGAGATAGAGAAAGCAGGGGGGGGGGGGGGGGGGGTAAGAGCTGTGATGATAAGAACACTCATCTCATTTGATCTTTAGGTGCAAGAAAGACCCCCATGTCACCACAAACCTTGTATCGTATGTATCTGTCCCCACATCAAACTTGTAAGTGGGGGGGAATTTGAGAGGACCCTCCAGAAATCCCTCCAGCACTGACTCGCTGTCTTTGGCCAAGTTCAGCTGTAGAATAGAATTCAATTATGTGTCTCTGTTATGTTGGTCTCTGAATGCCTTCTAGTGGCATCCTCTACATTACACTCTCTGTTTAATAGTGAGCCTTCATCTTGAACATGCATCTCACCTGGTCTTTCTCCCATAGCATGGTGAGTTTGTTGTTATCAATGGCTGCTTTCACAGCCGGAATTTCCAGTTCATCAATGCGGAAATTCAGATCTCCAAACCAGAACACCACACTGTGGAGGAGAAGAATAGTATGGAGTGGACTGAGGGCAGAGCGGAACTGTGAAGATGCCGTTAATTATAAGGTATGTCCTCTAAATCACACCAAATATTTGCTTTGGTTAGGTATATGGATGGCTAAATGAGGTACTTTTAGTGTAACCGTAACTACTGTACACCCTCTATATCTTTACTGGATACAAGGGAGGGTGGACTGCTGCAAGTATGCTTTCTTATGTGTTTGCTTATTCCTGCTGAGACAATGTTTGCAATGACGATGAAAACATTAAATGCAATCGCTATTTAGACTGCCTGTTTGTGTTAGACACACCAGGGTATGTCTATTGTACAATAGACATGGTTAGAGCGTTGGACTAGTAACCGGAAGGTTGCAAGTTCAAACCCCCGAGCTGTCGTTCTGCCCTTGAACAGGCAGTTAACCCACTGTTCCTAGGCCGTCATTGAAAATAAGAATTTGTTCTTAACTGACTTGCCTAGTTAAATAAAGATACAAAAATAAAATAAAAATGTGAAAGGTTTTAGGCTACACTAGATAAAGACGTCAGATCATCGCCGCAGGGGGGGAAGCGCTAGCAAAGTGAGCAGCAGCTATGTAAAAAATCTACATAGAGAATCTCACACATGCGCAGAACTCAGATAAGCACCCCCCCCCCCCCCCCACCCCCCCCCAACAAAAAAAAGCTACACTGTTGTTTATTTGTGCAAGTGCCTGGGTGTAAACTTAAGTGGGTTCAGTGTTCATATGTATAGTGACTAACTCGTGTTCCAGTGTTCATATAGTGACTAACTCGTGGTTCAGTGTTCATATGTATAGAGACTAACTCGTGGTCCAGTGTTCATATGTATAGAGACTAACTCGTGTTCCAGTGTTCATATGTATAGAGACTAACTCGTGTTCCAGTGTTCATATGTATAGAGACTAACTCGTGTTCCAGTGTTCATATGTATAGAGACTAACTCGTGTTCCAGTGTTCATATGTATAGAGACTAACTCGTGTTCCAGTGTTCATATGTATAGAGACTAACTCGTGTTCCAGTGTTCATATAGTGACTAACTCGTGGTTCAGTGTTCATATGTATAGAGACTAACTCGTGGTCCAGTGTTCATATGTATAGAGACTAACTCGTGGTCCAGTGTTCATATGTATAGAGACTAACTCGTGTTCATATGTATAGAGACTAACTCGTGTTCCAGTGTTCATATGTATAGAGACTAACTCGTGTTCCAGTGTTCATATGTATAGAGACTAACTCGTGTTCCAGTGTTCATATGTATAGAGACTAACTCGTGGTCCAGTGTTCATATGTATAGAGACTAACTCGTGGTCCAGTGTTCATATGTATAGAGACTAACTCGTGGTCCAGTGTTCATATGTATAGAGACTAACTCGTGTTCCAGTGTTCATATGTATAGAGACTAACTCGTGGTCCAGTGTTCATATGTATAGAGACTAACTCGTGGTCCAGTGTTCATATGTATAGAGACTAACTCGTGTTCCAGTGTTCATATGTATAGAGACTAACTCGTGTTCATATGTATAGAGACTAACTCGTGTTCCAGTGTTCATATGTATAGAGACTAACTCGTGTTCCAGTGTTCATATGTATAGAGACTAACTCGTGGTCCAGTGTTCATATGTATAGAGACTAACTCGTGGTCCAGTGTTCATATGTATAGAGACTAACTCGTGGTCCAGTGTTCATATGTATAGAGACTAACTCGTGTTCCAGTGTTCATATGTATAGAGACTAACTCGTGGTCCAGTGTTCATATGTATAGAGACTAACTCGTGTTCCAGTGTTCATATGTATAGAGACTAACTCGTGGTCCAGTGTTC
Source organism: Oncorhynchus mykiss (assembly GCF_057628025.1). Lineage (NCBI taxonomy): Eukaryota > Metazoa > Chordata > Actinopteri > Salmoniformes > Salmonidae > Oncorhynchus > Oncorhynchus mykiss. The sequence continues at coordinate 60,985,356 of NC_143032.1, read as the reverse complement.
ATATGTATAGAGACTAACTCGTGTTCCAGTGTTCATATGTATAGAGACTAACTCGTGGTCCAGTGTTCATATGTATAGAGACTAACTCGTGTTCCAGTGTTCATATGTATAGAGACTAACTCGTGTTCATATGTATAGAGACTAACTCGTGTTCCAGTGTTCATATGTATAGAGACTAACTCGTGGTCCAGTGTTCATATGTATAGAGACTAACTCGTGGTCCAGTGTTCATATGTATAGAGACTAACTCGTGGTCCAGTGTTCATATGTATAGAGACTAACTCGTGGTCCAGTGTTCATATGTATAGAGACTAACTCGTGTTCCAGTGTTCATATGTATAGAGACTAACTCGTGGTCCAGTGTTCATATGTATAGAGACTAACTCGTGTTCCAGTGTTCATATGTATAGAGACTAACTCGTGGTCCAGTGTTCATATGTATAGAGACTAACTCGTGGTCCAGCACCCCTGTGGCAGCCTGGCCTTCAAACTGCTGCTGCTGCAGGATGCTCTCAAAGTCCTCCATCCGCTGCTCAGAGTTCTCCATGTGGGCCGGCAAGTGGCAGTTCAAGAAACAGATGGTGTGACCGAACACAGACATGCGCGCACTCACACCCCCTTTATTACCCTACAACAGGACCGAAGAAATGAGAGGGAGTGAGAGAATAAAGGAAGGGGTAGAGTGAGAGTGAGAGAAAAAGAGAGAAACAGAATAAGGTTGACGATTGGGGACAAGAGCAGAATGGTAAAATTAGTATGATGTAATAAAACATTCAATTTGCAAACCGAAAGAACAAATGGTACGAATAGTAACCTAGCCTATGAGACCAACGCCCAGTGCGGAAACCTATCTGAGGGCAGGAAGTTTGTGGATACATGAATGACCAGTGAATGACATGATCAATATTTAACGTGCAGTGCTCTATGTGAATGAAGGCAGGATGGAGCCGTGTGCTTCCTCCTGCTGCTCATCCTCAACAGCTCTGACCTACAAAAATACAAGAGATGACACAGCAGAGGGAGACCTGCAGAATGTGTTGATGCTTATCTGAGTTCATACAGAGAGGACAATAGAAAGACACAGTGAATTACTACAGCAAAACAGGCAGACAGACAGCCTCTGCAAACTTTGATCAACTGCATGGGCTTTCATTACCCTTAAAGGGTACATCATAGGAAACTGATTATTTTAAGTTCAGATCTCATTTACATATCTACAGAAATTATCTGGGGAGTGTTTAAAGGGATACTTTGGGATTGTGGCAAATAAGCCCTTTATCTACTTCCCCAGAGTCAAATGAACTTGCGGATACCATATTTATGTCTCTGCCAACAGTTTGAAGGAAGTTGATAACTAGCATTAACGCAATGACTGGGAGCCTATGGTAACTAGCGCAATGCTAGTTAGCATTGGCTCACGAAACTACCTCTAACTTCCTTCATACTGGATGCATATACATACAAATGCTATCCATGAGTTCATCTGACTCCGGGGTAGTAGATAAAGGGTTTTATGGCCAAAATCCTGAAGTATCCCTTTAAAGGTAGACTCAGCAACATGACGTTGCTACAAGCAGCACCGCAGATACTGAGATGAGCGAGATGCAAGACTTCACACTGTTCACGGTGTGGAAGCCAGGGCACCAAAACAGAGGAGAAGATGAGCCTCGCGCATCAACGCTCTTAGTTGTTGCGGCAAATTGACCTGTTTACTTTCTGCATCTATGTCATATCGCTGAGTCTACCTTTAATGCCATGAACCATAAAGGCATTCTATCTTTAAGAATACTAAAGCACCACCTTCTGGACATCAGAGGTATGGAGGCAGACTCCCAGACAAGCTTTGGGTACAGCCTGCTCAAACATAACCCTTCCTGCTAAATAGTGAGAAGTAAGGGAAACAGAGGCCAACAGAAGCAACCCTGGAGGGAAGGTCTTTTTTTATCCTTAGCACTGCCTTGTTGTCCTTAGACTGACTGGCTGTGAGAAGGCTTTTTAAAGCTAGAAGTTGCTAGATACATTTTTGAACTTTCAGAACCCCAAATATAAGCTTGTTTTACTCCAATGTTTGTAAACAATGTACTGTAAATGTATGGTCAGTGCTTGCATCCATAGCTCTGTCTATAAGTCTGAGAGTGGTAAAATTCCTCCAGGCCCATCCCTCAGCTTCTTACTAAAGAGGTGAGGTGACTGCTTTGTTTCAGTGAAAGAAAAAGAAAAGGTATTCACTCACTACTGTAAGTCACTCTAGATAAGAGTGTCTCCTAAATGACAAATGTAAAATGCAATTAAAGATTCTAGCTTTAAGGGTGGGTCAGTTCTGATTGTGCACTTCAGTTCAATAGCGCTGACATTCCCACTTCTATATCTTAGCCTAGGGTGTTGCGGCTGTCTTCATTAATGTGGTCGGTCTGATTCCCCCTGAGTTGGTGATTAGGATAAGTCAGTGTAGGACTGGGAATTACCAGAGACCTCACGATACGATATTGTCACAATACTTAGGTGCCGATACGATATGTATTGTGATTATCACGATTCTATATGTATTGCGATTCGATACTGTGATTTTATTGAGATTTGATGTTCAAAACATATCGCTCACTATATGTCTGCTGCAGAGAAACAAGAGAGAGCATGATACAATTAGTCAAATATCAATATAATATCATCCAAAAATTATATTGCGATATGTAACAAGCGATTTCTTCCCCATCACTAGTCATTGTGGACAGTTTTGTGTGGTTCTCTGTAGAATGTAGTCTCAAAAGGCAGGTGTCTTACCCAGTAGCCCCCTAGGCCGGTGCGGGTGGTCTCTGTCTGCACCCCTCGGAGGAAGGGGAGGTGGTAGTACTTAGCGAAGACCAGCAGCAACACCCCCTGCATCCGCTGGGACGTCACCTGAGACAGAGCGAGAGAGAGGGGAAGAAAATGGAGGGAGGGAGACAGAAATGGTAGAGAAGTTGTGAGATAATGAGTCACAATGTAAGGTGATGGGGGAGGTAAATTGTCTCCTGCTAAATTTGACAATTATAAATAAATTAGCCATTATAGACGAGCTGATTGCCTATAAAGCCTACTGATAAGTAGACATGAGTTGCTTGTATTCACCCATGTTCTCGTAGTCCACCATTCATTGGGATAATGATTACTGTAATCTCTAGGCAAATGAACACCTCTATTTTATATTGGCAAGTTTATATACACATCCTCTCTGGGCTGTCTGCCTGAAGCCTGCTAACTGAACGACTGGATATAACTGTATGTATGTCTGTCTCTCTACTGTGTACCAGTTCTGTCTCTCTCTCATCAGGATTCAGTGGTCCAGCTCTCCCACTGTTTTACATGAGGCAGCGAACCAAAAGGAGGGCATAGCCTCCCCTACCTTCTCTGTCTAAACAGTAAACCCATGTGAGGGAAAAATATGATGCATGATTTGACAATCCTGCACTGTGGAATACATGATACAGCATACACCACAGTAGGCCTGTACTCACAATTATCATATTGAGCCTACCCAGCCAGCAAATGTATTTCACTTGCATTTTATTGGTCTAGATACCAGGTAATACAGTTTTGGATATTTCTATCTACTAATAAAGGGTTAAATGCTGTAAATATTTCCTCACTCTAGACCAGAGATTAAAGTAATGCTACTCCCTTCCCCTGTAAATACACTCCAGTCACATCCACATCCATAAGAAGCCTGACCTCGCATCGCTGGGACCTGTGATGCCCTCAATGCATTAACAGAAGCACACATCTCCACGAGAGAGAAGGCCCCTCTTGCTTGCATACTCACTGGCTATTTGGAGGACTTGGTTGTGTAATGGGCTCTATTGAACCATAAACTGGACTAGGTTTATGTATTTATGTGTGTATGTTTCTGTGTAAGGACATAGTGAATGCGAGCCTGTGTGTTCTGTATGCGTGATTGTGTGTAAATGACAGTGTGAATAAGTGTAGATGCGTGTATGTGTCAGTGTGTGTGGGGTTGAAAGACGTGCTGCTAGGTGACCTAAACTGTGACATGCTTAACACCCCGGCCATCCTACAATCTAAGCTTGATGCCCTCAATCTCACACAAATGATCAATGAATCTACCAGGTACAACCCCAAAGCCGTAAACATGGGCACCCTCATAGATATCATCCTAACCAACTTGCCCTCTAAATTCACCTCTGCTGTTTTCGACCAAGATCTCAGCGATCACTGCCTCATTACCTGCATCCGTAATGGGTCAGTGGTCAAACGACCTCCACTCACCACTATCAAACGCTCCCTGAAACCCTTCAGCGAGCAGGCCTTTCTAATCGACCTGGCCCGGGTTTCCTGGAAGGATATTGACCTCATCCCGTCAGTAGAGGATGCCTGGTTATTCTTTAAAAATGCCTTCCTCACCATCTTAAATAAGCAGGCCTCATTCAAGAAATGTAGAACCAGGAACTGATACAGCCCATGGTTCTCTCCAGACCTGACTGCCCTTAACCAACACAAAAACATCCTGTGGCATTCTGCATTAGCATCGAACACCCCCCGTGAAATGTAACTTTTCAGGGAAGTTAGAAAAACCAAGGCTAGCTTTTTCAAGCAGAAATTTGCTACCTGCAACACAAACTAAAAAAAGTTATAGGACATTGTAAATTCCATGGAGAATAAGAGTGTCTCCCATTAGCTGCCCACTGCACTGAGGATAGGAAACTCTGTCACCACCGATAAATCCACTATAATTGAGAATTTCAATAAGCAGGTGGTCATGCTTTCCACCTGGCTATACCTACCCTAGTCAACAGCCCTGCACCCTCCACAGCAACTTGCCCAAGCCTCCCCATTTCTTCTTAACCCAAATCCAGATAGCTGATGTTCTGAAAGAGCTGCAAAATCTCGACCCCACAAATCAGCCGGGCTAGACAATCTGGACCCTTTCTTTCTAAAATTATCTGCCGAAATTGTTGCAACCCCTATTACTAGCCTGTTCAACCTCTCTTTTGTGTTGTCTGAGATTCCCAAAGATTGGAAAGCAACTGCGGTCATCCCCCTCTTCAAAGAGGGGGACACTCTTGACCCAAACTGCTACAGACCTATATCTATCCTACCCTGCCTTTCTAAGGTCTTCGAAAGCCAAGTTAACAAACAGATCACCGACCATTTCGAATCCCATCGTACCTTTTCCGCTATGCAATCCGGTTTCAGAGCTGGTCATGGGTGCACCTCAGCCACGCTCAAGGTCCTAAACGATATCATAACCGCCATCGATAAGAGACAATACTGTGCAGCAGTATTCATTGACCTGGCCAAGGCTTTCGACTCTGTCAATCACCACATCCTCATCGGCAGACTCAAAAGCCTTGGTTTCTCAAATGATTGCCTCGCCTGGTTCACCAACTACTTCTCCGACAGAGTTCAGTGTGTCAAATCTGAGGGCCTGTTGTTCGGGCCTCTGGCAGTCTCTATGGGGGTGCCACAGGGTTAATTTTTTGGGCTGACTCTCTTCTCTATATACATCAATGATGTCAATGTTACAAGAAAAACTAAATGCATGCTCTTTAACTGATTGCTGCCTGCACCTGCCCGCCTGACCAGCATCACTACTCTGGACAGTTCTGACTTAGAATATGTGGACAACTACAAATACCTAGGTGTCTGGTTAGACTGTAAACTCTCCTTCCAGACTCACATAAAACATCTCCAATTCAAAGTTAAGTCTAGAATTGGATTCCTATTTCGCAAAAAAAGCATCCTTCACCCATGCTGCCAAACATACCCTCGTAAAACTGACCATCTTACCGATCCTCGACTTCGGCGATGTCATTTACAAAATAGCCTCCAACACCCTACTCAACAAATTGGATGCAGTCTATCACAGTGCCATCCATTTTGTCACCAAAGCACCATATACTACCCACCACTGCGACCTGTTGGCTCTCGTTGGCTGGCCCTTGCTTCATACTCATCGCAAAACCCACTGGCTCCATGTCATCTACAAGACCCTGCTAGGTAAAGTCCCGCCTTATCGCTGCTCGCTGGTCACCATAGCAAAGCCAATTCCTCCTTTGGCCGCCTCTCCTTCCAGTTCTCTGCTGCCATTGACTGGAACTAACTACAAAAATCTCTGAAACTGGAAACACTTATCTCCCTCACTAGTTTTAAGCACCAGCTGTCAGAGCAGCTTACAGATCACTGCACCTGTACATAGCCCATCTATAAATAGCCCAAACAACTACCACTTCCCTACTGTATTTATTTATTTAGCTCCTTTGCACCCCAGTATTTCTACTTTGCACACTCATCTACTGTCAAATCTAGCATGCCAGTGTTTTAATTGCTATATTGTATTTACTTCACCACCATGGCCTATTTATTGCCTTTACCTCCCTTATCTCACCTCATTTGCTCACATTGTATATAGACTTATTTCTACTGTATTATTGACTGTATGTTTGTTTTACTCCATGTGTAACTTGTTGTATGTGTCGAACTGCTTTGCTTTATCTTGGCCAGGTCACAGTTGAAAATGAGAACTTGTTCTCAACTTGCCTACCTGGTTAAATAAAGGTGAAATATATATAGATATTTTAAAACATCTCTGATTAACTTCAGAAAACATTTGGGAATGCTGCTGAGGGCTGCCAAACCACATTTTGGGTTGATAATACCAAATACATTAGGCATACGAGTGTGTGTGTGTGTGTGTGTGTGTGTGTGTGTGTGTGTGTGTGTGTGTGTGTGTGTGTGTGTGTGTGTGTGTGTGTGTACATGTCTGACTTAGGCCTGAGATGAGCTGTTAGACAGTTTTGCAGAGGAAGTCAAGCGCATATCCAGCAAATCAAATCAAAGTTTATTTGTCACGTGCGCCGAATACAACAGGTGTAGTCGACCTTACAGTGAAATGCTTACTTACAGGCTCTAACCAATAGTGCAAGAAAGGTATTACACTGCATAGTGTAATGCCGGGCCACAGCTCTGAAGACCGTGGGAATATTCATATGCAATTCATCTTTCACAAGCGTTTTCTTTACTTAAACAACATTACATTGTTTCCTGTGATTCGTCTCTAAAATACAACATTTTTGATTGGTTGATATGTCCACCAAAATAACAATAGATGTAGCCTGGGTCTGTTTCTGCTCTCTTGCCAACTCCTTATAGAATTGTCATGCCAAACAAAATGACAGCAACGGGGTTGGCAAGAGCACAAACAGATCTGGGCCTACAATAGCTTCAATAGAGGGTGCTGATTAGAGAAGATTTGATTGACGTATTTGTCTGTAGGGTGGATGGTTTGGCAAGCTCTCTTCTTATAGGTCTAATCACCAGCCAAGTCTGACAGTGGGCTGTGAGAGCGGAGGAGAGCGGACAGAGGGGAGGGGATATTACTGACAGTGACCTTAGGGAGAGAAAAGAGGGGGTGTTGGGTTACAGGTCATTCTTGGAGACCTTATGTCTGTACAACAACCAGACAGACGACTACAGTAATACTGTTATGGTTGAAGTTCAGTGGTAACACATAGAGTACAGATACTAACAACCACTCAGACATACAATCCTAACAAATACCCATGCATGCAGGTGAACACATATGCACATAAAAAGCTCTCATGAGCAACATTATAAGAGTGATTTGTAGTCAAGCAGGGCATGAGATGAAGGCCAGGGGACAGAATCAGTCTCACTGTCACAGAGCCATCAACACAGGGCGAGCCTTCAGTCCAGAAATAAACCAGCACCCTGAGAGACCTCTCATCTAGCTTTCTGTTGTCTCTCTACAGCTGATTCATCCTCTCTACCTACCTCTCCAACAGTGTGGAATAATGTGTTAGATACTGACAGGCCAAGAAACACCAACCACACTGCACCAGCTGTGGCAGGACCCCCTCCTCTCCCTTACTCTGTCTTTCTGTCTTTCTCTCTCAGACACACACACACACACGCACACGCACACACACACACAAGCACGTTTGAATAGATGGAGCGTAAATAAGCACATTGGAAATGGATGAAACATTTTCTGTAACCAATAGTGTTGCAGCAAGTCACAGAGCTGAGAGAGAGAGAGCGAGACAGAGAGAGAGAGAGAGAGAGAGAGAGAGAGAGAGAGAGAGAGAGAGAGAAAGAAAGAGAGAGAGAGAGAGAGAGAGAGAGACAGAGAAAGAGAGAGAGAGAGAGACAGACAGAGACAGAGAGAGAGAGAGAGAGAAAGAGAGACAGAGAGAGAGAGAGACAGAGAGAAAGAGAGAGACAGAGAGAGAGAGAAAGAGAGACAGAGAGAGAGACAGAGAGATAGAGAGACAGAGAGAGAGAGAGAGACAGAGAGAGAGAGAGAGAGAGAGAGAGAGAGAGAGAGACAGAGACAGAGACAGAGACAGAGACAGAGAGAGTAATGAGCCCATCCGCTCCACTATGCCCTCACATATTATACACATCACATTGATTGGCAGAGATATGATCAGAGAGAACAGCAGAGTCTAAAGACTGGCTCTCACTGCACTTACATTTCAAAATAGTTTTCACAAATGTACATAACATGAGCTCTATTTGTTTGCTCTGCATTATTTCTCTTTTTGTGTGTGCACCAGTGTGTGGGTGTCTCTGTGTCAGTGTCAACCCTTTACTGACCAGTATGTATCCGAAGGGGCTGAGTCTCTCCATGCAGGCGTCACTCCATTGGTCTGTGAAGAGAACGTCTTTCAGCCTTTTGTTGATCATTGAGTTGACTTCCTGTAGCCTGAGAGAGCAGCAGTAACACACAGTCAAAAGCTAGGGGAGGAGGAAGAGAGAGAGAGAGAGAGAGAGAGAGAGAGAGAGAGAGAGAGAGAGAGAGAGAGAGAGAGAGAGACAGATAGAGAGAGAGAGAGAGAGAGAGAGAGAGAGAGAGAGAGAGAGAGAGAGTGTGGGAAAGGACTGTAACAAGGAAATGGATGGACAATAAAACATATGTAGGGGGAAATATAAAGACAGCTAAATAGATGGATCAATGTTGTTTAACAGTAAAGCTAACCACTCACCCTAGGGGACTGTCTATGGAAGGCGGATAGATATAAGGGACAAGAGAGGTCTTCTGGAATACTTGGCGATGAGAAGATGGTTGGCTGACTGCCACTAGGGAAAAGCTCACCCAATTATATACATGTCTGTGTTTCCATCTCCAATGTGCAACCCCAGCAGAGCAGTGATGTCATCTGGCGGCATGGCACCGCCCACATTCCATGTGACTAGGTGCACCCTATCAGAGAGAAGGAACCCAGAATCTCACAATCACATACAGTATACAATTAATAGAAGCTTGGTTCAATCCGTAACGAAATAATTGGGCAACAGATTCTTAATGATCTGCAGACCATTTAATTCCTTACTCTGTTGCCATGTAATGTTGCCATGTAATGATACGTCTATATCTGATACACTTCGATTGATTCTCTGAGTATTCTGAGTATGCGCTCTCTCCATTAGCTTAATTAGCATCATAAATTAGAGAGGTTATCAGAGAGCTCTGACAAAGCCTTGGGGACACTGGGTATGTGTTGTGAGTATAGATAATAACACAGAGTGGGAAGTGGAAATATCTCAAACTGCTGACTGTTACAGCTTCTCAATTTGGGAGTTTCAGTGGCAAAGACACATTGTCTTGAGTTGAGCTTGAGCCAAGAGAGGAGAAGACCTTTAGAAGTAGTCACAAAACATTTTCCTCCGGCTGTACTCTGGTAGATGTGGTTTAACAGTTTCCTGCCACTGTGATAAAAGGAAATGACTCCCCAGTAAAAGTTTACTTGGTCACATGCCACTTCAACCTGTACTATGGTGCTTGGGGCCATATATTGACAAATTATTGTGTCCCCACCACAGCACTGAAGGTTTGAAGCAGGCTCTTATAAAAGTGTTTCCTGTTCATGTTCAAAACAACTATTATGCTGTAGTGAAAGCTGGATCTGATAGAAAACGCACAGAGCCAGGAGCTCACCTGAAGTCTTCCACCACCTGAGACTGTGTGTCCGCGGTGCCCACCACAGAGAAGGCCCTCTGGGCATGAGGGTTGAGATGGGGAGGTATAGGCCTGGAGGACGGTGGCTGGGGAACTGAGGCTGCTCTCATTGAGATGGGGCTCCTGGCCCCTGGGGGGTGGCCTGGGACTTTAGGGCCAGCCTTCAGAGTGGTTTCAGTGGCCCCTCCATGCCCCCCATGGGGCTTGGCTGCATCAGGCTGCAGGGGCTTAGGATGGCTGGCCCCAGCTGGAGCATCATGAGTGGTGGATCGGTCCTGGTTTGTCTCTGGAGGGTCAGGTTTTGGATCACAGACGTCCACAGAGCCCTCTATTCTGGGGGTCCTCTGAGGCCGTCGAGGCCGCACTGGGATTGACAGTTGAGGAGCAGGAGCAGAGGCAGAAGGGTCGGAGGCTGGGGCTTCTGTGCCTGGAACTACTGCTGGAGTGGGGGTTAAAACCTCTGCTAGTCCAGATGGGTTCTCAGGCTGTGGCTGGCTTTGGCTCAGGTTGTCTGGATCCATCTCCCACAAACTCACTGAAAAACAATAGCAGGAGAAAATCGTGATCACCATATTCCATCAGAGTGTCCCAGGCAGGATAGACAGATGTTTAGATGTTTAGCAATGGAAGACCAACGTTCTACATGTCTGGTGATGGTGGGGAGGGTTATTTATTATGTGCTCTCATTGACGCATCCGTTGATGTGATTGAGCAGTTCACATTCCCCCCACATTCCCCGGGTGCTCTGGCAGCATAATGCCAGCCCCGAGTTTCTGGCTGTTTGCACTCTCGTGTGTGACTGAGAGCATCTGAAACAGGTCATTAAGTTATCCAGGAGGAGAGAGAGAGCAAGAGAGAGAAAGAAAGAAAGTGAGAGAGAGAGAGAAGAGTGAAGGTGTTTAGAGAAAGCAAAGCACCAAGGGGAATTAGAGGAGGTGGCTTGGGAGGAGAGGAGGTGGAGACAGGAGAGAAAGGAAGAAAGAGAGAGAGAAGAGAGAGAGAGGGGGAGAGAGAGGGAGAGAGAGAGAGGGAGAGAGAGAGAAAGGAAGAAAGAGAGAGAGAAGAGAGAGAGAGGGAGAGAGAGGGAGAGAGAGAGAGAGAGAAAGAGAGAGAGAGAGAAAGGAAGAAAGAGAGAGAAGAGAGAGAGAGAAAGAGAGAGAGAGATAGAGAGAGAGAGAGAGAGAGGAAGAAAGAGAGAGAGAGAAGAGATAGAGAAAGGAAGAAAGAGAGAGAAGAGAGAGAGAGAGAGAGAGAGTAAATGAAGGAAGAAAGAGAGAGAGAGAGAAGAGAGAGAGAAAGGAAGAAAGAGAGAGAAGAGAGAGAGAGAGAGAGAGAGAGAGAGAGAGAGAGAGAGAGTGTAAAGGAGGGGGCAACAGTTCATACTCATATTTATACCTTCCTACACTTTACACCTCTCACAGCTCTTGGACCAACTCAGAAATAGAGTGAGGAGAACACGCCGGTGTACCGCTTATCTCAGCAGCTCTCTTTGTACAGGAGCCACCTCGCCTGCCATTCCTCCGGTAACCACGGAGACGCAGAGTAAGTTCATATCAGCTCAGAACATCTGCTAGACACAAGCGACGGAAACCGCTGTAGGGTCTACAGAAATACAACCTGATAGAATGGTAATGACAACAGAGAGAAAGGGAGAAAGAGAGAGAGAAAGGGAGAGATAGAGATGGAAAGAGAACCCTAGAGGGCACTTGTTGTAGAGGTTTTCACAGGTCCAACAGACCCAAAATTCTGAGATCTGGGTCCTAAATTCTTACTTTTGTCTCGGATCTGGATCGGGTCTGATATAATTGCCACGGGTCTCAGGTATGTGCAATTAAAATTGATTTACCGACTAGACCCGACTGGACCTGTAAATTTAATGTGTGAGGTAATGAGAACTATGCAAGTTTGTTATCTGGGTCAGCCAATTGCAAATAAATAAAACGTACTGTATAGCTTATGCCTACCTGAAACTGGTTCCGGCCACTCACCTCACGTGCGCCTGCTGCTGAGGAGGGCGAGCGAGAGCGAGTGAAAGGAGGCTTGGCCTAGGCTACTGTTGATTGCGAAGATGGAGGCCTTTTTCATTGAAGTAAAACAAAAGTTAGTGAAGAAAGTGTATAGTGAAAAGAAGTCAACAAGGGGAATATCCTCTGTGAGAAGAACGTTGGCGTGGCCAAATGGACTGTGTGCAACCCGCTATTTAGGTTTGATGGAATTTTCAAACTTTTAATCTAAACCAGTTCTTTAAATATGCTAAGACTGTTTTGTTTCATTTTGTTGAGAGATTTTTGTTGGCTAAATTAAGTTGGAACAGTATTTTAAATTTTATGCTCAGTATTTAGTTTAAGATAGTAGGCCTGTTGTAAAATAAAGTCTATTGCTGTCATTTGTTGGGTAGGCCTACGGTAGGAACTCGCCTTTGTTGGGTAGGCCTACGGTAGGAACTCGCCTTTGTTGGGTAGGCCTACGGTAGGAACTCGCCTTTGTTGGGTAGGCCTACGGTAGGAACTCGCCTTTGTTGGCAATTGCTACAATACCAGCCTGTTCAAAACTTTAAAACTTTCGTGAACGTTTAAACCTGTTCAGTTTAAATATGTGTTTTGTTTTATTCCGTTGAGCCATTTTCTATGGTGAAATGAAGTTCCAACTATAATGTTATGTTTGCCGCAATATAATAGAATTACCGGTAGGCCTATAAATAATGACTTGACTGACTTTTGGTATTACTCTAATAAAGTTAAGAAACTTTTGGGAAGGTTTGGTGTGGTGTAGCTATTATTAGGTTTCGCTACAGCAGACCTGTGAAGGCAGTGCACACTGGCACTCCAACTCCCTCTGACAATTGAGGAAGAATGTTTCAGGCCTACCAGAATTACTCCTTTAATCTAACAATATAATGCTTATCTTTATTAAAAACATTCGGATAGAAAATTCACGAATTAGCCTCCTTCTGTACGCCTATCTGTATGATAGGAACATGGCGCCGGCATTTCTCTATATTTCTCTCGGTCTCTAAGGATAGGCCTAAGCATTATATTTATAAATTATATAAATATAGTGTAGAGTGGAGATGCCATAGCATTATATTTATAATATATATAAATATACTGTAGAGTGGAGATGCCTAAGCATTATATTTATAATATATATAAATATACTGTAGAGTGGAGATGCCTAAGCATTATATTTATAATATATATAAATATACTGTAGAGTGGAGATGCCATAGCATTATATTTATAATATATATAAATATACTGTAGAGTGGAGATGCCTAAGCATTATATTTATAAAATATATAAATATACTGTAGAGTGGAGATGCCTAAGCATTATATTTATAAAATATATAAATATACTGTAGAGTGGAGATGCCTAAGCATTATATTTATAATATATATAAATATACTGTAGAGTGGAGATGCCTAAGCATTATATTTATAATATATATAAATATACTGTAGAGTGGAGATGCCATAGCCTATCTGCATGTAGTGCCCTGATGCATTTAGTGCTCAAATCTGAATTATTGCTTTAGAAAAGTAAAAAAACAATAAAACACCAGGCAACAAACCACCACTATAAACCTTTGAATATGCTACACATTGAAACACAACAAATCATTTTTAGTAATTTGTTATAGGCAATTTTTAAAGACCAATATCACTTGTTTATTGATGGCACTGGCAGTGCCCAGTCTGAGGTTTCTTTCTATCTTTCTATCTGAACAGGTCCTCGGGTCCATTGTCCTCAGCTACATTCGGAACAGGTGTCCGTTTAAAAAATATATATTATGCATATCGGGTCGTGTGGGAAAGCCACAAATGCTTTTCAGAACGGGTCCAGGTTTTTGGAACCGTGAAGACCTCTAACCTGTAGTATGATGCAGCCTCTGGCCTGTGAGTGACCATGGGGCTGGGAGACATGACTCAGGGCCAGTCTGGGGCCCCTTCCCATTTCCATCACTCAACCACAGGGGTCAGGAGACAGAGACATGAGGAGAGATGCCTGGCTGGAGGAGAGACGCCATCTCTCTCACTGGCCGAGGAGAAAAAAGGAGGGCACCTCTTGACTCCCAAGACCATTGGGCATCTACCCAACACGACATTCACTCACCCTCTATAAGGTCTATCTGAAAGTACAGACACCATACCGTATCTATATCACAGAGCAAATAGCAGTGCAGTGTAATAGTAAGATAAGTCCAGATCTTAACTGCAGGCAAATGATCAAAAACAAGACAGGAAAACAAGAAGGGCTCCACTAATATTTACAAGTCTCTTAAACCAAAAACATACAAAAATTATTATCTGGTCTCACAATAAGTCACATGACATTCTGGAGCCCGAGTCGTTACCTCTAGAAGAGAGCAGATATGAGAGCTACAGCTCCTTGAAGGTCAATCCAATTCACGTGACATGTCCCGCTGAGCTGTACATTCATGGTAACATGGTGGTGTTTATGTGGACCAATAGCCTGGTCCCTGGACACATGTCTATAGTCCATATATGGTGTTTTTTGTAGAGGAATGAGGAGGAGGGTGGCTGGTGATACGGCGCACGTGGGAGAGGGTGGGTACAAAACGAGCAGCTCTGACTGGGTATGAGAGTCAGGCAGGCTAGACCATATCACCCTATGTCTCTCAACCATACACAGTAGCCTATATCATGTTTGTTCCTTTCCTATTTATACACATTGTCTCTCTCTGGTTTTATGTCATTCTCCATGACATAATCCCCTTCACTTCCACTCCTTATCTCCTTTTTCTCTCCATCGTCTCCTTAGCCTTTCCCGCCATTGTTCATCTCCGTCTCACACACACTGTTCCTCTCTCATTTATTCTCCTATATTTTGCCTCTTCCCTGTAATTTTCTATTCACTCTATTTAACTCTGCCTGTCTATCTAATTCTACACCTAAAATTATGGCTACGCTCACTCTCTGCCTCTCTATCTCTCTACACTCTGAGGTGACACTGGTGCTGTGCACTTGTATTGTGCCTCTCAGCCAACCCCCTCACAGTCGCTATCTGTGACGTCAACGTGTCACAGTCCCGATGGCCGCTGTCATATACAGCTAGAGATAACTACAGTATCAGCAGCCAATGGAGTGATGGGGGGGATGAGGTCTGGACAGAATTACTGGATAACTAGAAAGGGAGGATAGAGGAGGTAGTAGGACTGATAGTGAGCAATACAAAAAGCAGGAAAATATTATAATAACATCATTATTTAGGAAAAAGGAAACACACTGACTGACTAACAACTGCTAGTGTAAGGGAAAGGAGAGTGCACACTATATTATGAGCAGGACAAGGTTAGCTATCTACTGTAGCTACATGTCTTCCCTGAGAACTACACATGGGCCTGAATAGACAGACTACACTGACTGACAGCAACCACTTCTCATTGCAAACACGTTCTACAGGGAGAAATAGCGGAATGATTTGATAATAGCAAATCTGTCACGATGTTTACATGCACCCCCCTGAGAGAGCAAGAGGGACAGCAGGAGCAAAAGAGAGGCGGTCCTTACAGCAAACACACAAGAATACATACAGCTCTAAAAAGTAGAAACAGAAGTATCTATAGGCTGTAGAACAAATAGCAAAAACAAATGGCACCTACAATACCAGTCATAACCAAAGCTTCATGCTCAGATACAGGATTGAAATAATGCAATACTGTATTTCATTCTATTCAAGGTTATTCTTAATATTTCCTATATGCGTTCTGATGTAGCCTATCATAACATAAACCAGAACAATATAGCTGATATCCTGAACAGTGGTGGTCTCTCTGCAGATTTTCATTAAAGTCAATGACTCTGGCAGCATTGTTAAGACTGATCACATTCAGCCCACATCTTCCATGTTAATGGTTTAAATTACAGCTGAAGAGCATGTTGATTGGCTCTGCCGCGCTCCAGGGCCATATGTCCCTCCTCACAGGGATACAAATTATGTCCTGCTGCTGCCACAATTGTAGACAGACCTCTTTAAGGTCCTAGAGCAACTGGGACCCAGAAGAAATCCCCCCCACCCAACAATCCCACATCCCGAACCTTGGTTTCCAGAAACCTCAAATACAAAGGATCACCTCGTCATGGAAACAGTGTATCCTCCTTTGTCACAAGACCGCAGGCCCTACCAATCTCACTTAACTAGTCTAACTACTATAGAACCACTGCATGCAGTCCTGAACCAACATTATTCCACATGACTGTAAAGTGAAAGTGAGTAGGTATTCTATAACAGCGATGGATGAAACCCTCCTCAGGTGGCTTTGAGAAGCTGGTATACTTTGGCTGAACAGGGTGGTAGAAGACTTTCCTTATGATGTTAACAGTGAAGGACAATTCACGTCTGGGTAATAGGATTTGGTGACTATCTCTCTGCAGAGGCAGCATGTCTGAGGCACCATGTCTGAGCCAGTAACCTGACGGAATCCAACAAATTGTACAGAGAGTAACAACATAAAAAAAGGGCTCCAGTCATTAAGGAGAATCAGTAGAGGCAGAACACAAGGCGGCTGTGCTTGGATGACTGGAACATTAGACAGGCCCCGTGGATTTGGACGATTTAAAGGCTTATGCAATCTCAAAGTCAATTAAATGCCCAAGTGTTCCGTCCTGCCCGCTGCTATCTTTTTAATGAGAAATGTGAAATCCCTTCAAAAGACCTTGCCAGAGGATGCTACAACACAACATGCTTTCGGGTTTGTGTGAGTGGATGAGTGCGAAGAGGGGTGACTTCATAATCTCGACACTGACTGAACTGTGGGACCAACAGCCTACAATTTAACCGGTGGGCCTGTGGTTACAGGATATAAAAAATATAAAAAATCATTATTTATTATTCTACCCCTTTTTCTCCCCAATTGGTAGTTACAGTCATGTTCCATCGCTGCAACTCCCACTCGAGAGAAGTGAAGGTAGAGAGCACAGACAAGCTGCACTACTTCTTGACACAACGCCCACTTAACCCAGAAGCACCAATGTGTCAGAGGAAGCACCGTACACCTGGCGACCGTGTCAGCGTGCATTGCGCCCAGCCCGCCACAGCAGTCGTTGGTGCGCAATGGGAAAGGAACTTCCCTGCCGGCCAAACCCTCCCCTAACCCAGACTACGCTGGGCAAATTGTGGGCCACCCCAAGGGTCTCCCGGTCACAGCCTGCTGGGACAGAGCCTGGACTCGAACCAGGATGTCTAGTGGCACAGCCTTTAGGCCTTAGACCACTGTCCCACTGTACCACTCAGGAGATCATTTGGGTTCTGTTCTAACAGAAATTAGGACACACTCAAATAATGAATCTCTTTCTCTTTAGGCAAAAAAAAGCACTCTTTGCCTAAGTCGCTATCTTCTGAGGGTTGTTCAGTCAGTGAGCTGCAGAATGAGACCATGAGAGGCCTGTAGGATTGAGAGCTATTGGCAGGAGCTTCAGGGACCCAGCCAAGGAGTCGAACAGGCTGATGATAAGAGACACTAGGGGTGTAAATGTCTGAGAGCAATAAGATCCAGTACAATAACCATATTCATGGTATAGAAATGCAAATAGATTATTTGAATTGCAGATGTCTTTGTGAAGTTATGATATAAACTGCTCAAAAAAATAAAGGGATCACTAAAATAACACATCCTAGATCTGAATGAATTAAATATTCTATAAATACTTTTTTCTTTACATAGTTGAATGTGCTGACAACAAAATCACACAAAAATGATCAATGGAAATCAAATTTATCAACCCATGGAGGTCTGGATTTGGAGTCACACTCAAAATTAAAGTGGAAAACTACACTACAGGCTGATCCAACTTTGATGTAATGTCCTTAAAACAAGTCAAAATGAGGCTCTGTAGTGTGTGTGGCCTCCACGTGCCTGTATAAAGCACTAAATCATCTGTAAATTTTGGTGTTCCTCAAGGTTCCGTTTTAGGACCACTATTGTTTTCGCTATATAGTTTACCTCTTGGGGATGTCATTCGAAAACATAATGTTAACTTTCACTGCTATGCGGATGACACGCAGCTGTACATTTCAATGAAACATGGTGAAGCCCCAAAATTGCCCTCGCTAGAAGCAAGTGTTTCAGACATAAGGAAGTGGATGGCTGCAAACTTTCTACTTTTAAACTCGGACAAAACACTGGGAAACTCTTTCCACTGGGATTCTCTGCCTCTAAGCCTATTACAGGGGCTGAGTCACTGGCTTACTAGGGTTCTTTCATACCGTCCCTAGGAGGGGTGCCGTACTTCAGTGGGTTGAGTCACTGATGTGATCTTCCTGTCTGGGTTGGCGCCCCACCCTTGGGTTGTGCCGTGGCGGAGATCTTTGTGGGCTATACTCGGCCTTGTCTCAGGATGGTAAGTTGGTGGTTGAAGATATCCCTCTAGTGGTGTGGGGGCTGTGCTTTGGCAAAGTGGGTGGGGTTATATCCTTCCTGTTTGGCCCTGTCCGGGGGTGTCATCGGATGGGGCCACAGTGTCTCCTGACCCCTCCTGTCTCAGCCTCCAGTATTTATGCTGCAGTAGTTTATGTGTCGGGGGGCTAGGGTCAGTTTGTTATATCTGGAGTACTTCTGTCCTATCCGGTGTCCTGTGTGAATTTAAGTATGCTCTCTCTAATTCTCTCTTTCTCTCTTTCTTTCTCTCTCTCGGAGGACCTGAGCCCTAGGACCATGCCTCAGGACTACCTGACATGATGACTCCTTGCTGTCCCCAGTCCACCTGGCCGTGCTGCTGCTCCAGTTTCAACTGTTCTGCGTGTGATTATTATTATTTGACCATGCTGGTCATTTATGAACATTTGAACATCTTGGCCATGTTCTGTTATAAGCTCCACCCGGCACAGCCAGAAGAGGACTGGCCACTCCACATAGCCTGGTTCCTCTCTAGGTTTCTTCCTAGGTTTTGGCCTTTCTAGGGAGTTGTTCCTAGCCACCGTGCTTCTACACCGGCATTGCTTGCTGTTTGGGGTTTTAGGCCGGGTTACTGTACAGCACTTTGAGATATCAGCTGATGTACGAAGGGCTATATAACTACATTTGATTTGATTTGATTTGTATGACCTCCCTACAACGCCTGGGCATGCTCCTGATGAGGTGGCGGATGGTCTCCTGAGGGATCTCCTCCCAAACATGGACTAAAGCATCCGCAACTCCTGGACAGTCTGTGGTGCAACAGATATCGTGGCGTTGGTGGATGGAGCGAGACATGATGTCCCAGATGTGCTCAATTGGATTCAGGTCTGGGGAACGGGCGGGCCAGTCCATAGCATCAATGCCTTCCTCTTGCAGGAACTGCAGACACACTCCAGCCACATGAGGTCTAGCATTGTCTTGCATTAGGAGGAACCCAGGGCCAACCGCACCAGCATATGTTCTCACAAGGGGTCTGAGGATCTCATCTGGGTAGCTAATGGCAGTCAGGCTACCTCTGGCGAGCACATGGAGGGCTGTGCGGCCCCCCAAAGAAATGCCACCCCACACCATGACTGACCCACCGCCAAACCGGTCATGCTGGAGGATGTTGCAGGCAGCAGAACGTTCTCCATGGCGTCTCCAGACTGTCACGTCTGTCACATGTGCTCAGTGTGAACCTGCTTTCATCTGTGAAGAGCACAGGGCGCCAATTTGCCAATCTTGGTGTTCTCTGGCAAATGCCAAACGTTCTGCACGGTGTTGGGCTGTAAGCACAACCCCCACCTGTGGACGTCGGGCTCTCATACCACCCTCATGGAGTCTGTTTCTGACTGTTTGAGCAGACACATGCACATTTGTGGCCTGCTGGAGGTCATTTTGCAGGGCTCTGGCAGTGCTCCTCCTGCTCCTACTTGCACAAAGGCGGAGGTAGCGGTCCTGCTGCTGGGTTGTTGCCCTCCTACGGCCTCCTCCACATCTCCTGATGTACTGGCCTGTCTCCTGGTAGCGCCTCCATGCTCTGGACACTACGCTGACAGACACAGCAAACCTTGCCACAGCTCGCATTGATGTGCCATCCTGGATGAGCTGCACTACCTGAGCCACTTGTGTGGGTTGTAGACTCCGTCTCATGCTACCACTAGAGTGAAAGCACCGCCAGCATTCAAAAGTGGCCAAAACATCAGCCAGGAAGCATAGGAATTGAGAAGTGGTCTGTGGTCACCACCTGCAGAACCACTCCTTTATTGGGGGTGTCTTGCTAATTGCCTATCATTTCCACCTGTTGTCTATTCCATTTTCACAACAGCATGTGAAATTTATTGTCAATCAGTGTTGCTTCCTAAGTGGACAGTTTGATTTCACAGAAGTGTGATTGACTTGGAGTTACATTGTGTTGTTTAAGTGTTTATTTTTTTGAGCAGTGTATATATATATATAAAAAAAGATGCTCTTATAACAACACAATGACATATACATGGATTATTATCACTTCAAAATATAGTGACTGTATCCATTTTTTAGCATCAAAACTAACATTATGTCTGCAGGAAACCACATCAATCTGTGGTCAATACTTATTTTTGTATCCATCTAATGTGAAACATTTCTGTGAGTTCACCAGTTTATCATGCCAGAGGGCATAGGCCAAACTAATAGAATTGCAATAACCAGGCTTTGCAATGTGTTTTTCTGCCAGAGAGGAAAAATGTCCAACTAAAATCTACAGCAAGTATAGTTGAAATATAGTTATAGTAGTAGTATAGTTGAAATGACCAAATAGACCAAACTGAATGAAAAAAAGCCATTCTGAGACGAGATCATATCTTCAGTCTTATGTGCTTTAGCATATCACAGATATCTTGGCAAGTTACCTTGTGTATACAACATCCATTGGTACTAATGTTTTAAATTAAGTGACTGACTGAAGAGATGTAAATGTGTAAATGGATTTATTCAGGAATCCAATCAACCAATGACTGAATGAAGCCAGTCGCTTGTGTGGCCTAATTCTGCTCCTATTTCAAGGCCATTCTGAGAGAAAAAAGGTTGGTTTAATTTGGTGTCTCAGTCTCAGATCTTATCTCAGAGCATGTGTGTGTGTGTGTGTGTTAAAGAGATAATGATAGAGAGAGGGCATCTGTGTGTCTTCAATGTGTGTGACAACATGATCGTAAATAATGACCAGAATATGGGTTTAGTGCCTATTTCAATCAAAAGAGTTACGCCATGTTAATTAGTACAAATGTGTACAAACACTGATGCATGGTGGAACACCAGTCTAGTTGCACAAATTCGTTTTCCACCCCACATAACAATGCCCTAGGAGGTTTTCATTATGATACAATCACCCTGCAAACTACTTACTGACTTCTCATCTACCCACATGTGTTCAGTGGTTATATTCCTATATCTGAACCCCAACCTCTCTCTTCCCTTCCTGAAACTGTAACTCAATCAGAGCAAACTGTAACATGATAGAGAAGCAGAGTATGGATGGATGCCATGCTTTCATACAGTGGCATATGGGTAAATACAATGGGAGCACTATAATACATACAATTCATATTAGCATAACATGACTTGTACCAACAACCCATGGTGCTTTGCACTGCTTTTCTGAGTAAGACAACTCAAACAGATAATCAGCTGATGTAAGAAGGGCTTTCTAAATACATTTGATTTGATAATGTAAACAAGAACACTGACAGGGTTTGTTCAGATAGCATGTCACCACCGAGTGGGCAAGCTTTTGTTTTGACTGCTTGTTGTGATCATGTTTATTCAATGTAATAACTCTGTGACAATCAAAGGACACCAGATTATATACATAAAATCATCAGAAATTATGATCAGGATTTGATTCAGTGTTGCGCTCAGGTCGCCTACATTGGCAGCGTCATGCAACGACATGTCTTTACAATAAGTACAGTAGTTAATATGTTATTACATAACTACATCACCTGTTCAGTAAAGATTAGAGATGAAATGTTGTCAGACGCCGAATGAAGACTTGGTTAGTTGAGTATAGTCTGATGCTTGTTCGGCGCCTACCTCTCCCGAGGATGAATAGTTCTGGGCTATTATTGTGTTTAAGGCTTGTCAGAGGGTGAGGTTTAAATAGCTTTTCCCTGTTACGATACTTTTATAATGTCAGACCTGCCTGTTCTTCAAATATAACTATCGGCATCCAAGCGCGTTCCACACTGGCGATGTCAGAGTGGAGGACAGGTACGCTGCCAAGTGAGGTGCTTCGAGCTTTCAGGCTCACCGGAGGAAGATACATTTCATAAACAAACGAGGCGTACATTCATATTCACCCGTTGCGCTTGTTAGCTTCTGAATGATAAAACAACCTTTTCACGGCGAATGCAAATGCTGCTTCGATTAAACCGACGTGGCTTGGACTGTTTGGTAGCCTATGCCCTTCAAATTGTGAACACTCATTCGGTCGGTTATGTACGTGAACGTCCACTCTATGAATACACAACGTTCTTTTGATGATGAGTAGTTACGCCTCGATCACACTGTCAGTGTCAGCGAGCAGACAGCCTACAGTAGACTATATATATTGGAGCTTTACCGCCGCACAGTGGTTAGATTTGTGGACTGGCCGTTTACAGAAATGGAACTGTGAAGGTTGCTCAATGTCGCGCAATTTGGCGAGGTGGAACGTGCATCTTTGCGCGGCTTTCCAATCTTTCATGAACATTAACAGTAGAATAAATGTGCCTCAATACTTCTTATTGACCATTTATTACAATCAGTCCTATCCGTGCCATGGGTGCCCTAGCTATGCTATACCCGCACAGGCGCCTGTATAGGCTACCTACCTAATGGGAAGCAGTGTTTCATCGTGCGGTGCCGCCCCCTGTGTACATGGGCCGTAAGCTATAGGCGCCCAATACACCTGCATCCCTTACCGACTCCAGGGGAGCGCGCCCCTCCACATTTAAACGTTATATTGTTACTTCAGGAGTCATCCTAGGTTTTTACTGTCTGATGTGGCCTATTATTTATCAATGGTCCACTACTTGTGTTTCTAAGGGTTTCTCAGTTAGGCTACCAGAGGCAGTATCCTAGTTACATTCATTAAAAGGTTTACCCACTATCTGTATGTATGAGCACTGTGTATTTCCTCTGACAAATAGCTATTAAGCACTGAGCTAAAATGACACAAAATAAACTCTAGGTTTAAGATAAACCTTTATAAAACAGAATCCTAACATCAGCATCACCATTAATGAAATTATCACTCTTAATGAGCTGTACTGAACAAAAATATAAATGCAACATGTAACAATTTCAAAGATTTTACTCAGTTATGGTTCATATATGAAACCAGTCAATTGAAATAAATAAATTAGGCCCTAATATTTGGATTTCACATGGCTGGAATACAGATATGCATCTGTTGGTCACTGATACCTTAAAAAAACATGGGCCTCACAATGGGCCTCAGGATCTCATTACGGTATTTCTGTGCATTTAAATTGCCATCGATAAAATGCAATTGTGTTCATTGTCCATAGCTTATATCTGCCCATGCCATAACCCCACCTCTACCATGGGGAACTCTGTTCACAATGTTGACATCAGAAAAAACGTTTGCCCACACAACGGCATACATGTGGTCTGCGGTTGTGAGGCTGGTTGGACGTACTGCTAAATTCTCTAAAACAATGTTGGTAGAGAAATTAACATTCAATTCTCTGGCACATTTTAGAGTGGCCTTTTATTGTCCCCAGCACAAGGTGCACCTGTGTAATGATCATGCTGTTTAATCAGCTTCTTCATATACCACACCTGTCAGGTGGATGGATTATCTTGGCATAGGGGAAATGCTCACTAACAGGGATGTAAACAAATTTGTGCTCACAATTTGAGAGGAATATGATTTTTGTGCAAATGGCAAATTTCTGGAATCTTTTATTTCACCTCTTGAAACATTGGACCAACACTTTACATGTTGCATTCATATTTTTCTTCAGTATATAAACCCACAATGGATAGCCCTATCCATATCCTCTCTTCTCTTCTCATATCATATCATGCCTTTAATCTGTAGCAAAAGAGTTAAAATTGGCGGAAGAATCTTCTAGACAGGAAGACCAAATAAGGCAAGGGAAACAACCTACAGAGGAGGTTGTGGTATTTGACAAAGAATGGGTAGAGCTCATGTCGGAACTTGGTTTATGATAAAATAACTTGTATGTCCTAAACCACATGGACAAGATGTGGCTTGCCTTAGATACAATTGTGTGTCTCAATCACATATTGAAAATGTTAAAGAGTAAAATGCAATTGTATATAAGGGGCTGAGAGTCAGAAGCAAAGTGTAATCAAATCTACAGACAGAGCTACTGCACTGCAACCTAGCCAATTCTCTTAGAGCACCTATTGGGACTGTGTAAGTGAGATCGGTTATTACTGAACCAATTCTGAACTAAAATCTACTTGGTAAACCTGTGATTATAATACCTCTGGTTACTGAAAGCTCGAGCTCTTCACAAAGTAGACCCTGACACGGTCTCCACTGAGCGGAATAGCCAGTACTGAACAAGTATTGTTTCAATCTCAGTTCAAGAATTTTGGATTAGGGAATTGTTGGTAATACAACTCACTATAGTATAAGCGATAGGGTTCCTACAAAGAGACATAGTTGATACCTAAATTCAGAAAGACCTCTGACCAAGCCGGTTTATACGCTCTACTCTACCGACCTGGTAAATATACTTGCACGTAGACACGTTATAAACTGATATAGGGTTAGTGACTCCCCATCCCGCATGCGGGAGCGTAATCATCGACTGACACTAATTAGCATAACGCAACGGACATAAATATTCCTAGAAAATATTTGCATTCATGAAAATCACAAATGAAATATATTGAGACACAGCTTAGTCTTTTGTTAATCACCCTGTCATCTCAGATTTTCAAAATATGCTTTACAGCCAAAGCTAGACAAGCATTTGTGTAAGTTTATCGATAGCCTAGCATAGCATTTTGTCCAGCTAGCAGCAGGTAACTTGGTCACGGAAATCAGAAAAGCAATCAAATTAAATCGTTTACCTTTGATGAGCTTCGGATGTTTTCACTCACGAGACTCCCAGTTAGATAGCAAATGTTCCTTTTTTCCAAAAATATTATTTTTGTAGGCGAAATAGCTCCTTTGTTCTTCACGTTTGGCGGAGAAATCGCCCGGAAATTGCAGTCACTGAAAACTCAGAAAAATATTCCAAATTAGCTCCATAATATCGAAAGAAACATGGCAAACGTTGTTTATAATCAATCCTCAAGGTGTTCTTCAAATATCTATTTGATAATATATCCACCGGGACAATTAGTTTATCAGTAGGACCGATTGGAATAATGGCTACCTCTGTATTTTACGCGAGAGTCACTCTGGGAGCCATCAGGTGACCACTTGCGCAATGTAGCCGCTTACGGGTATTCTTCAACATAAATGCGTAAAACTACGTCACAATGCTGTAGACACCTTCGGGAATACAGAGAAAGAGTAATCTGGCTGAAAGCCCATTCACAGATCAATAGGGACACATTGGAACGCAGCGCTTTCAAAACATGAGGCACTTCCGGATTGGATTTTTCTAAGGCTTTCGCCTGCAACATCAGCTCTGTTATACTCACAGACAATATTTTTACAGTTTTGGAAACTTTAGAGTGTTTTCTATCCTAGGATATTCTATCCTATCCTAGAGGAAGGAGAGGGACGCCCTGGTCGAACCAGACCAGCTATATATATAAGTTACCAAAGGTAGAGAATCTAGAGGCAACTTGAGTACTTATACCTGGAAACAGTTCTTATTGCTTATCCAAGTCTCACACCTAAACCGGACAACGAGCAGACAAGGAATCGGATCAAAAGAAACTGGGGTAGGTTCGGCTATACCCCCGTTACCTGACAAACCAGGTAAACAAAACTCAAGACCCTCAAGTGACCAACCACCGGAGTGTCGACCCCCAACCGTGACAAATCTCATATGATTGTATGTACCTGACAAACATCCTCCTTGGGTAGCAGGCTCATTCTGAAACTGTGATTGACAGCACCAAAGTTACCTAAGCAACATCCCAGGGTTCCTGTAGCCCATTTTGGACCTACTGTATGACCTCCTGAATGACAGTGTAAAACTTCTGTAAAACTTCAAATGTTAGTGAAATTCCCCCACTGATTGTTGTGGATGGGAATGGGTCTGGGTCAGTTCCACATAGTACTTGTTTGTTTGAAATAGTGTCTGCAGTTAACAAGGATCTTGTGATGAAATTATAATGTGTTGACCTCAGTGGAGGCTGTTGAGGGGAGGCCTGCTCATAATAATTGCTAGAACGGAGCAGATGGAATGGCATTAAACCGATGGAAACCATGTGATTGATGTATTTGAGATCATTCCACCTTTTCCGCTCCAGCTGTTACCACGAGCCCGTCTTCCCCAATTAATGTGCCACCAATCTCCTGTGGTTGTCCTTTCCTAAAATTAGAACAAACACAGTTTCAGTGAACCAATCTCGCTCTCAACCACAGCATGCGACAATAACACCATCTTATGACAACATAGAGCCCAACACTAAGAGCCCAACACTGGCATGACTGCCATTGCAAAAGGAAAAACCTCAGCAACAATGCTAAAATGTTGGAACCAAAAGCCTATGTTGCCATCAGAGCATGTGAGCAGAGTTTAGTGGTTAGGTGCGGCGCTCCATGTCTTTTCCTGCTGCTCCACTAAAATCACTCCGCAATCACAGGAAAAAAACTGCTACTCCAAATTCGCTCCATTCATTAAAATCTAAATTTAACCGACACCCATCAATTTTTGTGACTACCTGGACCTACCAATTGGTTTTTAAGTACTCAAACCAAACCATACGGATTTGAATGAAAATTATTTTAATTAACATGAAAAAAGTGACTGTAAGAAGCAAACATAATTTCAAATAGGCTAGGGTACTACGGGGTAACTAGCCACCCCCTAAGAACAATGTCTAATTGCTGACACATGGTATGTGGATGAATATCATCCGTAGGCAAATAAACTATAAAGGGAAATAAATGGCTACAGTTGACACTTTTTTTGTTATTTCAAGAAATGTTGTTTTTAGAAAAGGGGCTTTTTTTTTAAAGTACCGAGGTAACACACACGGGGGTGCCAGTTACCCCGTAGAAGTTTTTGGCATACTGTAGGGTTTCACACAAGTGTGTTAAAATCAAATTAATC
Source organism: Oncorhynchus mykiss (assembly GCF_057628025.1). Lineage (NCBI taxonomy): Eukaryota > Metazoa > Chordata > Actinopteri > Salmoniformes > Salmonidae > Oncorhynchus > Oncorhynchus mykiss. The sequence continues at coordinate 60,958,224 of NC_143032.1, read as the reverse complement.
TGTTTTATTTAGAAATGCTTTAGTAAGTAATACTAAGCTAAGCCTAGTTGTCTTATTTTAATTATTTTAATAAAATATGGGGGGAAATGGTGTCGCACATGTTACTATTAATATCTGTACTATGAGGAGATTTAATGTAAAGTCCCTCTTTTTATCTCACCTGCACATTAATTTACCTTGTTCTCTCTTTGTTGGTCTTTTTCCATACAATCCATTATGTACAATTGTACCAAATATGATTTGAATAATGCAAGATTTTAAATCCCAGCACTTTAAAATGACATTCAGGAGCAAAAGGTTTTCAATAGTTGTTTTTAATTAATAAAATAATGGAATATAACTAATAACATGAAATAACATTGGAATATAACATTTAACAACAATAACTCATAACTCAGTAAAATTGGAGCACAACTCATGTGCCCCCCTTCTGCACTACTCACTCCTAATCCAGCCCCCACCTGTGACTAAAAACAGCGGGAGAGATGCCAACTGAAAAGCTGTCTCTTAAAAATGTAGCTAGCCATCTAGCTATATGACATAAAATGCTGTGTGAAATAGCTAAAAGGCTAAAAAAGTAGCATTAACTGTAAAGCTATCAGGCACTAGTGGAAACATTTACAACTGCAATTAAGTTACGTTATCTTTTTTAATGTATTTTACCTCAGACGATCTGGTAGTAATGTTGATAGCTAGCTCTCCTATCAGCTTATGCTAACTAGCTAAATGGCTAGCATTTACTGCTAGTGAAGTTGCTAGCTAGCAAGTTAGCATAAACTAGCACTAACCAGGCTAGTCATTGTCTAAATGTCATGGAGAAACACATTCATAACCATGAAGGGGTAACTAGCCCCCAGGGGCCAGTTACCCCTGGGGGCTAGTTACCCCAGCTGTGTTGGCATCAAAATCTGGGGTGTGAACTACGTTTCTACTCAAGCGTTGATTGACATGGTAATGGCCCAAAAATATTAGAGAAAAGTTGAAAAAACGGACCCCTCTGACGCTGTACGTTAAATTGTGACGTGTCATGACGTAATGTACAGCAAGCATAATGCAATTCATTCTATGTCGTACAGCATCTCTCCACCAGGTGTAGTGCTTCTCTGGCAGATTAAAAACAAGAAATGGACAGGGACAGGGGGGATACCTAGTCAATTGTACAACTGAATGCATTCATTTTTTGCGTCATCACTGCAAGCCATCATGACTCTCAAAGCCGCAACCTATGAAGGTAACTTTAGCGCCACCCTACAAACGCGATTCAAATTCGACACAAACCTTCAAATAGGTAAATAAATAAATAAACTCTTCATAGTGTTTTATTTACATTTTAGAGGTGGTAAATTGGACAGATCGGGTGAAAAAAGCCATTTCCCACACAGTTTATCTCCCCCTTTCCCTATCACGCAGTAGGTTTCGCTTCCCCACCGGACAGAGCTCATTGCCTTCTTTAATCACGCAGAGATGGGCAGCATAAAGGTCCCATCATGTTTTTGCTGTAAAGGGGAGAAATTGTGCTTTACAATGGTATTCATATTACAGTTGACCTGGAAGTATTACGTTTTTTGGGTGCTAAAATAAGGTCAAGAGCGCGATGTACAAATATGTGTTATACTTTACTCAAAACGTTTCTACATTTTTTGCTCAAAACAAGTGGATTATTTATCTTAAGGCTTTCCTACTTATATATTTAAAACAAATATATAGCTCTAACTTCATTGGAATATATCTAAAACTTTTTCAAAATGTAAAAAAAAAACGTATTCATTTATCATAAAATAATTTAAAAATATCTCCAAAAGTTGTGATCACGCAGAGGAATTTTGTTGTTGAGCAAGAGCAGCCAGGGAAAGTGTTGGGCAAATAATTTGGTGACATCTTGTGGTCTTAATGAGAATTACGAGGGGAGGCAGTTACCCCAGGCGGCTAGTTACCTCCTAGTACCTTATATGTCATATTAAACAGCATATAAACAGTAAATTGGTCAGGAGAAAATGATTTAGGATATATTATTTCAAGGCTATAGCCTACAAATAAATTAATTGTGAAGCATTTGTGAGTGCGACACAATAGGCTGGTGGGGACATAAAGCGTACAGCATTTAAACAACATTTCGTTTCATTAAATCATTATAGTCTATAAATTGCGCCTAATAGGCGGTGACTTACTTATAATTAAATGCAAATTAAACGAATAATGACTTATTAGTGTTTTTGAATCCACTTAGAAAAGAGCCACTGGGACACCCTTTTGGCCACTCTTGGCAGAGATGCATTTTAAAAACAAAATATGTATAGGCCTAAAGGTTTTTAGGCAAAGTAACCCAATCAAAACGGAAAGCTCCTTGAACGTGGCCTATTGGGCCAAATCAATTATGGCCTATTGTATAGATAATAGAACGAAAATGAACGAAACGTTTAAGATATTCGATTTTTAGTTTATAAATACTTTGCTACAATGACACACTTAGTGATCTACCCGCCTAGTTAATTTATTTTAGCATGTGCACGGAGTAAGTACACCATCATGCCTTTGGGATATGTGTCTTTTCAGATTCCACAATGATTCTTTAGTTCTGGGCACTACATCACGGCACTCCCTCTCTTGCTCTTGGTCCTCATCTTTGTTAGTCACCTTGATTTAGCACCTGTGTGTTTTAGCAATTTCTTTATGGAAATATTTAGCGAACTCCATGACAATAGCTAGAGCAATGGGCTATAGCAGCACACAAGTAGACTACAAATGCATGCTGGGGCGGGCATGCCCTGAGCTCGTGAAGTGAGCGCAACTGGAGCGAAATTGGAGCGGGCGAGAAGGCCGAGACTCCAGCCTTTGGGACTCTCGATCAACGCTTCAATCAAATTGGGCACGTTCCGCTCCTTTCTCTGCTCCGCTCACATACTCTTAGTTGCCATGGGTACTGAAATAAGTCACTGCATGAAACTCTCCCCCTCCCCTTGCCATTTGACATTCTTTACGGGTCTGACTGCCTCCCGCAGGGCTGACCAAATAAAGGATTTAGCCAAGTACCTGCAGATTTAAAGGGCACAAATTTCCCTGTGTCAGACAATTTATTATTTAGAATGAGGATTGTTTGACAGTGTCCTGACCATAGAGATCCTATTCAGTTTGTTAAGTATTCTAATTCCAAATTATATGGTCCTGACACTAAATTAGATAAACTGTCAAAAAGGTTCTGTCACAAAGTAGACCAAAAAGCAGTTAGTCTACACAGCTGTTTCCTCCGAGGAATGCTAGAGTCTACTTTATCGTCTACAATCACTGAGCTAATTACCATAATAATGTTGTGATATTGTATTAGAAATACTTGTATAATACCGTAATACTAGTATTATAGATGGATCATGTTAACTGATGTAGCTGTGTTATTAATACATCATCAGAATGTAGTCTAATAATAGAAACAAATATCAGTAACTTTATCAATCAAATCAATGACCTAAAATGAAAACGTCAAGATCATATTTAGCGAAACACATTCTTCTAATTCATCCCAGGGCACATGCAGTGTAGCCACAGTGCAGTGCAACCTGAGGTGGCTGTTTTCCAGCTCTACCTTGTTTATCTACCAACGAGCTTCTGTTTTAAGGTACAATCAGTAATTTCAACAGTCTGACCCTGACACTTTTGTTTGTAAAAATGAGGAATGGGGAAACTGTTCGACAATTGCTAAACTGATATTCTTGAAAATTATAGGTATATATTTTAGCCTAGCCAGCCCTATGGCAATCATTAATTTAACAATTTAACAACAGAAACTATTACAGATTGCGCCTTTAAGAAGCAGTTCGTTCATTCCCCCGCCCTCTCCAAAGGCAGCAGAAAAGCGTTTGACGTGGCATAGGATCCGGAGATGACATAGTTGAACATCACCACAGCTAGCCTGCTACATCTTGCTATTCAAGTATAGCCTACTGTAAGTAACGATAGGTTTGCAGAATAGGTGAGCGACACGAACGACCAAGACCGTCTGCTCTAAAGCATGAATCTCCCCAACGTGCTGCAATCAGAGGAAATTATGTGGTTCTTCTTTTTCGTCAGCCTCCTTAACTGTGTGTCGGCCTATGATGTAGATCTGAAGAAACTGGATGGTCTCGCAAAAGCGAAGGTGGAGGTAGGCTTGAGTAAGAATATTAACGCAATTGCAATTAGATTCGTAAACAAAGCCACTTCAAGTAGCCTAAGATAACAATAATGAATAAGAAGCAGGCTTTTATAAACATATTTGTCGATATAATTATGGATCATGTTTTGGTATTATTGGATACACGTATAGCTCAATACATTTTGATTCGTTTTGAGGGAAATATTGGGTAGCTTAACTGTTGTCCTATGTGCGCATGCGTAGGTTTTTGGGAGGAGGAAAATGAATGAATGAAAAGTTTAAACCCTCCTCGCATCTGCTCCTATGGGTGTCTATCCATGTTATTGGCTTTTGATCAAACATTTTGGTAAATAACATTAATTGCAATAGTGATTCCACTGCACATTATACTATTCTAATGGGTTGAGACTCATGGGCATTTATAGGACTAAATGATAGGCTATTCTCTGTAATCATTCTGTGTTACAATAGAATGCCAGTGAATTACGTCAACGTGGCTGCAAGATGAGACCTCAAATTACAGTGGACTAACAATGCCCTTTTCAGACATTCTTCTCATTGTGAGAACATATCATCCAGGGTGCATCACACCTTCCAGGATCTTTGAGTGAAAAATGTGTTGTCAAGTTGGCATTTACCTGTGGGATACCTACCTATCAGCAGGTCGTAATGAATTTTAGAGCAGAGCTGTAAGCTTGGCCACATATCTATGTACCCATGGATGTGCAAATCACATCCCTCTCCCATGGGCTAAACAAAATATCATTACATAGGGCAGGGATCATCAACTAGATTCAGCCAAGGCTTTTTTTCTTGAGCAGATGGTTGGGGGTCCATAACATAATTACAAATAATATGTAGACTGCAAATTGACCGCAAGAAACCCAAACATATATATTTCACTAACAATAATTAGAAACCTTTCTTACATTGTATACGACGATCATGTCTCTCTATAATGCGTGGGAATACTTGGGAACAGATTTCCCAAATTAAAATCACTTGGAGCTGATTTAGTCCTTTATGTCCAACAATGAAAATAAAATTGCTTATTTTTTGCTCAACCATCCGCGGCCGCCAGTTGGAACTCTTTCTTACATAGGGCCTACAATATAGTATAGGCCTATGGTATCTCAACAAGAGGCAACATGTTTTTCAGACAGTGAGTGCTTCACTTGTGCCCAGATGGTGCGATAAGTCCCTTTATCTGGTGATAGTCCTGACTCCTACAGTACTAATGGGTCAGGAGGACCACCTGGGTCTGAATCATACCCAGTCAGTCACCCACTGCCCTGCTCCTGTCCTGGTGGGATTTATAACCACTATCCTGCTTAACCTTTTTCTCAGTCTTGCGGTGGATGACAGCTGAACAGGCTGAGAGAGGTAAGCGCTTAAGTAGGCCTATTGTTATCAACAGTCCTCTCTGTATATGTACAGTATTATTGTTATTTTGCAATTGATGAAATGCTCAGAAATATCACTGCCTGCTCAACAAAGCAGAGTTACTAACCATCAACTCTTCAACCCCTCAGGTCAAAGCCTTTGTGACCCAGGACATTCCTCTTTAGTATCCTTTCATTTTGGTGATGGCAGACGTGCAGAGTTGTGATAGCCAATGTGTGGTAGGTAGGTCCTCTGCCGTGATGTGGAAGCCATGCACTGGTTGACAACGTTTAACTGATTTAACCATCTCAGAATAAATCATTAACAGCCTTACTGTTTTATAAACTATGTAAGGGGCCAATCCGCAGTTGAAACAATAAGAGGTAACCTCACCACTGTTCTGGTAAAAAGCTGAGGGATGGGGCTAGAGAACTGTAACCAATCAAATGTACCCTCCATTGACCATCCATGATATCAAAATGATAGTTTTAACCATGTTTTGAGGCTAAACGGTGTTTGTTTACAAACATTGTAGTAAAACAAGCTTTGATTTTGGGTTCTGATGGGGTACGACAGTTCAACTAAGCTAATTTATTTAAGTTATATTCTTCAAGAATCAATGGTGGACATATAATTGATGGCAGATATATAATTGATTTATAAGTCCAAAAATGAATGTAGCAACTGCCCCTTTGATGTTAAGCGCTACCAAATGTAGTAACGAAAACAAAGTTACACAGCAGCTAAACTTACTACACATTTGTACTCGTCATCTGACCAAGTAATTGAAAGCTATTTCTGCAGACAGAAGCCTAATATATATATATATATATATATATATATATATATATATATATATATATATATATATATATATATATATGCTGATAGCCATAAAGAAAGCCATACCTTTACCCTGCAGATAGCTTTCTGTCCTGAAGCAGTCACAGCTCCAGCATCTAAGACTTTCCTGAAGTGATCTCATAACTGAAGTGCTTCATGCATTTCCCTGTCATGTATGGAGGCTGGAGCACAAAGTCCAAGCTGTACATGACCATACTTCCTCACTAGCTGGTGTGATGACAGACAGCAGGCAGGGGCACTGGTGCGTGAAGGAAGTTGTCCTGGCCTGAGGTGTCAGACACCCGTCAACTGTGTGCAGGCACTGTGTTTGCATTGCATTTCCTTGTTTGACTCTGTTTGTAACCCTTGACTCATGCCATCCCAGCCATAACCTGGTAATGAAGCACATCCCTGGGGCTGACCCCGAGCTTGTCCTCCTCAACCACTACTACGAAGAGCTGGACGTAAGTGAGCTGCTGAAACAGACATTTTACTGTACCTTTAACACATCTCTGGTGTTAATGATTTAGTGTAGGTTCTCACTAGTGCACTATAATGGTTAATGAAAGATTGGTCATAAATGTTGCAGGCTTACTTATCTAGAGATGCATGCATGTAAAGGGTGGGCCTACTACTGCACAGAAATTGTATGACAAACTCATCTGTGCATGCTACAGCTTGTGGAAGAATAGAGAGCTCTTGTGAGGATAGGCATCTCACCTAAATGTATATGCCCTGTTCAGCGGATTGCCCTGTCTGACATGACCCGCTCTGAGATCAACGAGCTACTGGAGAAGTTGGGCTTCTACAAGAAGGCTCAGGCTGAGGACCAGGTCCCAGAGGAGTTCCGCTTCTCCCCCGCCAAGGACAGCCCCTTCAAAGCAACCCCCTCCTCTTCAGCCCCCGCAGACAACGCTTCCTCAGATTCTGACGCAGAGGCCAAGCACTCTGACCTGTAATCCTCACAGCAGTAAAGTCTGCAGTCTGTGTGGACCTGGACAGACAGGGTTATTCTCCTCCAGTGCTGGTCCATGACCAGTTTGTTTCTGTAGCTCATAACATAATTATTTGGGATCAGAACACGGGACAAGCAGATCCTGGTTCAGCACTTGGGGTAACTGTCTCTCTGTAGCATCAGAAAAGGTTACACAATTTTGATCTTCCGTTTGTCCATTTTTTCAGGTGATGTGTATGATTTACCACTGTGTCAAGTGTCTTAAGGGGTCTCTCCTCTGATAATCTCTCTCGTGTGTCTAATGACTTCCTGTCCGCTGTGGAACTGAATGACGCCCCTGGCTGTAAAATCTCCTGATTGGCTTGGGGCCGATGCAACGTGTCCTGGTGGGTAGGGCTTAGGCACACAAGGGGATTCAAGTGATGAGATGACAATTGTAAAACAAAAAGTTTAACTTTCAATATTTTTGTATGATGTCCCATTTGTAGAATGTCCATCTTAAAATCAAACTCCCATTGCGCGCGCACACACAGGAAAAAAGTGTCAGAGTAGAAGACACACTGTTTCTTAAATTGGTTTAATTGTTAATTCACATTCATTGTGGTGTACAGAAACATTGAATTGACTGTGTCCAAGCATGTATGTACAGGATGAACTAGTTTGTGGAAACTTTCTGGTTGCGGAATATTAAATTGTCGTAACCATATTTTCTAAACTCTGCATTGTTGGAAAAGGACCCATAAGTAAGCATTTCATTGTTAGTCGACACCTGTTTACGAAACGTGACAATTTAGATTTAGTACATTTCTCTAGTCTCAATTAGTGAAATAAATCAAAACCAGTTCTAAAACCATAAAGAAACCATAACATTTTTATTTAGCTAGAATTCAGAAAATATACATGGGCAATAAAGTACATTCAGCCTTTATCATTAATATTCTCCTGTCTGTCATAATCAACTGAGCTGAAAGCCAGCTTTCATTGGGCCCAAGAATTTAGAGAAGGGAAGTTGGCTGGTTCCTCTAGGTTCCGGCCTTTCCAGGGAGTTTTTCCTAGCCACCGTGCTTCTACACCTGCATTGCTTGCTGTTTGGGGTTTTAGTCTGGGTTTCTGTACATCAGTTGATGTAAGAAGGGCTTTATAAATACATTTGATGGTTGGCCTCTAACAAACCTTTTCATATTCAAATGTTTATTTAACCAGGCAAGTCAGTTAAGAACAAATTCTTATTTATAATGACGACTAAACCCGGACGACGCTGGGCCAATTGTGCGCTGCCCTATGGGACTCCCAATCACGGCTGGTTGTGATACAGCCCGGAATCGAATCAGGGTCTGTAGTGACACCTCTAGAGCTGAGAAGCAGTGCCTTGCGCCACTCGGGAGCCCACAAATACGGACATTACCATAACCTATAGCCTGTACAAACATTTTCATAGATGGACTCATGAAACAAAACTTCAAAGCATATGGTATGACCACCAACAAAAATGTTACCCAAGCATAATTAAAGAGCTGTGTGTTTCTATGTGTTTGCTGGGTGGGCTGATGCTGGCAGTGTGAATGTGACAACCCCATGCCAAGATTTTTTTTAGACCCCAATGTAGCGAACAGCGGCAAGGACAAGGAGAAAAGGTGTGATAATCTAGAAACACCAATGTGTGATTTTACCTGTCAGAGGAACTTGGAACCTACTTTTCAACACTGGTGTTTCTCCACAGACCAACATTTACATAAATATTCTGAGTGGTGTAAATACACAATTATAGTTTCACAACTACTATCACAACCTAGTCTGGCTTCAACCTCAGTGAGTCTGTAGATTCAGATATCGGTTTTGCATCACCTTCAGTTGGTCGGCAGAACCTGGAAGCATACCGTTTTCAGGGGAAAAGCAGAGAAGAGACAAAGCCTGAACCAGATGCTTCTGGTTTCTGTAGAACCTTCTCATGCGTTTCTTTACACCTGCTACGTTAGTGCTGCATAGACGGATCCGCCAATTTCATAATGCCAGCTACAGAATAACATCGGGCAGCAGCTAGCTTAGTGGTTAGCGTAAGGATGGACAACTTCATTCCTTGGGAGCCTGATTGGTTTCACACTTTTGCTTCAGCAAACACACCTGACTCCAATAATCAACTAATCATGATCTTCAGTACAGAATACAGTTAGTTTAATGAGCTGTGTTTGATAGGGATGGAGAAAAAGTGACACCACTCCGGCCCCTGAGGACTAGAGTTGCCCATCCCTGGGTTAGAGTGTTGGGCTTGTAACCGAAAGGTCGGTAGTTCAAATCCTCGAGCCAACAAGGTGAAAAATCTGTCTGATCCTTTGAGCAAGGCATTTAATCCTAATTGGTCCAGGGTCCAGACCCTGGCCGTGATCCCACTTTCTTGAGGATGTCTCAGGCAGAGTTGTGATATGCAAAAAATAATCTAATTCACACATGCGTATTAATAAATACTTGTACGTGTGTGTAATAGGATAAATATAAGCACCCACCAAATAATAATTAACATCCCTCCATACCAAGCACTATTTAAAACAATTCAAATAGATGTGTTTAGCAGATTTGGTAACACCTTTAACAGTACCAGAGTGGGGACTGAAGGAATATTAACAATGCCTCATATTTTTTTTCTTCATCCTCGTCAACAGCTTGAGTAACATTTTGCAATTGTCACAGAAAACAAAAAAATGTAGGCATTAATGTGGGTGAGGGAATACAGTAAAATTCCTATCTCATGTACATTTAATGTAGGGTTTTGTTGGTGCTAAATCTTCAGACTTCCAAACCATGTATAGAACTGCCTTATGACTGATAGGCTGTACAACTAAATATCAGTATGAAATATCAATTAAAGCTTAAAGATGCTCTATTAAGACGGGAAGGTTCGCACAGCCTAAACAAATGTGTTCAGAGGAAGGGAATTTATCTGTCTGGCATGCCACCACCATCAACAAAGATAATCATAAGACGGATGCCAACACCTACACACTCCCCACCCTGTTGGCCATCAGAGATGTGCAAATCAGTAACACCCCTCACTCAGAGTCGGGGCTGCTGTCTTTTGGGACATGGATGGTGTTCAGGACCAGGGCTCAGGAGAGGGGTGTGATGGGGGAAGATACACAGTGAGCAGATCAGAGGTTGGTGCCCTGGAGTTTGGCGAGTTTCATCTCATGCCTGCGCAGGTGATTGACCAGTGACTGCACATAGGTGAACACACACTTGGAGTCAGGCTTCCTCCCCATGATCATCATGTCCTCTACCTCCAACAAGGGCATACAGTTGGCACATTCCCTAGGGGACAGAGACATATGGTGAGACAGAGAAAGGGAGAGAGGGAGCGGTGGGGAGATGGAGAAAGATGTAGAGTGATGGTAAGGATAAAATTATGTTCTCTCCACAAACTGCTCTCATAACAGCTTTTTTATCCACCCAAACTAACCAGACACAAGGGAGCTCCTCTACAAAGAATTAGTTTCAAAAAAGCATTATAGGCATACATTTAGGAGATGTACAGAGACCATTCCAAACATTCTGCCATTAGCTAAACAAAATAATCTATGTGCAATGCATGCATATAACCACAGGGTGGCACACTTGATAAACTACTCATCACTGACAGTACTGCAGCTGACTGACTGTTAAAACAGTGCGAGCTGCCCAGCTGGGAGAGCAGGGGAGCGAGAGCTCTGGGAAACAGCTGCAAGGTGGGAGACTGAGTGAGCACAACTACTAAAACAGCAGATGGTAACCTAGCCCCTCAAAGAGAGACAAATGTCAACACTGTAAAACTCTAAGTTTCCCCTTTAATGTTTTCGATTCTGAAGAGCTAAATTCAGCGATGGCTGTTATAAACTGACCAGGCTTTAAGTAGAAAACTATTCTGAAGTCACTAAATGAGAGGAGATGATACACATGTTTCACACACCACAGGTCTGACATTTCTTTTTCCTCTCCACTTTGTTTCCAATCTCTGTTTCCACTCCAGTGTTGTGGCAGCTCCTTTTAAAGTGTGGCTCTGCAGATGGGGAGTGCTGATGGTTGGCCCTTTGCCTGGCTGGAGCCTGGCTCTGAGTGCAGTCACACACTCACAGTCCATGTTTGGGCCTCTGGACCCCAGCACCAGGCTCACAGGGTGGAGAAAACTGCACTCTGACCTCTACCTTGACACACTCCAACACTTCCTACCACTTCATATGACTTCCTGTAGGTTAATGATCATGTTTATATTAATGGATAACTCACTGTTCTCCTCATAATATGAATAACCAGTGGTATTTCCGGTGGAACTGTTGTTGATCCTGCCATTCACCTCCCCACTCCACAACATTAACTCCTACACCCACAGTCACACACTGGGAGAATCTCAATTGGGTTCTCAATTCCTCGCATCCTGTCCTCTATCCTCTCCTGTTGAAAAAGGTCAAAGGTATTTGAGAATAGGAGTCGAGGAGAAGAAACCAATGTGCTTGTATGAAATGACTCCTCGACTAGCTCGTCAGCAGGAAGATTACGTTTACAGCAGAGGAATCCCAAAATACATGTGTAAAGTGGTAAAAATAAATGTTTATAGATATAAGTAGCGTTTCGTTTTTAAATGTATGCATTCTTTTCTCCTCTGAGCAAACGGCTGATTCAAGGGGATGAGGTAGATTTCAAAACTCTTCCGTGCAGGAAACACTTGAGTACCCTCCGCCGGAGGAGGCAATCTAGGAGCTGATTAAACTCCTCCCTTCGCCTATTACATTTTTTTAACTCTCCTACATATGGCGACTACTTATCGGTTTCCGGGTGACGGCCGAGAGGAGGACGGAGGAGTCGAGTAAAGGATGGACTTTTCCCCAATTGAGAATCTCCCACTCACACCAATCCCACTCCATAAACCCCCAGCACCAGCGTGAGGTTCCGCCGTGGGCCTGTTCCCTCTCTCACCATGAGTGCATTTGGGGTCCTAGGGGTGTGACTCTAGGAAGAGTTTTTGGTTTTAACCAGGCCCTTGGTCACCAGGCCCCTGTAGAACTCCTGCAGGTACGTGTACACACACTTCCAATCCGGCTCACGCATCCGCACCATGTCCTCCACGTCCAACAGCTCGGGACAATCAGCCAGCTTCCTGCACCCGCACCCCGGAGAGGGAGCAGGGGGAGAGAGGGTATGAGAAAGAAGAGGGAGGAAGAGAGAGAGACAGAAAAAGTGCAGAAAATATATAGCGAGAAGGTACAGATATAAGTCAACAGACAGAAGGAAAGAAGGAGGATGAGAGAGAGAGAAGCAGTGAGCAGCCAAACAAGAGGAATACCCAGGGTGTGGAGAGGGAGAGAGAAAAGACAAAAACAAACCATAACATTACATTGTCTGTGTCGACAGACATATCCAGAAGTTGACGTGCTTCATGAACAACGTGACACATATGGGCGAGTACACACGCAGACACAAAATGGAAAATGAAGCGTCAGGCGCCGTTTTGTTTGTTCTGTGCACTGAGACAAAAGACTTGGACATGGGGGTATAGGGACATCAAACATAGAACATTGGTTTTGTTTTGTCCAGTACAAAAACAAGAGACAAGGAAAAAACAACAAGAATTCTACAATCACAAAGACATGGACCACAGGGTGAACCTAGAAGAGAAACACACTGGTGGTGAGTGTGTGAGAGGGGTTCAGTTGAGGCACACTGGCAGGTTGTGGGGGAGGAGGGGGTGAGGTTGGTGCCCAGGGAAAGGAGTGACAGTGCAGCAGAGTGACAAAGAGGGGGTTGTGGGGGTAGCTAGGAGGAACACGTGTTTGGCAATCTGGTGGTTACGTCATCATGGTCGTAACAGGTGAACTCAGCAGACACTGGTGGGTGACAGGGCAAAGGTTGACAGTACATGACCTCATCAAAAGAAGAGGTGACAGAGAGAGTGAGGAAGAGGAGATGGACAGATTAAAGGAGAGATGGAAGGAGATGGGTCTGGGAGGCAGTCAGTCGAGTGCTCTTCCTGTACTGTAGTAACCTGGTGGTTGTTGGGAAGGGGTCAGTCTCAGGAGTTTCCTGGTTTAGTTCAGGGTTGGTGGATGGAGGGTCACGTCACACAGCGGTTACTGAGGAGAGCATCTCTGAGAGGAGAGAGTGGATGGAGAGTGGAGGTTTAGAGGTACAGGACATAGTAGTAGTAGATCCAGAAGCTGACTTGATTGACCTGAGAGAGAGAGGAAGGATACAACTGAGCAGTGGGCCCAGGCTCATCACAACCCTCTCACTGTAGGCCCCTTGACACACAGTGAGTTGAGTAAAACAGGTGACTCTGATGCATCCAAAAGGCTGAATTCTGTGGATGCACATTCTCTTCCTCCCTCAGGCAGACAGTCATACTACTGTACGTGGATGGGTAGTTAGGTGGTAGCAAGGGTGAGGGTGGTGAGAACCCAGAGGTCCTGTACTGCTGAGCCTGAGGAATCCATAGACTGGCAGCTCAGTGTTGATCTTACAGAGGTCAAACAAACATACCCAATAGAGGGATCAAATCTGTTCCAAGAAAGAGGAGTGTGTTGGTTTTGGGAAGAGAAAGGCGAGGGAAGTAGTTTGTCTTTGGGTTCTCAAGATGTTTGACTGATTTTGAGTTCAATGGGTGGGCAAAGAGTTGGTTAGACAGCTACAGTGGATCTACTTCCCCAAAAACAGAGCCTTGGGGTGGTCAGACGATTGATGGTCTTGGGGACGGAGGAAGTTTAGAAGATGGTGCACTCAGATCCTGGTCCATTCTGCTGTAAATGGCCACGGGGCAACGCCAAGAGTGAAGCTTCCATTTACCCCAGGTCTGAAGTTCTGATGAAATGTTATACTCCGAGACATGACATTCAGTAAATCTATGAGCGTCTGCATGACGTACAGTTTACAAGTGTAAGTATTTGTGTATGTGTGTACTCACTCTGCAGTGCTGAAGGCCACCTCAAAGTTGTGTCTGCGGTTGGCAGGGGTGAGAGAGGAGTAGTCAAAGGCCTCTGGGAAGAAGTTATGGACCAGGGCACAGAACGCCATGCCATCACTCCAACTGGACGAGAAGTTCTGGATGTCCACATTCTGCAGGGGGAAAGAGAGGAGGAGAGAAATGATTCAATCACAAAGCATGAGCCAATGGTCACCCAACAGACTTCAGAGTATGTGAGAGAACACAGCATTGCTGACAGAGAACACATGGCAGAATGTTTTGCATGCAGTAGAGGGGTTATATAAAAGACCTAACCCTCATACCAGGATGAACTAAAGTGTGAATGCCTCAGATCTGGACACTCAGGACGGTGCCATTGTGGGTTGGCTCACCTGGTATGAGCGGGTCTTGGCGCGGCACCAGTCCAGGAGCATCTGTTTGATGGAGTTGGCATTGGGCACCATGCAGCTAGCTGAGCGCTGGACTGTGTTCACCTTGGCAACTGCTTTATTTCCTGGCCTGAAGAAGGGGGATTGGTTTATGCTAGTATTGACTTTTTCTCCTTCTTTACTATTCTTAGTCATTTATATCCTCACCCTCCGCTCTCCTTGTCCAGTTTCTCGATCATGGCTTTGCGGGACTGTGCGGCGGACATCTTGGGCAGAGTCTGGGCTCTCATCAGCTCCTTGCGCTTCTCTGCCTGCCGGCGCTCTGCAGCACGGGACACCGAGTCGTCCTCGCGGTCAAACACACTGATGGATGGAAGAAGAAAGGAAGAGAGAGAAGGGGTAAATGAACGTTCAACACAATGTCAGTCAATCCTATAGGGCTTGCTGAGAAGGAGGGTTAAAGACACAGAATTCAATAGAACACAGTATTATATTGTATCGCTATGGGTTCAGTGCTCACCTGCCCACTTTCCTGGTGGAGCTGCTGCTGGAGGTAGAGGAGGAGCAGCTGTAGGACTTGGACTGAACTGTCCCCACTAGAAAACACAGGGAGGTGGTGGTGAGACCACACAACACCATATATGGATAAAAAAGAGTGATAGTAATCAAATGATGACGATGATGAAAATGCTGATTTAAATTAGGAGGAGGCAGATGTGCTGACTCACCGTCTGTTTTCTTCACATAACTGGCCTCCATGATGGTGCTGTGAGCTGTCCTGCTGCCATCACCTAGACACACAAACATAGAAATACATTTGAAGTATTTCATCTGACTTGGGAAGATCATGCACGGTTAAATACGGGATAGTGTACTGCCCAAATATGTCAGCCATGTTGTCAGCCTAATACATGGTGTATGATTGGCTTACCAGACTGGGCAAAGCGGTCTGTCTTGGTGACTTGGCTGAGGGTGGAGCCATCAGCTGACATCTCCACCTTCCTCATGACCACCTCTCCAGCTCCTCCTCCCGTACGACCCTTCTGAGTATGCTCCGCTCTCTGCTGCCGAAGCTCCGCAAGACGAAACTCCCGCTCCTTTTCTCTCTGGTCTGAGATAGAGGATAGGAGGGAGGGAGGGAGAGTGTCAGTGGAAAAAGAGGGAGAGGAAGGCACTCAAGTTGACAGACTCTCTCTGCTACAAAGCTAGAGGTACATTTCAACATTCTTTCCAAAGTATCATCAAAAGCCTATGAACACAGAGCCACCCACAGGTGAAAGCCAAACACAACCAACCCCAGGCTGTGGTGGAGCACGTGCTGGACAAACATATCAAAGTGCAAACAAAGACTCTGAACGTCACGTCAGGTCGCTGAGATACTGGCATAGAAAGGCTAATAAATGCTGTCCAACACACTGATACCATAACACCAGTACTGACCCGATGCCTTGGGGGTTCTAGCAGTCTTACCTGTCCATTTACCTTCCTAAGCACCAGACTCACCGAATAACTCTCATTATCACTGAACTATATTCTTCAGGTCTCTCATTTACGGGGTTAAGGGCAATACAGGGATGAACTGGCTGCTTAGCTACTGAGCCCAAGGAACATTCTCTGACACAGAGTTCTCAGTCCTTTCTGGACTGTCAAAGAACAGTCAGCACTATGCACCCAGCCAGCCATTATGTGGAACAACATGAGGTGTGTTTGCCCTGTGGCAGTGACATCATGACAAACATTGTGACTCATGCATTTTAACAGATGTATTAGCATATCCCTCATTGTCCACCATACAGGCTCCTCATGTCCTTGGTTTCTGCTGGTCAGTTCATGATCAATGTGTATCACTGAGAAAACTCAATGATGAGCTTCAAGCACAATAACAGCACTGGTAGGACAGTATTGTTGACAATGAGGGGATACAACCAAGTGGGACATTGACAAATGACAAAAACGGATGCATACTGTATTAATATAATCCACACAAACACAAAGGACGTTCCTACCTATTTCCTCTTGAGTACATCCCAGTTCGGCCTCTGAGAGCAGGATGCGAGAATGTGAAAATAAGAGCAGAAAAGAAGAGGATGGAAATAGCGAGAGATGAGGCAGGTACATAATGCAGACTAGATTTGATGAAGGTCATCTACCAGCAGAGACCCAGCAGTTAAAATAATGATAAAAGGAAGACAATGATGGAGAAAAGACAGCAAAAAATATGAAGAAATAACAAAGAAATGGATAAGGTAGAGTGAAAAAAGCAGTGAATAAAGAAATGAGGTTGAGGTATAGAGTGGTCAAGTAAGTAGAGAGCGAGAGATTGAGAAAGGGCAAGGTGCTAGAAGTTGCAGAGGGGGAAGGGGCAGGGGGTTGGTTAGTCTGGCTGTGGTCTCACTCACCTCTCTTCCTCTTACGCAGATCTCTCATGGCCTGTCGGATCATCTTCCTCTCCTCAAAGTCCTTGGACTCATCCAGCTGTGGGAAAGAACAGGACAGGTGGAAGGAATGAGAGGGGTCGGTCTTCAGACAAACTCTGTCACACAGCTCCAAATACACACATACAGCACACACTCATACACAGTGTAAGTGCACGCACTCATACACAGTGTAGTGCACGCACACACACACAGAAATGTAAGGGTATGACCATTCCAAATGTACATTTTCCCAGCAGACCAGATTTAACACCTCACTAATACACATAAACAACACCAGATTCCAACAAATCTGGGGATTTGAGGACTAAGTGCGTGTGTGATATGGGGAGGGGAAAGTACCATTTTATCCAGGACCTCCTCATCGTCGATGGCGGCCAGCTGTTCTGCGGTCAGTTTTCTGGAGCACTCTTCGAATTTGTCCCGAGGTGGCGCATAGGAGCCGTTGGGTACAGCAGCCGGGGGCTGACAGCAGGCCACCCGCACTGAGGGCTCCACTGCCAACACGGGCTCTGAGGCCATCTATGAGGGAATTGTGAATTATTTTCAGGTTATACAGATTTTAAAATCAGAATTGTCATCCATTTTAGACTGAAAAACATTGCCAACTTTTTATCCTTAGCTAAGGGTCAATGTCAGTGGCAGCACAGGTAAACACATACAAAAGCCCATTAGCGTTGGAGGTCAATCATACTCAAACAATTCCCCAGCTGATGAGAAACCATAGGACCAGGACACACCAAGCCAGGGGAGAGACAAAAAAGGGAGGCTTCCAATGCATCAATCCCTACAGCTGTGTTTACAGAAAAGACACAGAGGCTTGCTGACATTTAGGATGGAATGAGCACCAGAGGATTTCAAAAAAACTTCCTGGAATCTTTGACAGTGGGAGGGGGAACATGTACACTTTCACACCCTCATGCCTACCCAGGCCCTCCAGCTATTCAGTCTTTGTCACAGAGAGTGAGGATTATTATACAGCAGGGGCACGGTATCCTGCCAAACAGTTAGCTCACCCATCACTGACCCCTTCTGACTGACCCCCTCTCAGTCGGTCTAAACCGTACGAGGCTTCCATGAAGAGAGGGCTCATGTCATGTCACAGGGGTAAAGCACTATTTTGGCTATGGGCCCAGAGAGCTGCATTAATGTAAATTATGTAGGATAGACGCCAGCTCCATTCTCCCACAGGATACAGGACTATACACACTACAGCACTGTAAAAGCACAATCACATTGTCCAGAAGCAGATAGCGCACCCAGTCAGTGCTGTAACAGACAGGAGAGAGATGTAGGGTTTTTGTGTGCCTTCACTGCTGACAGGCGAAGAAAGGAGATGAGTCATGGACATAAACACAGCATAGTCTTCCATTAAGATACCACTGTCTGGCTTTTTAACAGTGTATTTTAAGGGGCCATAAAGCCTATAGACATCTTGAATAGATTTCCATATGGTGCCACATGCCTTCTGCAGACTACAGAGGCTTGGCTGGTCTGCCTCTAGACTGCTGCTTTTGTTGTAACAGAGTCCAGGTCCAGATTTAGCCCCAGACTGCTGGCACTGTCCCCATCAGCTCACACCCTCCACCCCCTCGCTCTTCTCAGAGTCTAGCCAAGGAGAGGGTGCCCACCCAGTGTGATCCAGGGTGGCCTCTGGTTCTAGAGGTCTGGACTGAAACTCAGGGGTCTGACCCATGGGACAGGTCCTAGTGAGAGCCACTTGACCGCAGTGGAATGTTATTGGAGATGGCCCTGCCAAACAAACAATGCCTCACTGGAAGAGAGTGTGGCCATGGCGAGGTTAAGGGTGAGGGAGAGGACATATTCAACGTAAATGGTTATAGAATTCATTGGTGATTAGGGTAACAGTTATTGTGACCTAGGAAGAAATATTTTATTTGTCTCTCTAGGTCTCCCAACATGAGAATGGACCTCATATTCAGAGTGGCTGGTGTGCCTAACACTATGCCAGTGTGTAAAAGTGTCTGTAGACCCATAGGACTAGGTTGCACTGGGGAAACAGAACTGCATATATGATGAATAATTAAACGCTGGGAAAAAAGATGGGTACTCAGTTTTCTTTAATGAGCGTGAGAGTGGACATATGCTAAGGGTGTTTGGTGTGTCTAACATTACAACATTACAACATACAGAACTAGGTTATGTAAGCTGGTGAGACAGAAGTGTATCTATATAGTACCTTGTTGTGAAGAGTAAGGGTTGGGTAAGGTCAGCCTCCATGCACCCAACTCATCCATCTGTGACATGGCTGAACTCAAAGAGAACAGCTTCCCTGGGTCTGGAGAGGCTGATGGACAGGACCAGCTGAACTGGCAGCATTACTGGGCCTAAGAACCCAGCCCATCTGAATAACTAGAGGTAATACCAAATAAATACCCTTCAATATCCCTTAAAATGTCCTCAACACACACACAACACTGTCACTCGTGACCAAAACAGCAGAAAGGTCAGCAGGTTTCAGAGCCTATCAGTGTTAGCTGTGTTTAATACCATTAGAAGGTACAGTTGAAGTCAGAAGTTTAAATACACCTTAGCCAAGTACATTTCAACTCAGTTTTTCACAATTCCTGACATTTAATCCTAGTAAAAATGCCCTGTTTTAGGTCAGTTAGGATCACCACTTTATTTAAAAAATGTGAAACGTCAGAATAATAATAGAGAGAATGTTTATTTCAGCTTTTATTTCTTTCATCACATTCCCAGTGGGTCAGAAGTTTGGTAGCATTGCCTTTAAATTGTTTAACTTGGGTCAAACGTTTCAGTTTCCCACAATAAGTTGGGTGAATTTTGGCCCATTCCTCCTGACAGAGCTGGTGTAACTGAGTCAGGTTTGTAGGCCTCCTTGCTCACGCACACCTTTTCAGTTCTGCCCACACATTTTCTATGGGATAGAGGTCAGGGCTTTGTGATGGCCACTCCAATACCTTGACTTTGTTGTTCATAAGCCATTTTGCCACAACTTTGGAAGTATGCCTGGGGTCATTGTCCATTTGGAAAACCCATTTGTGACCAAGCTTTAACTTAACTGACTGACTGAACATCTTGAGATGTTGCTTCAATATATCCACTTAATTTTCCATCCTCTGTTTGCCATCTATTTTGTGAAGTGCACCAGTCACTCCTGCAGCAAAGCACCCCCACAACAGGATGCTGCCACTCCTGTGCTTCACGGTTGGGATGATGTTCTTTGGCTTGCAAGCCTCCCCCTTTTTCCTCCAAACATAACGATGATCACGATGGCGAAACAGTTCTATTTTTGTTTCATCAGACCAGAGGAAATCTCTCAAAAAAGTACAATCATTGTCCCCATGTGCAGTTGCAAATGTAGTCTGGCTTTTTTATGGTGGTTTTGGAGCAGTGGCTTCTTCCTTGCTGAACAACCTTTCAAGTTATGTCGATATAGGACTCGTTTAACTGTGGATATAGATACTTTTGTACCAGTTTCCCCAGCATCTTCACAAGGTCCTTTTGCTGTTTTTCTAGGATTGATTTGCACTTTTTGCACCAAAGTAAGTTAATCTCTAGGAGACTGAACGCGTCTCCTTCCTGAGCAGTATGAGGGCTGCGTGGTCCCATGGTGTTAATACTTGAGTACTATTGTTTGTATAGATGAACGTGGTACCTTCAGGTGAAATTGCTCCCAAGGATGAACCAGACTTGTGGAGGTCTACAATATTTTTCTGAGGTCTTGGCTGATTTCTTTTGATGTTTCCAAGATGTCAAGCAGAGGCACTGATTTTGAAGACGGTAGGCCTTGAAATACATCCACAGGTACACCTCCAATTGACTCAAATGATGTCAATTAGCCTATCAGAAGCTTCTAAAGCCATGACATTTTTCTGGAATTTTTCACGCTCTTTAAAGGCTCATTCAACTTAGCGTATGTAAACATCTGACCCACTGGAATTGCAATACAGTGAATTAAGAGAAATAATCTGTCTGTAAACAATTGTTGTAAAAATTACTTGTGTCATCCACAAAGTAGATGTCCTAACCGACTTGCCAAAACTATAGTTTGTTAACAAGAAATTTGTGGAGTGGTTGAAAAACTAGTTTTAATGACTCTAACCTAAGTGCATATGAACTTACGACTTCAACTGTAAGTAAGAGAGGGCAGAAAGAGAGCCTCTAAGTTTGCAGCTCCTTGGCTGGCTTTCCCCTTACCCCAGTCATAACAGAGCAGAGCTGACCTTCTTGACCTGGACTACAGCAGGCTGCAGGGTTCAAGATCACTCTGACTGCCTCTAGAAGATTGAGGAGCATGTCAGGCCCAATCTACTAGTGCCCTAATCACAAAGGGTCTGGACCAGAGGGGGCCTGATGGTGTGACATTGCTGTTCCACACCTGAGATGTAAATCAGAGAGCACACCCTGGCTGTGAACCATCAGAGATGGGTTTTGTTCAGTATCTGACCAGGAGCACTGTAAAGCGCGAACTCTGAGCCACATACCCCATAATGACGAGTAGAGGTAAGGAGTTTCTAATAGATTGAAGTGTAGTCCAAGTCCAACAATGTCTGGGACTTCTTTTTGAGGAGAGTGCCAAAGAACCATAGGGAGCCCAGTGTTTCGGCAGTAGACCAGAGGCTATCATCATGACCAGGCTGTTACCTAGAAGATTAAATGACAGCAAACAGGATACTTCCTCCCAGCACAGGAAGTGTGTCCCCTGACACATTTCCCCTGACAGAACACAGACACAAACAGGAACACATGCACAAATAAATACTCTGCCAGGGCACCTTAACTAACCCCATCATCCACCCAATGGGATAAAAGCACATCAGTGACAAATGCAGGTGTCACACTGAGACAACGAGAGGGGAGCTGGCAAGAAAGAGTGAGAGAAAAGGTCCTGGATTGTGGATGATGTGGGATGATAAAATAACCTGCTGGAATTGTCCTCATGATGGATCGTGGAAAAAGACAGGAGGAAAGAAGCAGGGACGACAGAAAAGCATGCAGATAAAGCCGGTTAGTTTCAGGTAAATACACCTCCAACACAATGATAACCAACACTGAGACGTCAGTGTTGATGGCTGGTTACAATGTGCTCTAATCTGCAGACTGAAGCTGTCAAGTGGAGCACTAGTACAGCCAATAAAACCATAAACGAACCTAGACTGATCAGATGTTCATTAGTACCAGTAAGACATGGGAAAATGTGTCATTCAAGACTTCAGATCAGAGGAAAAAACCTAGGTGTCAAAGAGGGAAGAAAGCCTCAGTAAAGAGTAAAAGGCTGGAAATTACGCCGATAAATATGATGGCGGGAGGGGGTCCATACAGCCAGAGAGAGAGAGGCGTACCATGCTGTTGCTGCGTGAGATGCCTCCTAGTCCTATCAGAGAGGAGGTGGAGGAAGAGCGACGTGTGGCAAAGGTGGGGGACAGGGACAGCCTCAGGTTCCCAGTCTAGCCCATCAGGCGTTTTAGGGATGAGGGGTGTGTTGGGTGGAAGTTGGAGGTCATTCAGTGTGGGCTCCGCGACAGAGGCTGTGTAAGTTGGGGGTTCAGGCAGCTCCACAGCCTGACACAGAGCTTCCACCTGGCGGGCCAGCCTCTCCTGCTGGATACGCAGCCTCAGGTTCTCCCCCTGCAGAGATGCCAGAGCTGTGGAGAGAGGAGCCACGCGTTCCGCAGCCTTCTGTAGCCGTCCCACAACCGCCCCCATCACCCTCCTCCTCAGCCTGCTCTTGGGGTAGCAGGCCCCCATCACCCTCCTCCTCAGCCTGCTCTTGGGGTAGCAGGCCCCCATCACCCTCCTCCTCAGCCTGCTCTTGAGGTAGCAGGCCCCCATCACCCTCCTCCTCAGCCTGCTCTTGGGGTAGCAGGCCCCCATCACCCTCCTCCTCAGCCTGCTCTTGGGGTAGCAGGCCCCCATCACCCTCCTCCTCAGCCTGCTCTTGGGGTAGCAGGTCCCCTCACCCTCCTCCTCAGCCTGCTCTTGGGGTAGCAGGCCCCCATCACCATCCTCCTCAGCCTGCTCTTGGGGTAGCAGGTCCCCTCACCCTCCTCCTCAGCCTGCTCTTGGGGTAGCAGGCCCCCCATCACCCTCCTCCTCAGCCTGCTCTTGGGGTAGCAGGCCCCCATCACACTCCTCCTCAGCCTGCTCTTGGGGTAGCAGGCCCCCATCACCCTCCTCCTAAGCCTGCTCTTGGGGTAGCAGGTCCCCTCACCCTCCTCCTCAGCCTGCTCTTGGGGTAGCAGGCCCCCATCACCATCCTCCTCAGCCTGCTCTTGGGGTAGCAGGTCCCCTCACTGTCCTCCTCCTCAGCCTGCTCTTGGGGTAGCAGGTCCACTCACCGTCCTCCTCCTCAGCCTGCTCTTGGGGTAGCAGGTCCACTCACCGTCCTCCTCCTCAGCCTGCTCTTGGGGTAGGAGGTCCACTCACCCTCCTCCTCAGCCTGCTCTTGGGGTAGCAGGTCCCCTCACCGTCCTCCTCAGCCTGCTCTTGGGCTAGCAGGTCCACTCACCCTCCTCCTCCTCCTCAGCCCGCTCTTGGGGTAGCAGGTCCACTCACCGTCCTCCTCCTCAGCCTGCTCTTGGGGTAGCAGGTCCACTCACCCTCCTCCTCAGCCTGCTCTTGGGCGAGCAGGTCCCCGATCACCTCCTCCAGATCAGACTGCGCACATAGGCTGTCTGGGCTGCCCACCAGAGAGCCTCTGAGGCCGACAGAAAGTCTACGCTCACACCAGGCATGGTGGGTAAATGCTCTCAATATCACCAGTCACACTGAAGGTCTGATACTGTTACAATGAGATGCAAAACCTTCACTGTCAACTCAGCGCTAGGAACCAAGTACTGGAATCGGGCTCTAAATCGGGGGCTGGGTGTTGAGTTTTTGAGTATTGTATCCCCTGGGAGAAGAGGACAGTAGGCTTTCTCTCAGTCAGCCTGTTTATAGAAACCCTCCAAAACAACTCTCGTTCTTTATACACCCCACCAATCTCCACTCTTCAGGGACCTGGTCCCAGACAGCCAATGAGCATGCACGGAATACAGTTTCTAAGGCAGCAGAGGCCCCCACCCCCTTTTTTTCTCCTCAGGTGCCATAGACGCGTCTATTTATCACTGGCCCTGTCTATTATTCCACTGAGCCAGTCAGGGCCTGTGGGACTAGTGGGGGCCAGAGGAGGAATACTGGTGGCACCAATTCAGAAACGCTCTCTCCCTCCCTCAACTTTTATTTAGAGCATTGTCCCTTACAACTTGATTGGCAGGCGACTGGGGCTTTGGGCATGGCCAACTGGGAAGGCTCAGCTAGCCTCTCAGGCTTGACATCATGAGTCAGTTGAGCTGCATGGGTCAGGTCATAGGACAGGCCACCAAGGGTAAGTAGAACCAAAGAAGCACACAGAGCCATGAGAGAGAGACCGAGGGTGGTGAATGCGTTGGGCTATAGAAAACCTGATTCTAGCTGACCGTGGCTGTACAGAAGGCTCTTGCAAAAGGCCAGCTGCTTTCTGCTGTGTGCTTGCTTTGGAACTTGCTGATAGAATATCACAGTGATCGGACCAGCTGCTGTTACTTGTGCATGCTTCAAGTGCTTTATCTGTCAAGTTGAATGCTTTGAGTCAGCGGAATAGTCTGTCTTCATGAGAACGTGTGAGTCCAGAATGTGTTTGTTTGTGTACGTGTATCAAATGCTTATACCAATTACGGAACTGTAGGTTTGCACGAATCAAATCATTTTAAATAGCTCAAATTACAGTATATCAAGTGAACAATGTTAACGCAACACAACTATGCCCTCTGCATGAAAAGCTGTTCTTTACCCCTGGTACACACGCCTAAATGGTGCTTGACCAAGTAATAAAGCTACAACTGAATGAGATATCATTCAGATAGCTACTCAATTAAACTCTGTTCACTGAAAACAAGGAATTGTAACTCGATCATTAAAAAAAGAAAACAGTTTTATTCATTTGACATGGTGGTTTATTCACTGTATGACCTTGGAGAGTGTTGTTTTCCTGGGATTTAATGGAGAGTGGAGCAGCCTCCAGGAACAGCGAGCCGGCCATAGAAACTGTGGCAAGGCATGCCAGGAGAAGTGGGTCAGTCTCCGTCAGGGACATCACCCTAGTCTGGCACACACACAGAGTGGCATCTGAACAATGTGACAAGGTTTGTGTGTGTGTGCATGCTTGTAAAAAGTATTATTATTATTATATATTTTTTGCGCATATTTGAGCATGTGTGTTGGAGAGGGAGAGCGAGAAGAGTCGGAGACAGAGCGAGTTCATGTGTGGATGTTCTCTATATCTCTGGATGTTCTGTATATGTTTAATATTGCAAGTGTCTGTATTTATGCCCCAAGGCACGCCTGTGTGAATCAGATGGACATTAATTCCGTGTGTCTCAGAGACGAGAAAATGTCTTTGGCCGTTTTGACCCCACTGTAGTTATTTATGAGTGTCTAAAAGTCAGCAGCTTGGCTGGGACACCCTGCCCCCCCCCCCCCCCCCCCCCCCCCCGGGGGGAAGAACAGCAGAATGGGACAAATGCTCTTAGAGCACAGCTTTAAATCACATGGCCATAAAACTCCAGGGATAAAACAGGAACACACTGCTTCTGACATTCATGGCTCCACAGATCAGGATCATCTCCAAAATAGGCAGAGCCCCCCCCCCCCCCCCTCTACAAAGTTCATACAATGGGGCACATGTGTGCTGGTTGGGGGTAACCTATCTTCAGAGAGCATGTTCAGGCTGTGCTGTCAATAGGGAGATTAGTGGGCTATTTGACTGAGGGGGCAGGACTGACAGTTAATCATTCACTGTGGGACCGTGGCCAAATAACCCACTACAGTGTTGCCAGTGTGACCCAAGGCTCTGCTGTGATCTCCATGCTCACGGGAAAGCTACTTACTGCCTGTCTGTCATCGCCACAGAGATGGCATTATTTATAACCGAGGGCACGGGGGCAGCAGACAGCCTGAACGTGTGGGTGGCAGAGATGAGCGGGTGGGTGGCAGCAACTCTAACAACACTCCCTCTTTTTCACTTTCACTTAGCCTCAGTCTCCGTTTCACCTTTGCCTTTCTGTACTTTCGCTTTCAATATTCTGTCCTCTCTCCTCTCTCCCCTACTTACCCATCTGTCGATCTTACTTACCATCCATTTCTATCCTTAATGCTTCCTCTTTTTAATGTCCTTCTACTTACCATCACTAATTTACCTCTCCCTCACATGCTTCTTGCTCGCTTTCTTCAGAGTTGATGCGTTTTTATTATTCTGCCCATTGTAAGACTCAATGCTACCCAATCTGCATTATCCCAGTCTCAAAGCTTATCTGACCTAAAGTAAGCTGTCATTAAGTAACTGGTTGTGTATAGGGGTGATCATGGTAATAAGGTTTGAAGACAGACCACCAGAGAGGCGCAGAGGACCACCCACACAGATCACAGTCTGTAGCCTCATTTACCAAACACCAATAAAGACCAACTAATCCAAAACAACCCTCTTGTCATAAATCTCTGATTGCAGGACATCCATAATAGGACTGTTCCATCAGTGTATACATCAGACAACCCTACATTCCTATAGAGGAAAGAGGACTCTGAATGAGGCTCACTGTCAGTTCCTGTTGATGGTGGCACTGGAAGCCAATCCATCGTCCTGGTAACGTTGTTGTAACGCACCCTTGAACTTCCATGGGCCCGAGAGACTGTGTGGACAGGTGGTGGGGTCTGGGACCTGGGCAGAGTTACAGTGCAGCAGCCCAACTCTCCCCTGCTTGATGCTAACCCAGAGTGAAAACAGCAACTGCCAGCATCTCTCACAATCGCATTAGCAGAGCAATTTCCACGATTGCCTAATAACCAGAATAAGCCTGACGGCAGCTCCCAGAGGGAGGATAACTCAGGGACCCTGCTCACTTTCAGAATCCAGGGAAAGAGTGGAGGCCCACCGGTGGCTCTTCCATACTCACAGTAATCATAGAAGACATGAAACCTCATGCGAAAGTCAGTACCAGTGTTCTTTCTGCTTGCTTGTTCAGCAACGTTTGCATCTGCATTACCTACCCGCTAATATGCTAATGCAACATGCCAAAGCAAGCAGAATGTACAGCGTGTTACACTTTGCTAGCATGTGTCAAGTTCAAAGGCTTAACCCCTACCCTGACAGAGCTGTATTACAATCGCATTAGTAGCATAATAACAATTTAGGGCTTAAGTAACAGTAACTGATACACCATGCTGGTGACTTGGGCTGAAAGAAAAGTCCCCAGTGTGTCTACACAAAAATGAACACTGGCCTTGTGATCTTATTCACAAACCATGTGGATTACAGCAGTACACATTCTAAACCACAGCACATGGTTTTAATACCTGTAAACAATAAAAGTGGACGTACCGGTATGCAGTGGTTCTATCCATGACAATCATGAGGTACCAAAATTCACCACTGATATTTGGAAAAGTTGAAATAAAATGGTAATACATCAGACATATTCCACTCTCCACCGTAGTTACCTACTTGTCCTGACGACGCTTAGCTCAGTCAAGTATACACCTCATCTTCTGCAGAATGATTATATGCCGCCTTGCCTCTTCCTCGGTCAGACTGGCTCAGTCTGTCTGTGTGTAAGAGCCACCAATCTGTCTGCATCTGTGTGACTACAGCGTTAACTGCTGGAGACAGTTTCTGTGCAAAACCTTTTCTACCCCCCCCCCACAAGCCCAGCCAGCGTCCTCCCAACACAGCCCTGATAAACCAGTCAGTGCCCTGATCCCCTAATCAGATTACTGCCCCACCCTTCATGGGGGGGTGGAATACAGGACAATTAATGAGTGAGTAAACTTGACTACACTTCTCCCTTACCCTCAATTCACTGCCTTTCATTCAATCGCCACAGAGCTTTTTCCTTCATGGAAGGAAGGGAAAGTAGGCAGACCGAGGACAGAGTCTCACCCTCACTGAGAGGTCAGGGCACTGCAGAGCCTGGGTGGTCTCTTCCCTCAACTAACCCATCTGACTGGAGACATCAGCACCAATCATCAACGAACCTGATGACTCTCCACCAATCACAGTGCCTGAACCCTGGGTTGATGGTAGAGGGGCTCAGGGTTTTTTTACGGTATGAGAAAAGATGAAGAATCTATGTCCTTGTCTAGTTGAGTGGCTAGAGATGAATCTCAGGAGGGATGAGACAAAACGAGAATGAAGAGTGCCCAGTGCACATCCCTCCCTCTCCTTTACTCTCGCTGTATGTTTATCATACCATACAAGGACAGATGTGACCCCTCGTTTATTTTTTATTTAACTAGGCAAGTCAGTTAAGAACAAATTCTTATTTACAATGACGGCCTACCCCGGCCAAACCCAGACGACACCCTATGGGACTCCCAATCATGGCAGGTAGTGATACAGCCTGGAATTAAACCAGGGTCTATAGTGACGCCTCTAGCACTGAGATGCAGTACCTTAGACTGCTGCGCCCTTGGGAGTCTCTCTCCCTGACCTCTCAGCGAGGGTGAGAGTCTGTGTCCTCAGGGTGCCTACTCCCCCCTCCTTCCATTAAGGAAAAAGCTCTGTGGTGATTGAGTGAAAGGGAGTGTACACTTTTATAAAATCTCTCTATCGGCACCTGAGGCACTTGCTTTTAGGGGCCTTTGGGTTGGTGTTCAATTCAATAAAATTAAGCTGCAATTGAAACTTCAAGGCAAGTGGTAAACAATGACTGTTCAACTTACAGTCCAACATTGATAGCTGCTATAGGCATGACATGCAAAACTCCTGTTTGACAGGCTATGTTATGGTCATCACTCCCGGTCTATCTGTCAGGTCAGGTTACAGTTACCTTGAAAGAGGATCCGTAGGTAAGGCTGGAGGAGGACATCTTGAAGGGGGTCGCTCTGAGGCCCAGGGTCAACTCTGCCAGGGAGAGAGAGGGAGACATACAGGAAGAGACTTATATGGAGCTGAAATGTCAAAAGCTCGATAAAAACTGTAATTTAAAAACAATGTCACAGCACACCACCAGTGTGTATCCATAAATATTTACAACAGACTTAAGGCCCCTAAGCCTTTCTTTTGGTATATTGGACATGATGATGTTCCCATGTCCCTGAGTGTGTTGAGGGGGCCACCACTCACTGACATGAGCTGCCATGGTGATGGGAGGTCTCATATCTAACCAGTGAGTCACACTATGGACAAAGCCGCCGCTAATATAAACACTCATGTTCTATCCCTCTCTGTATGGATACACACATTTTCACGTGACCAGTGCACTAACACCCCACCCACATAGTAAGCTGGAGGCCATCATAAGACAGCATCTGTCAGTTTAACCGCAGCTATAAAACAGAAGTGCCTGTTTGATCCGTTCCAGTGTTCTGTACTGCACACTCAGCCAGGACTGTTGTTCAGAGCTGCTGGGAGACCTAGTCATTTTCCTAGCCTATCTTCAGTCTGTCAGGGAGCTTCCAAAATAGGACCCCAAAGCCATTAGAGCAAATTAGGCTTAACAGCAACAATGCCGGCCTCTTGAAGAAGCCCAGTGTCTGGGAGGAGGGGAGGGGTAATCAGAGGCTGTAGTGGTCCTATACAGGCAAGGTCTTATGTGAACGGTTTGGGTTGGAGGTCCTGGTGGCTGGAAAGTGCTTGAGAACAAGACTGGCCTTTTGGACAGATCTCCACAGCAGGCTGCTTCTGAGATGCACCAAGACACTAACATACACATACAGAAACACATACTGTATTGACAGACACAACCAAGTAGGTGTCCTGGAAATGCAGTTTTAATGCCTGTTTTCTACTTTTACGTTGACAACGCTTTCCTGGATACAACGGTACAGTGAGAGTGTTTGACTGGCATTTACAGTGGTACACAGACCATAGTCTGTTGTGGACATCGCCAACTCTGCGGGATGCAACAGAGAGACCACAGCGTATTGTCGTATTGTCGAACATACGGTAGCTAGCTACACTCTATAACTGCCCGTTGTTGTGTGTCCCTATTCCCATACCACTCTCCCACCTCCCTCCACACAGTGTGCCTGTCCATCACAGACACAATGCTGCTCCATATCCACAGCAGACCCCTGCTCCCACACACGCTCCCTGACCCTGGCCTGTCCTCAGCCTGGGGTTCAGCCCTGCTGCTGACTGCCCCCTGCCCCTGTGGCGTCTCTGGTCTCCCATGGCAACAGGATTCCAGTGTGATCTGAAGGCTGATATTAGCATGTAGAGGTGGAGCTGGGACAGAGCAGGATACATATCTATACTGTCTGCCTCCAGTCCACACACAGGCACAGTGCATCTGATCTGCTGCAGTACACTGGGCTGGAGGGATGGAAAATGTCCCTCTATGTTCCACTGGTAATGCTTGTTGATCTATTCTAAGATTCAGGGGGAAATTCAAGGGGGTTTATATCATTTCAAATATCAACTTCTGTTTTGGGATTTAACGCATATCCATATCCATCAAAATCTGTGGTCTGTAAAGATAAAGAATCAGGAACCAGAAGTCTTATCTAGCATATCCATATCCATCAAAATCTGTGGTCTGTAAAGATAAAGAATCAGGAACCAGAAGTCTTATCTAGCATATCCATATCCATCAAAATCTGTGGTCTGTAAAGATAAAGAATCAGGAACCAGAAGTCTTATCTAGCATATCCATATCCATCAAAATCTGTGGTCTGTAAAGATAAAGAATCAGGAACCAGAAGTCTTATCTAGCATATCCATATCCATCAAAATCTGTGGTCTGTAAAGATAAAGAATCAGGAACCAGATGTCTTATCTAGCATATCCATCACCAAGTACACAGCTCAAAGAAAGACCACAGTAAACCACCCAGCACATCATGTCTCTAATGGGAGGAGTGTTCGGTAGTGCTCCTACCTGCTCTCTGACCTATGGGGTTGGTGGAGATGCGTGGGGCCAGGTTGCCTCTAGAGGATGAAGAGGTGGTGGTGGTGCGCCCATCTTTGATCTCGATAGTTAGGAAGGTCTTCATGTCGGGGTCTGCCGCTCCCTTGCTGTCCCGCTGTGCAGATGCTCTCCCTGGGGTCTTGTCTTCCTTTGAGCCGCCTGAGGCGTGCCGCAGCTTTTCAGCCGCCTGCTTTGCCCCGCCTACAGCGTTCAAGGATTGAGCAGCGCTTTGCAGAGGTTTGGTGGCCACGCCCCCTGGATGAACTGTGCCCTGGCATTGGACATGGTTATTTGAGGAGGAGGCGGATGAAGAGTAGGATGTAGAGCCTACATGGGGTCTCCCGGGTCTGTCTGTAGGGGTGGTGATGGATACTACTGTGGTCACTGCTGTCTGCTTGGCTGTCCCTGCTGCTGGCCCCTCACTCAGCTGGGTGGCTCTGCCTAGGACTCGGGCACTGGGGGCTGTCGCGTTCCTCAGAGACTGAGAGCCCCTCTTCAGGACCGGGACACTGGGACTGGGCTCCGTGAACTTACGCATACAGTCCCGCACAGAGTTAGCCCGGCCGAACGGGGCCAAGACAACCGGCTCTTTCTTCTCAGGAACTGCAAAACAGACAGAAAGCATGAGTGGAAATTATTTAAACACAGTAGCAAAGAACAGAGGAACCCAGACACAGTCATGTAATACAAACTCAGTAGTTAATTACCCAGCCCCCCTGGTACAGCTGACACACAAAGACTGGAAACATTTCAAAGTCTTCAGCAGGGCAATATGCCTAAAAGTCAGCAAACTCAAAGCAGCACTCTTACTGACAGCAGCACTCTTCTCATGCTAAAGCACTTTGCAAATCCCTTGACTTGATTTCCCTTCTCTCGCTCTCCCCCCCTCCCTTTTTCCAGCCCCCCTCCTTTTCTTCAATCCCCCTCGCCCGCCCTCATTCTCCCTCATCTTCAGAGCGTCAGCTTGGGCCATTAGCTGACAGATTTGCTCAAGTTCTAGGTTGCCTGAGTGTTTCTGGATTCATGCTCCTTTCTGTACAGCAGAGCGATGGTCTGATTTCCCCACATATAGGGAAAGGCTCCACACTCACTTAGAAAAGCATTTCCTTCCCTCTTAATAATCTCCATTTAGTGTTTTTGAGAATAACAAGCTTTTAGGAGTCTGGGGACACAGAGAGGAGAATATAAAGAAGGGCCTTCTTATATTTTGCCATCCAGTCCTCTAGCGGTGAGCCCTCACCCCTTCCCCTGTATGACTGGCCCTATACGGTCATGCTGGCCCTACAAAGCTCCTCTGGATGGAAGCCATTAAACTGATAGGAGTTAGGTAGCAAGTCATCTTGATTATATTAGAGGAACAGCTATAACTCAGCAGTGCTAAGGGGCTCAGTTCATTGATCCTCTGGTGAGAGGTCTGTTATCAACACTGCTGGTGGAGTTTCACAGTAGAGCACCAGAAATGAGCCACAAATCCACCCTGGCTCCCACTTAATGTCAGGCAATTACTAATACACTACCATTCAAAAGTTTGGGGTCACTTAGAAATGTTCTTGTTTTTGAAAGAAAAGCACGTTTTTGTCCATTAAAATGACATCAAATTGATCAGAAAAACAGCATTGTTAATATTGTAAATGACTATTGTAGCTGGAAACAGCAGATTTTTTATGGAACATCTACATAGGCATACAGAGGCCCATTATCAGCAACCATCACTCCAGTGTTCCAATGCCACGTTCTGTTAGCTAATCCAAGTTTATCATTTTAAAAAGGCTAATTGATCATTACAAAACCCTTTTGCAATTATGTTAGCACAGCTGAAAACTGTGGTTCTGATTAAAGAAGCAATAAAACTGGCCTTCTTTATACTAGTTGAGTATCTGGAGCATCAGCATTTGGAGGTTCGATTACAGGCGTCCAGTGTCTGTGTTCTTTTGCCCATCTCAATCTTTTCTTTTCAATGGCCAGTCTGAGATATGGCTTTTTCTTTGCAACTCTGCCTAGAAGGCCAGCATCCCAAAGTCTCCTCTTCACTGTTGACATTGAGACTGGTGTTTTGCGGGTACTATTGTGAGGCAAAAATGTGCTTTTCTTTCAAAAACAAGGACATTTCTAAGTGACCCCAAACTTTTGAACGGTAGTGTATAGATAAGGTTTGTATCTGCAAACATGCTCACCTGCATCATTTGATTTTCTGAGAGGAGTGATTAAAGTATATCTGACCTGAAAGGGGGGGGCGATAGGGAGAAAAGAGAAGATTCAATTAGAACATAGCAATAAGCAACACAGGGCAATAGTGCAGATCCATGGGATGGCAGGGAGGATCGTCAACATTATGTAACAGTTTGGCGCAAGGGAGGCGCGTTTGGGGCTGATCTTTTTTTGGCTGAGGGGCCATGGGGCCTAGATGTGCCTGAGCCTTCATAGCGCAATGTAAACACATGGAAGATAAGCATACCATATTGCAGAGTTCTATAAAAGAGCCTGGAACCTGCGTTGGGTAAACACTCCCCATAAGGGCAACAACTTGGCGTCATGGTGACCCAAGTCCATTGAGGCCATTGAGCAAACAATAGAGACTCAGAATGCTTCAGCAGCCATCTCCTGCCTGTGTGTTTGGCTGTTGCTGGGCAGCCCCAGCGGCTCTTCCTCTGACAGCAGGTGAGGAAAACCAAGATCTGAGGGGAACCAGAACCAGCTGAGCACAAGAAAGGATTTGGGCCGGCTCTGAGGTGCTGAGTTTATTTGTGTAGCCAAGTAACCATAGTCAAACAGAACTTTTAAACACGTACAGAGATATTTTATATGTTTATAGCTGTCGACGTTACAAAGATGCTGCTGAGAACTGGTGCTTCAAAAAAGAGGGAGGGAGAGAGGGAGGGAGAGAGGGAGACATGCCATCATAGCTCAAAACCCCCCTCTAGTGGTGTGATAACCTATATATTCTACCTTTCTACCTAGAGACACAGCAGATCATGTCAGCAAGCATTTCCCAGATAGATTCAACAAGACTGTACCTTCTGTTCCTGGATGTCTCCTCTTTCCTTGGCACTGCCATTGAGCAGGCCACTGTGGGAGTCTGGGGCTTTCCTGAATAGGACGGCCCCATCAGGCTGATAATGGTTGGTAGTGGTGCTGTCCTGATGGGGCTGGTCTGGATGGTGGTTGGTGCTTTCAGCCTCAGAGTCTGTGTTGGAGGAGGAGCTACTCATGGTCACCTCTGGCTGCTCTACACGGCTCCGGCCCACAGACAACACGCCCACACTCAGGTCAGACGTCCCTGAGTCCAACCGTTTCCGTGACAGGAGCCCTGCGCCGTCGGAGGTCTCAGAGCCCAGGGGGGCTGGCGGTCCCATACTGGAGTCTGATGTGCCAGAGTCCAGTCTCTGTCTGAAGTGGGACTCTGAGGCCCCAGAGTCCAGTCTGCCTCTGTGGGCGGAACACTGGCTTCTGTCTGATGCTCCTGAGTCCACCCTGGTCCTGAAGGCTGAGCCCAGGCTCTTTTCTGATGCTCCAGAGTCCACCCTGGTCCTGAAGGCTGAGCCCAGGCTCTTTTCTGATGCTCCAGAGTCCACCCTGGTCCTGAAGGCTGAGCCCAGGCTCTTTTCTGATGCTCCAGAGTCCACCCTGGTCCGGAAGGCTGAGCCCAGGCTCTTTTCTGATGCTCCTGAGTCCACCCTGGTCCGGAAGGCTGAGCCCAGGCTCTTTTCTGATGCTCCAGAGTCCACCCTGGTCCTGAAGGCTGAGCCCAGGCTCTTTTCTGATGCTCCAGAGTCCACCCTGGTCCTGAAGGCTGAGCCCAAGCTCTTTTCTGATGCTCCTGAGTCCACCCTGGTCCGAAAGGCTGAGCCCAGACCCAGACTCTTCTCTGAGGCTCCAGAGTCCAGACGGGGCCTGGAGGCCAGGCTGCGTTCTGAGGATGTCGAGTCAGAACGCTGGCGGTGGGATAGGACCACGTCCGGCTCTGATGATGTCACAGGGTCCCGGGTCGGTGGGCGGGTCAGCAGAGGGCCCGGGACCTCATCCCTCACCAGGGGGTCCAGAACCAGAACCATGCCTGAGTTGGAGTCTACAAAACACAAAGACCACAATACAGTGAGTGGAACATACCCATGAGTAGATCTAGTATAGTGCCCGAGGAACACATACCATGAAAATACAACTCTGTTGTGTACAATTCTGTTCTTGCATTTTTTCAGTTTCTCTGACCTAACATAAACAAGATGGCATGTAGGATCACGTGAGGAGTTGCCGGACAACTTGGGAACTGCTGATTAAAATTAAAGGTTTCCGCAGAGGCCAAACCCCCAAGAGCACAGTGTGAGAGACATGTGAGCGCCACTGAGGAGACACAAGGGGATGTAGGCATTTCCTCCACGCTTGACTCAATTCCTGGACCAGATGTCTGTGTGTGTAAAAGAGATTAGAACACTAGGTGGTTACCAACCAGCAGGAAGTGCAAGGGGAACTGGAAGTGGGGTGAAGTGGAGAATAGAACAAGTTCTTCCCCCCTCCCCCGGTCTGAATCCAACCTCCTTCATTCCTCCTCCTCTCATCAGGAAACCACACTCCAAACACTGCAGTGCCCACATCCTCCCCGTCCTAGAGCCAGTCTCTAGCTCTCCTCGTGATGCTCATTGCTCAGCATCTTTAACTCTGGGTGCTGTACAGGAACCACAGGCAAGCTGCATAAAGATAGGCCACAGAGTGGAAAATCACAGTGTCCTTACAAGAGACACATTGTATGATAACATCTCTGCGTACCCTTTGTATGCCCTATCCAAACAGAGCGTCCAGGTCTGTCATTTTCAAACCAAATCTGTGAAGGAGAGCCCCATTCTGGTCTAAGACGGCCACATCCTCATCAGCTTTTTCAACACTCTCTGAAGGCCTCCCAAAGCTGGGGTCAGGAGAAGCTTTAGCTGATTACTTGAAGGGAGTGGTTATATAATGGGGTTTGAATAAGAAACATGCTTATGATACGCATTCACTCCAAACATCACAAACTAAAATGGCCCCCCTTTCTCACACGAGGCCCTATAAATAGACCACATGACATCAAAGGAAGGCCTCAGTTAAGTCCAATTAAAAGAGAACTATAGTTGAAGGGAGGAACAGCCAAAGAGTTGCAAACTAGTGATTGAAGTTGTTGCCGTTTGTACATCGTGTCCAGTCCATTGTGTGCTGTTGTGAGGATTTCTGGGAAAACCCCCTACTGCTCTTGGATAATGAGAGGATGGTTTTAAATAACCACAATAGTGCATCATGCCGACTTCCCTCCCCTCCCCCTTCTTAACGAACACACAAAAACAAAAAACAGCAACAACAAAAGGGGTATTTTCATTGTCGAGGAGTCTGGCTCCCCTGGGACTATCACATTTAAAAAAAAATAATTCTGTATTTAACTATGCAAGTCAGTTAAGAACACATTATTATTTTACAATGATGGCCTATCCCGGCCAAACACTCCCCTAAGCCAGACAACGCTGGGCCAATTGGGCGCTGCCCAATGGGACTCCCGATCACGGCCGGTTGTGCTGGAGCCCGGGATCAAACCAGGGTCTGTAGTGACCCTTCTGGCACTGATATGCAGTGCCTTAGACCGCTGCGCCACTCGGGAGGCCCTTCCACTGAGCCACTTGCAAATGGGTCATTTCCTAAATTACACCCTTGTCACCAGGGTTGTGCTTAATTCAGAATTGACTCCAATTCACCAAATTCTAATTAAATTGGCCACACCCCACAGGATATGGAATTGAATTCAGTGATTCATGAAATAATAACTTAGACTTTCCTTTCCTTGATTGTTCATTTTATGTTAGTTCTGGAAATCTATTGTTAATTAATATTTTATATGCATATGTATATGTATATAATGACATGACATGTTTTAGGTACAAGATGTATATTTGTATAGACTACACCAAACAGAATATAAGAGGCATTTGAATTTAATTCTATATTATTTCATTCAAATTATAATTGAAATTCTGTATCCTGTTCACTACTTAAATTCAAATTCAAGATTATTAATTTATGCAGCATTCAATTCTGAACTGAGCACAAGATTGCTTTTCACCAAACTATGGAGTGTGAGTGTATATATGTGTGCAAGACTGTGCTGTATATTTAAGTGTGTGTATGTGAGAAGAGAGAGGTAGCGTGTGTGTGTGTGTGTGTGTGTGACAGCCAGTGGGCCACAGTACCCCCATAATCTTCCAAGTTTAGTACTCTCTCTAAACAACGTTCTCCTTCTCTCTGTTAAAAATGACCCCACTCCACCCTATCCGTTCCCAGCCACTAACTTCCTGTGTCTGTATCGGCGTCCATTTCAAACAGCTCCTACCCACAATCCCTCTGCTCTGTGGAGGTCTGCTCCAGTCTGCCTCTGGCCCTGCCTTCACCCTGGACCAAATTGCATGGTGGGGGCCATGTCAAGAAAGGGTTCTGTTCTGGTATGTGCTTAAAATAGCAGATGTATTACTACTGGGTGTGGGTTCCCCTTTGAACGGGTGATGTTCCTGTTGCGTCTCATAACCCCACTACTACCAGACACTGGATGATGAGCGGGGTGTTGTGGGCTAAGGGTAAACCAGACCACATAAGGTAATTATGGTCAAAGGACCCAGCCAGGGACTGGCCAGGTTCAGGTCAACATTGGGGTAGGTTCCTGATCAGAAAAATACTTAGCTTTAGCCTTAAGAGTAAAAATAACGCAGTAGAGATGGAGTATATTGGTTCAACAAACACTTGCTCACTTTAGAGGCATTCAAATCAGTCTGGCTATAAAAACATTCTCTATTGTACTACATGCTCTCTCAAAGCCCTTTACCGGTCTTCTCTCATTCACTTTTGCATTTGTTTTTTCTGTGAGTGGGAGTGTGTGTTTACAAGTCGTAATGTCTTTGCTAAAGATAGTACACCTATAGTAAAGCATTCACTGTGTTTTACATTTAGGTTTTCTAACAGAGGTTAATGAAAATCACTACACACCCAAAGCCAGAGTCCCATGACTGTGGTGCCTCTAACCTGAAAATAAAGATGGAGGAGCTAAAAACAGTGTAAACCAATGAGACAGCCTCGGCTCCACTGCCGCCCTCTACAGCAGAATGGCTCTATTGGCTGGTTATTTTCACTAGCATGCCAGAGGAAATTGCATCTAGGTGCATAAGTGTGGAGGTACAAGCAATATTCGAATCAATGTTGTGTATAAGTGCCTATCCAAACTTGACCCTTAAGTTTAGGCAAACATGATCATATAAGCATGCCATATATAGAACAGAGCAGGAAGACAATTAACTAACTGTATGTGTCTGTCATGAGTGTGTGTGTGTGTGTGTGGGACCTATGGACTGGCTAAGGAAAAGGAACAGTCGACCACTCATATGGTCTTTGAACCTCTAAGCTCAGCCCTTTGAACAGTGCCGTTGCTCACCTGTCCTGTGCAGCTCTCTGCCCTGCTGCGTCTGGTGGCTCCGTAGCTCCCGGATCTGAGACTTGATTCTCTTTCGCTCGCTAAGCCTCTCCTTCTCTGTGTCCTGCAGAAACAATACAGGTATATAATTATAATACATGTATAATTATGTATATTTTCAATACATCATTGCTTCCATGCAGAAAGAGTCAAGACAAGGGCATTCAGTTCTTCTCACATGCTGTTCCATGCAGTATGACATAGATTGGGTACAGTCATTCAGTCAGCCCCTGCCAAGCTACAACACTGAGCTGAACCCCAACCATCCCATCCCACTCAGTGGTCTGATCAGCAAATAAGTCAAACCATCAGGTACACAAGTCCTCGGTCTGTAGGGATCAATCAGAACAGTGTGTGTGATGTCCGTGTCAAGCGCTCCTCAAAGAGAGAGGCCATGATGAGGACCAGGCCCTGCCTACCAGCTGAGATAAGATGGCGACTGCCATGCCTCCACTCTGTCCCTGCTCACCCCGGGAGAGACACAGTACACCATAACACGCCCTAAGAGCCGGCCAGGTAAATCAACCAACCCATAATGCTTTGAACCTATATGTTACACCAAGGGAGTTAGTAACTCAGCTGTAACAGCCCAGGACATAGCCTTCTGTTGAGTAATGATTGAAGTGTGCCTGACCTCTCTGAGCCCTCAGTCCTCCACCGTGGCCTGCTGTATTAGTAACGTCTGGTCCTCAGTACAGGTAGAGAAGTACACTCTGCACAGCCAGTAAAACACACTGGGTCTCATAATCTACAATAATAGAGGAAAGACACACTAGGAGGGAGACGATAGAATAGAGAGTGCAACGTTTTGGCATATGGAGAGGACATGGGAGATGCAGGGAGGTGGAGACAAAAGGAGAGAGAAGAAGAGAGGGAGACATGTAGAGGCTGCCACTGGTGCCTTTGAGCTACTCCACAGGAAGATCAGCTGTACAGACACCAAGGACAAAACACACACACACACACACACACACTTTTCCTCCTGCATAAGCTCACACACGCTCCCTTGTCTAGAATGCTCCAGTGCCCCACAAACCTTTCCACTATAGTGCATCTGTGATATTGTGTGGAAAAGGAACGTGTGGTTATATGGAGTTTCTATACATGCTTCTTTAGAAATGTATAAATAAACTTCATAGTAAGTCACTTCTTTTTAACCATAAAGCTATTTGGCATAATAAATTCAGGAATAGTAAAACCAGAGCTGTGTCTGGTTCACTGGTCTTTAAAAATGGATATCATG
Source organism: Oncorhynchus mykiss (assembly GCF_057628025.1). Classification (NCBI taxonomy): domain Eukaryota; kingdom Metazoa; phylum Chordata; class Actinopteri; order Salmoniformes; family Salmonidae; genus Oncorhynchus; species Oncorhynchus mykiss. The sequence continues at coordinate 60,918,548 of NC_143032.1, read as the reverse complement.
AGAATATATATGAAACCCTCACCCCTGTACTCCACACATACAATTATCTGTAAGGTCCCTCAGTCGAGCAGTGAATTTCAAACAGATTCAACCACAAAGACCAGAGGTTTTCCAATGCCTCGTAAAGAAGGGCACCTATTGGTAGATGGGTAAAACAAAAAAAGAAGCAGACATTGAATACCCCTTTGAGCATGGTGAAGTTATTAATTACACTCTGAATGGTGTATCAATACACCCAGTCACGACAAAGACATCCTTCCTAACTCAGTTGCCGGGGAGGGAGGAAACCGCTCAGGGATTTCACCATGAGACCAATAGTGACTTTAAAACAGTTGCAGAGTTTAATGGCTGTGATAGGAGAAAACTGAGGCTAGATCAATAACATTATAGTTACTCCACAATACTAAACTAAATTAGAGTGAAAAGAAGGATCCCTGTATTAGGGGTATGTCACGAATCCCGCCGAAGATGGTGCCTCTTCCTGTTTGGGCGACGCTCGGCGGTCGTCGTTGCCGACTTACTCGCTGCCACCGATCCCCTTTTCTGTTTCAGTTAGTTTTGTCTGATTAGTTTCACCTGTTTCTTGTTTGGGTTGTGTGCCATTTAAACCCGGTAGGCCCGAAGACTTTTGTGCGGGCCTGTTTTTCTGTTCATGGTGTGTGGATTATTGTGGATTCCGTTTTTTCGGACAGTTTCGTCCTGTTTGTTGGACTGGGTATTTATGCGCCCTTGTCTGTTCTTGGAATAAAGATCCACGTTTTGAACTACCCTGCTCTCTGCGCCTGACTCCTCCACCCACTACTCCTAGAAGCCATTACAGGGTATAAAGGTTTAAACGACATTGTGATCGTTAACGTCCAGAAAAAAAAAAAATCACAAAATCGCAGTTATCACAAAACTACCACAACTGGCCCTGATCATCATTTTTTATTTTTTACAAATACCTAATGCAACAATGCTGTAATTTTAATAGTAGGAGATATGAATCATTCAAATGACTTGCCATGCACGTCATCTTCATTAACAGTTGGAAAAATGGCTTAGTGAGACACAGCAGTGAAGTCCTGTATGGCAATACTTTGAGAAGTTAAATGAAAAGGTGATGAAAAGCAAACTTTGCAGGGTGGAATTGAGCTGCTGTGGTAGTACAGGTGTAATGCTGAACAACCTGGTCTTAGAGCATTTTGTATTATTCAGTGTGATATGTTCCATTTTGTATGCTATGTATTCATTTGTGATGTCCATCACCCATTTTGTATGATACTGTATGTTGCGAATTACATTTGGTTATGAATTTAGAAAACGCACTATATGTTACGAATTTGCAAAACGTATGATATTTTACGAATTCTAGCTAAGTGGCTGATGTTAGCTAGCTGGCTAAAATTAGCAAGGCTAGGGGTTAAGGTTAGGGTTAAGTTTAAGAGTTAGGTTAAAGGGTTAAAGTTAGGGAAAGGGTTAGCTAACATGCTAAGTAGTTGCAAAGTAGCTAAAAAGTGGTGGTAAGGTTGCTAATGAGCGAAAATGCTAAAGTTGTCTGTGACAAGATGCAAACACCACCTTTTGGTTGCTAGACATTCACGTCTCGCATTATACGTTTTTGCTTTAAGTAACCATACCAAACATGAAATATCATACTAATTTCAGTCTCCCGGATTTACGTTTACTGTGTTACCTCTAGTCTGAGACCAGGCTGTGCTGAAAGGGACGACCCAACCTGTTGCTGGCAGCAGTGAGATAAGGGACGGAGTGAGGAAATCACAGCGCTGATTACAAAAATTATTGCAGTTGATATGCAGCCATTGTCAATGGTAGAGGATGTCGGCTTCAATACCCTATTGGTATATCTAGAACCAGACTACAAGATGCCATGTCGGCCCCGATGGAGAAATTGTACAATGATGGCTCTGTAAGTGCAAGTACAAAGCGCGAGCTCTCAAACACCATACATGGCGTTAACAGATTGGTATGTGTCTATGAACATGCTGTCATACATCACTGCAACGAGCCATCACATTGATAAGAAGTGTGACATGAAGTACAGTACGTACTGACAACATGGAGGAGGCGCACGCACACAACAGAGAACCTAAAACAACATTAATAACATGGTGGCTGAGTGAGTGGGGGACAGCAGTAACGTGAGCACCATCTGGTAGGGTTTCCATTAGTTAACACAGCCACAGTCTAACATAAAAATGTATGAAAAAAATATATATTTAGTCTTAATTTAAGGTTAGACATAAGGTTAGCAGTGTGGTTAAGGTTAGGATTAAAATCACATTTTAAGAAGATACATTTTAGAAATAGGCTTTATGACTTTGTGGCTGTGGTACTTAGTGACGACCGGTAGGTAGGTAGCCAGGACTGGAGTAGATTGAACTGCATTGCCCCCTAATGGTCGAACGCAAAACCACGTATGAATCGTGAATTCACGTAATTATTATTTAAAAAAATGATGTTTAAAAGTTTAAACAATAAAGAAATGTCAGTTTAAACGGTAAGAGAAATTGTACATTTGTCAACAAAACTAAGGAGATGATTGTGGACTTCAGGAAACAGCAGAGGGAACACCCCCCTATCCACATCGATGGAACAGCAGTGGAGAGGGTAGTAAGTTTTAAGTTCCTCGGCGTACACATCACAGACAAACTGAATTGGTCCACCCACACAGACAGCATTGTGAAGAAGGCGCAGCAGCGCCTCTTCAACCTCAGGAGGCTGAAGAAATTCGTCTGGTCACCAAAAAGCACTCAAACTTCTACAGATGCACAAATCGAGAGCATCCTGTCGGGCTGTATCACCGCCTGGTACGGCAACTGCTCCGCCCACAACCGTAAGGCTCTCCAGAGGGTAGTGAGGTCCGCACAACGCATCACCGGGGCAAACTACCTGCCCTCCAGGACACCTACACCACCCGATGTCACAGGAAGGCCATAAAGATCATCAAGGACAACAACCACCCGAGCCACTGCCTGTTCACCCCGCTTTCTTCCAGAAGGCGAGGTCAGTACAGGTGCATCAAAGCTGGGACCGAGAGACTGAAAAACAGCTTCTATCTCAAGACCATCAGACTGTTAAACAGCCACCACCAACATTGAGTGGCTGCTGCCAACACACTGACTCAACTCCAGCCACTTTAATAATGGGAATTGATGTAAAATATATCACTAGCCACTTTAAACAATGCTACTTAATATAATGTTTACATACCCTACATTATTCATCTCATATGTCTACGTATATACTGTACTCTATATCATCTACTGCATCTTTATGTAATACATGTATCACTAGCCACTTTAAACTATGCCCCTTTGTTTACATACTCATCTCATATGTATATACTGTACTCGATACCATCTACTGCATCTTGCCTATGCCGTTCTGTACCATCACTCATTCACATATCTTTATGTACATATTCTTTATCCCTTTACACTTGTGTGTATAAGGTAGTAGTTTTGGAATTGTTAGTTAGATTACTCGTTGGTTATTACTGCATTGTCGGAACTAGAAGCACAAGCATTTCGCTACACTCGCATTAACATCTGCTAACTATGTGTATGTGACAAATAAAATTTGAATTGATTTGATTTGAATAAAAAAAAAAAAGACTCCAAAACATGCATCCTGTTTTCAATAAGGCACTAAAGTAAATCTGCAAGAAATGTGGCAAAAAAAATTCACTTCATGTCCTGAATACAACACGTTATGTTTGGGGCAAAACCAACACATCACTGAGTACCACTCTTCATATTTTCAAGTATAGTTGTGGCTGCATCATGTTATGGGTATGCTCGTCATCAGCAAAGACTAGGGAGTTTTAAAAATAAACAGAATAAAGCTAAGCACAGGCAGAATCCTAGAGGAAGGCCAAATATACACTGGAGTTGATTAAAGACATTGAATGTTCCTGAGTGGCCTAGCTACAGTTTTTACTTAAATCGGCTTAAATCTATGACAAGACTTGCACATGGCTGTCTAGCAATGATCAACAACCAACTTGACAGAGTTTGAAGAATAATGTGCAAATATTGTACAATCCAGGTGTGCAAAGCTCTTAGAGACTTACAGCTGTAATCGCTGCCAAAGGTGATTCCAACATGTATTGACTCAGGAGTCTGAAAACTTTTGTAAATTAGATATTTCTGTATTTGGTTTTCAATACATTTGCACATTTTGTGTCTTGTTTGATAAATTAATCAAAATGTGGAATAAGTCAAGGGGTATGAATACTTTCTGAAGGCACTGTAAACACAAACAACTGCAAACATCGAACAGTGGCTGTGTCTGAATACCCATAGTAATTAGCAAGTCGTAATGGCTCATAGGCTCCTGCCCTATCTCCTGTTTCTGTAGCGTGAGGCAGCTTGATGTACAAGTACACACCTTGGACAGGATGCTAGTCTGTTGCTGGGCCTTACCCCCAATCGATCTCCTTAATGCTGAGTGCCAAACAGATGCATCAGGTCCCATTTTTACAGTCTATGGTATGTCTCGTCCAGGAATTGAACTGCCAACCAATGTGCTCTCAAATTTCTATCGGCACTGAGCAAATTTCAGGTCTGCTGTGCGCAAACTTTAACATTGTGAAAATTCGGTGCAACTTCCGGTGCGCATTTACTGTGAACACTGAGTCTGTATCTGCTTTAAGTTACAGTTTTAACAGTGGTCAAGTAGGCTATTTGATCATAATGTAGGCTTATCAGTGTCCTACCATCAAAAACAATGGAGAAAAACGCATTCCATAACATTTTAACATGGAAATAGTGGTTATTTCATTCAGCTTACAGTAGCAGCCAACGTGTGGTGTTCAATGTAGGCCTACATTCCAAACATGCAGGGCTTGATATGTTTATCCACTTGTCCTTCAAGGAGGTGGCTGAAAATGTTTAGTTTGATTCAAGAAACCACATCATTATACAATCATTACAGAGAATCAGACAAATTATGTTACCCTCTGCCTATTGGCTACACTGCCCATTTAAGACAAAAAAAAAGCTCTTTACCTAACTCACTTTTCAAAGATGGCTAGAAATGCACTTGTAGGAAGCAATCACTCCCCTATTGCCGATTACAAATGACCTATAACTGGGCTAATAACTCACTAACTAGCAAAGGATATGAACAAATGTGCACACGTGGTTACATGTAGCTCTTGCTTTGATCTCAAAACAAGCGCATCTACTCATGACCGCTCATGCTGTAAACACAGTCCTGTTCAAAGTGAATGGTACAGATACATATGGCAATGGTCTATTTGCATATAGGCCTACTACAGCTCTGATTGGTTATGCCGCACCGTTCTGTGTAGAGTATGGGCATGAGTTGTGCATGTCAATGTGAAAGAATCCTACTCTGATGCGTTCTGCCTACAACAAAATCTCTTGCAGATAGTTTTGCATAGTTTGAATTGAAAGTGGCTAATATTGCGTTGATTCAAAACACATTTCCAACAGCAAACGTGCATAGTGTTAACGGGGAAAACTCTATAAAGTTGAGTGAAGGTCAATCCAGTGCTTCTCTGCGTGGGTTGATATTTATTCTGCGCGGCGCGCATGCGTGCAGCTTAGAGGGAACATTGCTCACAACCTTCCAATCTCAGGGCGGACACTAACCCCCGGGCCACTGAGTTGGTAAACGAATACTCACACTTGCATCCTAAAAAGTAGGCTGTTTGTGTTTTAGAGTATGTGAAATATCAAGTATACTTTAATTGGCCGTATATCACACTCATTATGGCTTTTAATCTAGTAGAATCAGAGAGTTAGAGGCAAAGCGAGAGGGTTTACTCTGCCCAAAATCTGTCCACGAAAATAAGACCGTTAAGTGAGGAATTGTTGTATGGAGGTCAATGAGAGTCAAATTTGGTCAGCAAAAAATGTAATTGCTAATTTGATCGAATAGAAGTTTTGTAATGGTTAGGCTGTTATAAATGCAATGATAAGTGGATGAAAGTGGCATTTTGGCAACTTTGGTAAAAAACATTCATATGGAAGTTGTGTTGTGCTTGTTGTTCACACCCGCAACTGCCCTTTCATTGGCTAGAATGGTCCCACCTGTTCTCGCCTCCTCCAGCTTGCCTTCCATCTTCGAGGACATGTATTTCCATTGTTAGAGCAATCACTTGACTATCTTGTCAATATAAAAGAAAATCTTTGGTAGAATTCGCTGCACATTATTGAAGAAGAGAATAGTCTTGATACCCATGCGTGTTCGACAACTGCTGATAATCAAATGAATTTGAACAATATACAATGCCTTCGGAAAGTATTCAGACCCCATGACTTTTCCCCAAAAAATGTACGTTACAGCCTTATATTAACATTTATTAAATGAAAATAATTCAGCAATCTACACACAATAACCCATAATGACAAAGCAAACAGGTTTTTAGAAATGTTTGCAAATGTATGACTAATAAAAAAACAAATACCTTATTTACATAAGGACTCAGACCGTTTGTTATGAGACTCAAAATTGAACTCAGATGCATCCTGTTTCCATTGATCATCCTTGAGATGTTTCTACAAATTGGAGTTTACTTGCGGTAAATTCAATTGATTGGACATGATTTGGAAAGGCACACAACTGTCTATTTTAGGTCCCACAGTTGATAGTACATGTCAGAGCAAAAACCAAGCCATGGCGTCGAAGGAATTGTCCGTAGAGCTCCGAGACAGGATTGTGTCAAGGCACAGATCTGGGGAAGGGTACCAAAAAAATATGTCTGCAGCATTGAAGGCCCCCAAATACACAGTGGCCTCCATCATTCTTAAATGGAAGAAGTTTGGAACCACCAAGACTCTTCCTTGAGATGGCCTTCCGGCCAAACTGATTCATCGGTTGAGAAGGGCCTTGGTCAGGGAGGTGACCAAGAACCCGATGGTCACTCTGACAGAGCTCCAGAGTTCTTATGTGGAGATGGGAGAATCTTCCAGAAGGACAACCATCTCTGCAGCACTCCACCAATCAGGACTTTATGGGAGAGTGGCTAGACGGAAGCCTCCTCAGTAAAAGGCACATGACAGCCCGCTTGGAATTTGCCAAAAGGCACCTAAAGGACTGACCATGAGAAACAAGAATCTCTGGTCTGATGAAACCAAGATCGAACTCTTTGGCCTGAATGCCAAGCGTCAGGTCTGGAGGAAACCTGGCACCATCCCTAGGGTGAAGCATGGTGGCAGCATCATGCTGTGGGGATGTTTTTCAGCGGCAGAGACTAGTCAAGATCGAGGCAAAGATGAACCGAGCAAAGAACAGAGATATTTGACGAAAACCTGGTCCAGAGCGCTCAGGACCTCCGACTGGGGCAAAGGTTCCCCTTCCAATAGGACAACAACCTTAAGCACACAGCCAAGACAACGCAGAAGTGACTTCGGGACAAGTCTCAATGTCCTTGAGTGGCCCAGTCAGAGCCCAGACTTGAACCCGATCGAACATCTCTGGAGAAATCCGAAAATAGCTGTGCAGCGACGCTCCCCATCAACCTGACAGAGCTTCAGAGGATCTGCAGAGAAAATTGGAGAAACTCCCCAAGTACAGATATACCAAGCTTGTAGCGTCATACCCAAGAAGACTCGATGCTGTAATCACTGCCAAAAGGTGCTTCAACAAAAGTACTGAGTAAAGGGTCTGAATACTTATATAAAATGTGATATTTCAGTTTTACATGTTTTTTATATATATTGGCAAACATTTCTAAAAACTTGTTTTTGCAATAAAGGTGCTGGTGGGACATTGGTGCTGTTTTCGCTAATGCGGATTCCATCTTTAAAATGCCCTGAAACTACAATGTCATCATGTTTGTGCCAGAATTACAGCAGAGTACCACTACTAATACATGTCTACCTAATGTAACGAAGCACACAGGGAGGTTAGGTTAGGGAGGGACATGTGAATTACAAGACAGGCCTAGAGCATATTTGACTCAAATCCACCAACCTCTACTCATAAAATCTGGGACACACAAACACAGCACATATTTGCTTAATGCCGGTTATCCTGGGGCTGATAAAGCTGTCAGCAGTTTGAGAAGGGTGAAAATTACAGCCTTGTGAAAATAGTTAATCAAATCAGGCTGTGATCAGAGGGAGGTGAGAGTGAACAAAGTCTGGTACCACACAAACTAGGGATGGGCACGGTTATTAGAATATCCGAACAGACTTTAGTATTCCAATACTTTTGTGAGTATTAATTTTTGCAGAAAAAAAATGTATAGGCCCATTTTAACACTAAAAAGGCTTTATGTAAATAAAAATATCCATGTTACATACAAGGGTATACCATTTTAAATGATTAATTTATTAAAATCAAAGCGGCAAGGAGACTCTAGGTGTAGCAAGTGGAGTGAGTTCCCTAACGCAATGCAAGATGGAATAAAATAGCAGAAACATTAGCGAAAGGAAAAGGAGTAGGCTCAACCAACAGGTAGGCTGTTTATTCTGAATGGGGTTGAGGAGAAAGTGAATCATGTGGCCTCAATTAGCCTAGCTACACCCCACCGGGTGCACGTTGTCTTTTTACCCTAGCACTACACGGCTGATTTAAAATAATAAAAGCTTGATGACGAGTTGGCTATTTGAATCAGCTGTGTAGTGCTAGGATGGGGTGGGGGACAGGACAGTTTGGAAAACCCTTGATTAGAGGACAGAGTGTCTAGCACACAAACAGAAAGGCTAATCAACAGCCTCTGTGTCATGTGCCACAGTCACCCAGCACCAGCAGACAACACAAACAGAAGCTTTATACTCTGTTTACTGAGGTGGAGCACTGCTCTCAGATCAGCTTAATGACGAGCCAGAACCAGCCTGTGACTGCAGGTCGGAAAAATCTCCCCAAACCTAAATAGCTGATTCAGAGAATATATCAGAGAGAAAATATAGAAGAATGAGAAGTTGCTTTAAAATATTCTCTCCCTCGGGAAGGTTCTTCATTCAAAGAAGCTGAGGGGAGATATCATTTGAGCTGGAAACACCGCTCTCCCTCTTTCCTCCGCTATCCCTCTTTCCTCCCCTTTCCCCCTCTTTTCTCCCCCTCCCCTCAGCTGCCACGACCAGGAAACAGACAAGTGCTGGTTTCACAGCTCCCACTAAACCACAGGGAACATACTTGTCACAGAGACAGACAGAAGGAAACAGAGATAAAATGGTGTGTGAGATAGAAAAAAAGAGAGAAAGAGCAGACGATCCAATCCCACGACCTGTCAATCCCAAACTGTCATTAGCAGGCTCTCTTTGGTCTCTGGTGACTGGCCCAGGCAAACAGTGCAGACCTGACAGAGTGGAACCAGAGCAGAGGCAGACCCACTCCAGTGCCCTGGCCTCATCAACTCTGTGGTCTCAGTGTTTGAGCTGGGCTCCTATTTCCTTCTGTGGTGCTCATGGTCTCACCATAAGGGTTCAGGAGGCTGTTTGTTTCGGTCAGGGTTGTATTTGTGAAAAAACTGCCCCGTAAACACACAAAAATGGCAACTGTCCACTGGCCTGACCACAGCAAGGCGTGGGCCATCTGAACTCCTCTGAACCCTCAGAGCCACAGAAACAACAATGAGGCGGAGCAGACTGAGGCACGGAGCCGTGTCAGACTACTTCACCATGCAGAGCAGTGGCAGCTTAGCTAAACCAGGGATTACTGCAGCTACCTGGGTTAGAATTGGCTCATTTTCCATGGAAACTGAATCCATCAGTCTGCAGATGAGATCAGAATGTGATGAGATCAGGCACTCCTCTCCATGCCTGCACATGGCTCGCTGAGAGACAGGGTCCTTTTCCATGACTGCATGGCAAAGCCTGAGGAACCACACACACACTCGGTCCACACTCGGTAAGTGAAATACAGTAGCAGGAATTAAGTAGCAATCATTTTTGCATCACACACACACAGCCTGGACAAGAGACAACCCACGGAGAATTTACCCATAAGCATCATTCCCATTTTTCCAGACCCCATTTTTCCAGCCCTCATTCAAAGCCCAGTTAAAGCAGTTTCTCCCTTCCTCCATCCATCTCCCTTTGTCTTGCTTTACTCTTTCTCCAGCACATATTCACTCAGTACAGAAGATGTTGGTTGCCATTATACCATTCATCATAAACTGCTCGTCTCAGTTGGTTACAGGTTTATGATCATATCAGATTAGTGAACAAACAAGACTCTCTGTCTGTCTCTGCCACCTCACCTGATCCATACTGCACACACCTGGCCACGGAGACAGATCTGATGAATAACCATTTGTAAAGTCGCCATTTACTTTAACAATAATGTGCTCAAAATACACACCTGTATACTATTTTGTATGGATTTCTGAAACCAATAGAAATAAATTATCTGAAAGGACTGCCCAATTATCCTAAAATTAAACCTCCGTTAAACTTCAGGCAGCCAGGTCCTCAGGTCTCAATGCAAAGAGAAACAAGAAACATGGATGAGTTTGTGTTAAGAGAAGTACACGGAAATTGATAAGGAAGAAAAAAAGTCTGAAAAAAATGACAGGTATTCAGAGGAGTAGACCTAGGTCTGTTAGAGTGGAAGAACTAGAATATGTAATTTACCTTCTTGGCTCTGCTGCCTGTCTGTCACCCTCTCTCTCTCGTAGTCAGGACGTCCTATACCCTGCCTCTACTCTCAGTCACCACACACACACACACACTCACCAACAGGCCACTCCCTCCACTTCCCCTCCCTTTCTGTCACCACAGGGCTCCTTCTCAGACCCTCCCTCCCTCCTTCCTTGTCTATATTCAATTCAATTCAAGGTGCTTTATTGGCACGGGAAACATATGTTAACATTGCCAAAGCAAGTGAAGTAGATAATATACTAAAGTGAAATAAACAATAAAAATGAACAATAAACATTACACTCACAGAAGTTACAAAAGAACAAAGACATTTAAAATGTCATATTACGTATATATACAGTGTTGTAACGATGTGCAAATGGTTGAAGTACAAAAGGAAAAAATAAATAACAAATATGGGTTGTATTTACAATGGTGTGTGTTCTTCACTGGTTGCCCATTTCTTGTGGCAACAGGTCACAAATCTTGCTGCTGTGATGGCACACTGTGGAATTTCACCCAGTAGATATGGGAGTTTATCAAAATCGGGCTTGTTTTCAAATTCTTTGTGGATCTGTGTAATCTGAGGGAAATATGTGTCTCTAATATGGTTTTACATCTGGGAGGAGGTTAGGAAGTGCAGCTCAGTTTCCACCTCATTTTGTGAGCAGTGTGCACATAGCCTGTCTTCTCTTGAGAGCCAGGTCTGCCTACAGCAACCTTTCTCGATAGCAAGGCTATGCTCACTGAGTCTGTACATAGTCAAAGTTTTCCTTAATTTTGTGTCAGTCACAGTGGTCAGGTATTCTGCCACTGTGTACTCTCTGTTTAGGGCCAAATAGCATTCTAGTTTGCTTAATTTTTTTTGTTAATTACTTGACACATTGGAAATAATAATCTTTCTTTTTTCTCATGATTTGGTTGGGTCTAATTGGGTTTCTGTACTGGGGCTCTGTTTGTGTTTATGAAAAGAGCCCCAGGACCAGCTGGCTTAGGGGACTCTTCTCCAGGTTCATCTCTCTGTAGGTGATAGCTTTGTTATGGAAGGTTTGGGAATCGCTTCCATTGAGGTGGTTGTAGAATTTAACGGCTCTTTTCTGGATTTTGATAATTAGCGGGTATCGGACTAATTCTGCTCTGCATGCATTATTTGGTGTTATACGTTGTACACAGAGGATATGTTTGCAGAATTTTTGCAGAAATAGCTAAATGTATTTAAAAATCGACAATTCTGTGAACTGTGCAAATTTTAAATTGAAACAATACCGGTTAGCAAAGGTGTCCTCTACCTAGAGATGACGTGCAGGAGCTTGCAGGGATTTGTAGTCTTGCATGATTTCTACTTTGATGTGAATGATCATTTTAGAATCAGAGTAAATCGAATATATGATAAAAGATAAAAGAGAGAATAACATGGTTATCTAAACGTCACCCCAGGGTAAACCTACACGAAACACAGCCCTTATGTTAAGTGCATCTAAAATTCCCTATGGGAAAAATGAATGGTGGAAAACTGATTGGAACCATTTCCCTGTTTGACCGCTAGGTTTTATGGGTATTATGACACCTTCACTTTGGGGCTCTATACAAGTTAGCAGGTCGCCTGGTTGAAAATTTACCAAATTATACTCCATTGTTTTTGCAAGTACAGAGTCTGCCTTAATTGGCATGTTACTTCAGACTAGACGCTGCACTTAGAATTCAGACTACATTAAACAAATACATATTATTTTTGTCCCACAAAAGTTATTTCTTCAAGCCAAAATTCCTTCACCCATACAGTAATTACAGTTTAGAGCTGCAACGTGTACAAAATGCACTTTCCTTACTGGCCAGAAGGAAACTTTTACCTCAGCTATCCCCTCTCAATTTAAGCACGTTCATTATAAACATAGTAATCAATAACCACTAGCAGGCCCACTGGTGTCTGGCGAAAAAAACAGAGCATGCAGCAACAGCTATGATAAATACACAAAAACTCCCACCACAGTTGGACATGTGTATACCTATTTCTCATTTGAATGTAAGATAGAAAAGATATACTGCATTGATTTGACATGCACGTAGTATGATGAATCCAGGTGAAAGCTATGATCCCTTATTGATGTCACTTGTTAAATCCACTGTAGATTAAGGGGAGGAGCCAGGTTAAAGAAGGATTTATAAGCCTTGAGACAATTGAGAATGTTTGCCATTCAGAGGGTGAATGGGCAAGACAAAAGATTTAAGTACCTTTGAACAGGGTAGGTGGTGCCAGGCGCACTGGTGTGCGTGTGTCAAGAACTGCAAGGCTGCTGGGTTTCTCACGCTCAACAGTTTCCCGTGTGTATTAAGAATGTTCCACCACCCAAAGGACTTCCAGACAACTTGACCCAACTGTGAGAAGCATTGGAGTCAACATGGGCCAGCATCCCTGTGGAATGCTTTTGACACCTTGGATAGTCTATGCCCTGATTAATTGAGGCTATTCTGAGGGCAAAAGAGGGTGCAACTCAATATTAGGAAGGTGTTCCTAATGTTTTGTACACTCGGTGTATGTGTCAGCAGCTGCTTGCTACACTCAGTTGTCTGTAGTTGGCTGCCATAGACCTCTACTCCCTGTGTGTGTGCACACGTGTCTCAACTATAGGCCATTATCTGGGGCCTCCATCTGCCCCAGGACAATCAAGCGTAGCTCAAAGAGATCCGCTCCTGTGATGTGTGGAAGGAGCCCTGCTGCTAGTGGCTGCGGTTGTTGTTGTTGGCCACGGCCCCATTACAGAGGGAGCAGACTGACTGAAGACAGACTGCTGGAGCACAGCTGGTGGGCTGGTGGTGTCCGTCTGCCCCCATTACCTCACCCTCTCCTCTCCCCTTCACCCCACCTGTAGCCCCAGGTGGAGGGGCCAGAACAGCCCCTCCACCTGAGAGGAAGCAGGCAGTGTGCCCCACAACCCCAAAAATGCTATTGTTACTTCCTGTCTAGAACCTCAGTTGAAGATATCCAGGTAAGGATAAGCTATTCATTTCATGAGGAAGCTTTTCAGATTCATAGTACCAGCGCCATTGCTAACTAGCATCGCTGGTCCCATTGTTCAGAATTCTTCCTAATTTACTTAAGTTATGGGATATTACAATCCTTTTTATTTTTTACCCCCTTTTCGTGGTATCCAATTGTTAGTAGTTACTATCTTGTCTCATCGCTACAACTCCCGTACGGGCTCGGGAGAGACGAAGGTCGAAAGCGATGCTTCCTCAGAAACACAACCCAACCAAGCCGCACTGCTTCTTAACACAGTGCGCATCCAACCCGGAAGCCAGCCGCACCAATGTGTTGGAGGAAACACCGTGCACCTTGCGACCTGGTTAGCGTGCACTGTGCCTGAGCCCGCCACAGGAGCAGCTAGTGCGCAGGTCGCTAGTATACACAGGAGTCGCTAGTACACACTGAGCTCAGACATTGGCTCAAATATACAATGCATATGGGACACACTGGTCACTTTAATAATTGGAACACTAGTCACTTTAATAATGTTTAAATACTTTGCATTACTCATCTCATATGTATATACTGTATTCTATCCTATTCTACTGTATCTTAGTCTATGCCACTCTGACATTACTCTTCCATATATTTATATATTCTTAATTCCATTCCTTTACCTTAGATTGTGTGTATTGTTAGATATTACTGCACTGTTGGCGCTAGAAACACAAGCATTTCGCTACACACGCAATAACATCTGCTAAACACGTGTATGTGACAAATAAAATTGTATTTGATCAACTACAGACACAGTCAAGAACAAGAACAGGCACATATATAGTATTGCATACAACCTTTATAGAAGGTGCCAGCCACTAATTCTCATCTGCTAGATGTGTGGGCTGAACTATTCCCTCCAGCCTCTTACAATTGCATAGTTTAACACAATTACTAAAGTCAGTATTTGGTGCCAACATCTATGACAAACAAAACCAGATTAAGGAAATACAGTTTACGAAGAAACAAAAGGTGACCTAAGCCATTAACTGACCTAAAAGCAACCAAGACAGGACTTCTAATTAAGATCACTTTATTGGTCAAATGCCCACAAGGTCCAACTGAAATTTGACTTCCGCTCTTAACCCAACACCTTCGAAAGACATATACTGTTTTTTTAACGGAGAAGTGCAGGGGGGCTGCCACACTGGGATGGGGGAGCTGTTGTGGGGGGTTAAGTGCCTTGCTCAATGGCACAATGGCAGGCAATGGCATCTAGGATTTGATAGCAGCAAAAACCCTCCGGTTGCCTGCTCACTTCCTAACAGATCTTTCCCATTGGACCCAGGATTCGAACCGGCAACCCTTCATTGCTGGCTCGCCTATCTTACCGCTAGATTACCTGCCGCCGCAGGTACTAGACCGTTAAGCATTGTTCTGTCATAGTAACTCCGGCTGAGCATGCAGCCTAACCCCCATCACCAACCCAATTTCTACAGGAATGACAGCATACAATAAGAAAAAGCTGCTCTTAGAGACTGTTGTTGTTTAACAGAGATGTCTCTAAGCATTATCAACACATTAAGCTCATCAGGCAACCTGCAATGCTTTCACAGGATAAAATATAGGATTTAATCTTGAAGTATTACAGTTGTGAATACAGTAGTTGACTTCACTGACCACAAGGGGGGGCTCTCCTGACCACATTTTTAAAGGGCTTCTGACATGCAAAGCCCCAAGCCTCTGAAAGAAGAGAGAAAGCAAGAGAGGAGGAGGAGGTTGAATGGGAGAGAGACTACATTGCTTTTCTCTTCCATTCTCCGACACAGCCAGAAACAGACAAACACACACACAGCTCTGGTTGCCACACATAATCACACTTTTTAATTTCCCTTCAGTGTGACTGACATAAGTGTGTGGAGAGTGACAGCCTGGGTAAATAGTAGTGTGTAAAATGACAGGCCTGGCTCGCAGGGTGTTCATATGACCAAGGATTTACTGTCTTCACTAAACACCAGAGCACATTTCCTCTCTGTCTCTGTGTCTACAAGGCCAGAAATGAATGGGGTTTAAAGAATGAAAATACATTCCCTCGCTATACTTTTCTTCTCCCCACCTCCCTCGCTGTACTTCTCTGCTCCCCCAACTCCCTCGCTGTACTTTGCCTTCTCCCCCACTGTAATCACCACTACTCCCCCACCTCCCTCGTTATACTTTCCCCGCTCCCCACCTCCCTCATTATACTTTCCCCGCTCCCCCACCTCCCTCGCTGTACTTTCCCCGCTCCCCCACCTCCCTCGCTGTACTTTCCCCGCTCCCCCACCTCCCTCGCTGTACTTTCCCCCTGCTCCCCCACCTCCCTCGCTGTACTTTTCCTACTCCCCCCCCCCCCCCGCTGTACTTTTCCTACCCCCCTGCTGTATTTTTCCTACTCCCCCCCCCCCCCTCCTCCTGCATCTCTGTACTCATCCCTGCTCTACCACCTCCCTCTCTTTCTCCCCCATCTCTGTACTCACCCCTGTTCCCAGGCTGCTTTGGAGCTCCAGGCCCTCAGTGGTCCTCCCTTTCTCCCATGTACCTGAAACACACACCACAAGCAACTGGTTACACACAACACACACACCTCAGCTATAGCCATAAAACTTGAGCACATAGTGAGACAAGGAGGCCTGTGTGGTTACTCTGGTGATGATTGAGTATTGATAAAGGGGAAGAGGATCCAAACCTATCAAATATTCTCATCAGGCAGCAGGGGAGCGCTGTGTACCTGCCCCCTGGAGGAAGGGTGTGTATGCTGGGGGCCTCATACAGACCAGATAGAAGCAAGGAATGGTAGGAATGGACTGCAAACTGCACCACCATCACAGGTAGGATCTGCACCGCTGCCCATGAGTGCTGTACAGATTCACACATGTCAGAGGTAGAGAAGCGCTGCCTCACCCCTGAAACTGGGTCCCACCTAGAACACTGGATCTGTCCAGGATCTACATGCTGTGCTTTCTACCTCCACTTCTTCCTCTGTACTCACCCTGCTGCTCCTCGTCTCGGAGGCGGCGGATGGCAGCTCTGATCAGTTTCCTCTCCTCATACTCATTGGCACCGTGCAGCTGACAGACAGGACAGCCAATACAACACAGGGACAGTGATGCTCAGAACCATTCATGACAAACTCAGAACGACATATAGAGCTGCAGAAACAGATGAGAAAAACAGGCTGACTAGTAATGTAACCATCTAGTCACTAGTCTAGGAAAGTGTGTGCCTATGGAGGCTCGTCTTTGGCCTACTGGAGTCTCGTCTATGGCCTACCGGAGTCTCGTCTATGGCCTACGGGAGGCTCGTCGTCTATGGCCTACGGGAGGCTCGTCGTCTATGGCCTACGGGAGGCTCGTCGTCTATGGCCTACGGGAGGCTCGTCGTCTATGGCCTACGGGAGGCTCGTCGTCTATGGCCTACGGGAGGCTCGTCGTCTATGGCCTACGGGAGGCTCGTCGTCTATGGCCTACGGGAGGCTCGTCGTCTATGGCCTACGGGAGGCTCGTCGTCTATGGCCTACGGGAGGCTCGTCGTCTATGGCCTACGGGAGGCTCGTCGTCTATGGCCTACGGGAGGCTCGTCGTCTATGGCCTACGGGAGGCTCGTCGTCTATGGCCTACGGGAGGCTCGTCGTCTATGGCCTACGGGAGGCTCGTCGTCTATGGCCTACGGGAGGCTCGTCGTCTATGGCCTACGGGAGGCTCGTCGTCTATGGCCTACGGGAGGCTCGTCGTCTATGGCCTACGGGAGGCTCGTCGTCTATGGCCTACGGGAGGCTCGTCGTCTATGGCCTACGGGAGGCTCGTCGTCTATGGCCTACGGGAGGCTCGTCGTCTATGGCCTACGGGAGGCTCGTCGTCTATGGCCTACGGGAGGTTCGTCGTCTATGGCCTACGGGAGGTTCGTCAAATATTAGTATTGATGATGTCTAACAGTAAATTCACAAGTAGTGTGTGGGGTGCACATCCACTCCCTCACCAGTCCAGTCAGCTCCTCAATGTCCTGGATGGCTTGTAGTTTCACAGAGAGCACGTCTAGGGAGCCCCCCAATTCTGACCTGAGATACAGAAACACACACTGACACATCAGAGTGCTGCTTATATGATAGTTGGTGATGTTTGAACCTGCACATATTAGGGTTGCCCGAGGGGCAGTGTAATCCACATTGGGAGACATCATACAGTGTTGTGGACCTCACTGCTCCACTCGGAACTATAGCGTGTGACGGGCAGGCGGTGGAGTAACCCAAGATGCCAGACAGTTTTTCTTGGATGGGAAAAAAATGTCATGCTTCGGAAAAAGAGATTCCCCAGCATGAGAAACACGTAAAGGAGAGAAGCACACAGCCTGGCAAAGACTTCTTCTTCCTCCTCTCCATCCTTGTACATCTATCTGCCTCTCTTTCCCTCTCGCCTCGCCTTATTGGGATTGGAGGAAGTGTGGAAGTTGGAAGAGAATATATTTTACATTCCTCGAGTGAGTAGCAAAGAATAACGTTGCTTTCAGAAGGCTTTTGTTTGTGTGCGCCCGTGCCTGCACATGTGGTTTATACACATATTCCACCAGCTTTAAAGGGG
This sequence comes from Oncorhynchus mykiss, assembly GCF_057628025.1. NCBI lineage: Eukaryota > Metazoa > Chordata > Actinopteri > Salmoniformes > Salmonidae > Oncorhynchus > Oncorhynchus mykiss. The sequence continues at coordinate 60,900,414 of NC_143032.1, read as the reverse complement.
CATGTCCTGTTATTTTTGTTACCCAAGTTATCCAACTACCACAGCAAATATAACTAATTTAACAGTCATTGTTCCTAATGTGATCCAGTAGGAGTAGAGATGTAGGAGCTTAGGGCCATTGTCCTCATGTTGGGGATCTGGGAGGTCTGAAGTGCAGCCCAGAACAGGAGTCAGCTAGGAGCAGCGGTCTGCTGGAGCCCTGGCTGGCTGCAGGAGCCCTGGCTGGCTGCAGTAAAGCTGCTGTAGTAAAGCCAGTCATTAATTAGCAGAGAGGAGGAGTAAGCCGCCCACAGGGCTTGGCCTAGACGCTCCAGCCTCAACTCACTCACTACCATTATTGCCCAAAGAAAACAAATAAAAACTACAAAGATGATGATGGGCACACAAAATGATGTTCGCCTGTTAACCCTGTTCCTAATTGGATTCTAATAAATACAAACTGGTGTAATAATCAGACAGGAAGCGGAGGTGACGCTAAGGCAAAGTCATCAGTTTTCGTCCGTCTGCTACGGCTGCGTGGCATGACGGGTACTGGCGGTTACAAATCATTGAACCAGTAAATACTGCTGTAACGGGTCAATAATGAATAATGAAATACAAATAAATAAAATGCACGCAAACGACTGCATTGACGTCTTTACCTCCAGGATATGGCTTCCAGCTGCCTAATAAAATGGGTGTGCTTTCGTCTGTAGGCTATGCCAGCGATACTGTTAGGGATATCAAATTAGAAATGTATGAGAATACATAAATGTTATGCCTACACAAGTGTGTATTCGCATAACGAAAAATAGAAAATTTGTTCTTCCACCTCCCGTCTCTACTATGGTTTTTCCGATCTGCAGTGTCGTGGCCCAAATTCCCAGAAGGCCTCCCTGGATAATTATTTTGTATTTATTTAACCTTAATTTAACTAGGCAAGTCAGTTAAGAACAAATTCTTATTTTCAATGACGGCCTAGGAACACTGCCTTGTTCAGGGGCAGAACGACAGATTTTTACCTTGTCAGCTCAGGGATTCGATCTTGCAACCTTTCGGGTACAAGTCCAACGCTCTAACCACTAGGCTACCTGCCGCCCCAGAAGGAGATGGAATGCGTTATATGGGTTTGTGTGCTTGTTGTCTCAGTCTCCAGGCAGCTCACCTGGACTGGTACAATCTGTAATAGGTAACGGTGTATGTGTATGTGTGTGTTTGTTTATATTCAGATTCAGGAGGCTCACCTATGTGTGAGTTGGTTCTCTTTGTTGTCGTTCTGGCTGAGATTTGTTGGTCGGAAGCGTTTTCTGGCCAGGGCTGCCTCCATGTCCTCCATCTCCCTCCTCCTCAGCTCTCTGATGGCTGAACGGATCAGCCGTCTCTTATCCAGATCCATCGTCCCATCCAGCTACACACACACACACACACACACACACACACACACACACACACACACACACACACACACACACACACAGGGAAAGAGCGGGAGGGTCAGCAATGGAGAGCACATTGGAACACACATCTAAGAGAGCTGCCAAGACACTCAACCTCTTCCACCACCATTTAAGAACACCCACCCACACAAAACACAAATGTTTGTAACAGACAACATAAAAACAGAGGGTCATGCTCCATTTCCAGAGTGGTAATTAGCCAGTCTGGCTGTGCTGTTGGAGCCTTTTGGCCTTCCTCTGCCATGTAAAGTCAAACAACTGTGGCAGTGCAGTCAAAGCACCTCTGGAATGGCTCCATGCTCACCCCAGCCTCACCATGGGAAACAGGCCCTACCCTCTTCTCTCCGGCCTGCCTCGCATGGTAGCCCCATCTGGCCCTCTTAAGACAAGCGTTCAGAAGAGAGGGCAGAGTTATGGCCACCCTGCCCCGCCGAACACACACAGCAGAATCCCCAGCATCTTGAAAATGTTATGCCTGATCTCTGATCAGTCGTAGACTAGAGTTAAACGTAATCCTTCTTTTATGAGTGCTCAGTGTGCGACTTTCCCTTGCTTTGTTAAATAATCAAAGGAAGTTCAACATGGAGAGTGAGCAGTAGTAAGTGTTAGTTGTATATTAGTCTGTGAGAGCCAGGCAGGTTTGTATTGCTGTTGCTGCTGGGTCATGGTTTTATAGTTTGGCGACAAGTCATTTAACTTCAATAAAGCACAGAGTGAGGACCACCTGAGCATGGACCGGACAATGAGAAACAGACAGCATCCCAGCTGCTGCTGAGCTAATGGGCTCTAGGAGAGAGGCTGGGCCAGGCTGACCGTAAACCTAATGGGCTCTAGGAGAGAGGCTGGGCCAGGCTGACTGTAAACTAATAGCCCAGCTCTCTAGCTCTCTCTGAGCCCCAGGTACTATCCCATAGACATTCACATCTATGGGTATGTAGCTTCTCTCTGCTATGCAGCAGTTCCCTGGGTGCTGTGGATGGCGGTTGACTGAGACCGCAGATGAAGTGGCTACTTAGAACTCTCATCCCAAAGCACGGAGCCTTTACACATCCTCAAGTGGCTTCATCAGTTAGAGGTGTTTTATTAGACAGGGGCAGGATGAAAAGTGTGTGTGCATGTATGTGTCTGCAGGCAGCACACAGAATGTGTAAACCGGGTGCTTTAAAATGTCAGTGACAGCAGCACAAAGAGTATGGGAGAGTGGAGAGGAAGCAGTCTCCCGTCAGGTGGGACAGGCAGCAGGACTCTACTCCAACAGACAACAGCAACCTGTCAACACAAGCAGGGATGAAGAGCCCCATCTCCTCTGGTAGACAGACTGCATTGGGAGACCTAAAACGTTCCTGGAACAGCCCACATGGCCCAAGCACATCATAAGTGTGCCAATGGCTCCCTAACTTAAAGGAGTGTGAGGGGTAGCAGGGGATGTAAACTGGGGTTTAAAACAAGCCAACCTGAACAGCCCCTGTAACTGGTAAAGGAGGAACCAGGAGGTACAGTACTACTCGTGGGGAAGGCACAGGGTCACTGGGTTTGAGACCTCTGTGGTTTAGTCAAATACAGAGCTAAGCGCCTCTTACTCAAGGGGGTACCCGTGTAATTTGACTGAGGAGAAAATGTGTGTGTGTGTGTGTGTGAGAGAGAAAGGAAAAAGAGAAGATATGAATGAAGGGGAGACAAAAAAAACAGTAGTTAATGGTGGGATGGGATGTCAGGAGAGAAATTAAGGAAAATGAGTGTCATTATGCCAAAAATGGGCAGACAAGAGCAGAGTGGGAAAGGCCAGGTCATTCCTCACATTCCTGCTGACTCGGGAGTGGAGAGAGGCAAGGAGGGCAATCAGCAACACACAGTCAGGGACTGGGACAGACAGGCTCACACAGATGACACATGGGCTGGAAGCATGTCCAGAGTAGGACAGGTTCGAGGGCGCAGGCAAGAGAGGAGGAAATGAAAATGCACGTGTTCACTTCCACGCAGTGTCTCTCTCACACACTTCCACCACACAGGACGGTCCCTTTATCCACAATGAGCTTTTTGCTGCGTGAATGCTATAATTTGATTACATATCCCAATATGCTGCCAAGTCCTTAACTAGGATTTAGTGTTTTACTTTGAGTAATTTAGAGATTGATTTATTCATTTTTCAGATAACAGAGAGCGCCTGGAGCCGGAGAGACAAACCAGTGAAAACAGGTGAGAACTAGGCTACAACTAGGCTACAAGCACACCAAATACTCCACCACATGCTGCCTGTGTGGGAGGGAGTCAATCACATTAATTTCTGTTGATCAAGAGGAAGAATGCCATAAAAACTTTCTTCATCCCATGAACAGAGAATGTGACGGACTGCAGAAGGACGGTGGTCTGGCTGGCATTACCAGCTGTCCAGATTAATTACCCCAATCCTTACAACACAGACATTTAGATCACAAGATTAAACAATAACTTGTGATCATTAGGACTGACTTTTGCCCCACGCCAACAGCACGTTACTAAGTAACAGCATCATGTGGGTTCCAAAGAGTCTCCAACTGGCCAACATGTTCACAGGATTTTACCTAACGTCAACCCTGATAGGTCCAGACATGCAGGGCGAGAAATTGACTGTTGGCAGCAGGCCAGCAGCTGTAACCGTCTTTCCCTCCATCTGTCCATTTGGAAAAAGGGGGAAGAAGGAAAAGAAAAACTTGTGCCAACGACTGGGCCGGTACAGGAAAGTAATGAGTAATACAGCAAATAAAACATACCTTTGACTTGGGCGTCTGCCAAGAAAAACACAAAATAATAAAAAGAACCAGACACGGACACACAGTTATTTCACTTTTGACTCCTAGGTGTGTGTAATCGATACAGGGAGCCCACTGTAGTGGTATACAGTGCCTTCAATAAATTCATACCCCTGGACTTATTCCACTTATTCCAGAATTCTAAATGGATTAAATAGACACACAATGACATAGTGAATGATGGCATTTACATAATCATTCACAGCCCTGAGTCAATACTTTGTAGAAGCACCTTTGGCCGTGATTACAGTTGAGTTGTTCTGGGTAAGTCTCTTAGCTTTCCACACCTGGATTATTATTTTCAAAATTCTTCAAGCTCTGTCAAATTCGCTGTTGACCATTTGCTATACAACCATTTTCAGGTCTTGCTGTAGATTTAAGTAAAAACTGGGCCACTCAGGAACATTCACTGTCCTCTTGGTAAGCAGCTCCAGTGTAGATTTGGCCTTGTGTTTTAGGTTACTGTCCTGCTGAAAGGTGAATTCATCTTCCAGTGTCTGGTTGTAAAGCATACTGAACCCCTAGGATTTTCCCTGTGCTTAGCTCCATTCACTTTCTTTTTTATCCTGAAAAAGTCTGGTCCTTAATAATTACAAGCATACCCATAACATGATGCAGCCACCACTATGCTTGATATTTTGGAGAGTGGTACCCAGTAATGTGTTGAATCGGATTTGCCCCGAACATAACACTTTGTATTCAGGACAAAAATTTAATTGCTTTTCCACATGTTTTGCAATATTACTTTAGTGCCTTGTTGCAAACATGATGCATGTTTTGAATTGTTTTTATTCATTACAGGCTTTCCTTTCACTCCGTCAATTAGGTTAGTATTGTGGAGTAACTACAATTTTGTTGATCCATCACAGCCATTAAACTCTAATTGTTTTAAAATTACCATTGGCCTCATGGTGAAACCCTGTGTAGTTTCCTTCCTCTCCGGCAACTAAGTTAGGAAGGATGCCATTATCTTTGCAGTGACTGGGTGTATTGATACACCCTCCAAAGAGTAATTAATAACTTCACCATGTTCAAAGGGATATTCAGTGTCTGCTTTTTTTGGTTGTTATTTTTTTTATACCCATCTGCCCATCTTTGCGAGGCATTGGAAAACCTCCCTGGTCTTTATTATTGTATACAGAGGGAATCCGTGCAACTTATGTGACTTGTTAAGCAAATGTTTTACTCCTGAACGGATTTAGGCTTGATATAAAGGGGTTGAATACTCTACTGACGCAATACATTTCAGCTTCACATTTTTTTGTATTAATTTGAAAATAATTCTAAAACCCAAATTCCACTTTTGACATTATGGGGTATTTTGTGTAGATCAGTGACACAAAATATCAATTGAATCCATTTTAAATTCAGGCTGTAACACAATAAAATGTCGAAAAAGTCAAGTTGTGTGAATACTTTTTGAAGGCACTGCATTTCTATAATGGAACACACCGATATGTAGCTATACCCAAAGGAATCATGTGTTCTTATATTGGAATTATTTTAAATTCTGCTTATTTCAAGGTTTTATTTAACCTTTATTTAACCAGGTTAGTCAATTAAGAACATATTCTTATTTGAATTCATCCTGTTAGAATACCCAGCTTTGGTGAAGGCCTTGTCTGCATTAGCATTGAACCCAACACAGAGCTTTTGACATGGGAAACAAAATGCTGCATCTGCAGTAACCAAGTATTACAGCCACTCTACTATGAACCTGTTGCTATTAAATTAATGTTTTTGGACTGAGAACCTGCGGCTTGGGTAGGATTCTAGGCTAAGCTGGGCTGGCTCTTCTTTTCCAAGATCGTCAGGAACAGTTGGAGGGGCTGTCAAGCCATTATCCTGGCAACGCTTGTGGAAGGGTGGGTAGGCTCTGCAAGCGGAACTAGCTGGAGCTCCGCAGCATCGTCGCTGCTGGATTTGCTTGGTGATTTGATGCTGCTCCTCATCACTCTCCTTCTGGATTTGTTTGGGTACTTTGGTGAAGCCAATTTGTGATATATATTGTGGCATATTAGCTGTTTCGAGCTAGCAAAATAGGCTAAGACTAATAACACTAACACTTTACAGCTAGCTAAGAAGCTAACTCTGTAGTGGTGAGGCAAAGTTGAGTGTAGCAACTTCAACAGTAAGCTTGACCCTGCCCTTATAAATCTAAATCAAATATTATAAGCGGAGGCATATCACGTCATTCATTTAGCCTACCACAGATGAGTTTTTCCCGCTTTTTATTGAAACCCAATGGAGTGATTCCTAACCACCCTAGTGGCTTTCCACAGCCCCCAGACACCCACTGAGACACGCTCGGTCCATTGTGCTAACACAGCACAGCGAATAGACAGATTTTGCGGCAACCTGTCACTCAATTTTTACTTTTTTATATAGGGACATAAAACCAAAACTGACAGGGGCACACATTTCAACTGAGGGGGCTAGGTCCCCTTTTGCCTCCTTGTGGAGCTGGGTCCGCCCACGCATGGAACTCCTCATAACAGAGCCTGCATGAAGAGGATCCCTTCTCTATCCCCCTTTCATCACTCTTCCATCTTTCTCTCTGTTACCCCTCTGAAAACAATGGCTGCACAGTATAGTGAGGTGTAATCTGGCCCTGGGTTATTCAGTGCATATTAAACTCCTTTATTTCCCATTGGAAGCTACAGGCTGGGGCCAGGCAGGAAACCAAGTCTTTCATCCGTCTAATATGCGATAAGGCTCTTATTTACTATGAACATATTTCCATTTTAAATGGGTGTGGTATGTATTACTCATGTTGTTTGCCAGTGGCATTGGGGAATGGTTCAGAAGGTTTACCTGTCTGTTATGATGGACTTTCAGTTCTCTTTTATGACAGCTAACAGCTAGCTAGTTGCCAAGAAAATAACATGATATTAGACAGCAGGACACCTGATACCTCTACGGAGTCCATCGCTCTCAACTCTGTTTGTTCCTGTCTATCTCTCGGTTTGTGCCAGGCTGGCTTCCTCAGTGGCAGCTGGTAATCCGCTCTGACTCGGCTCTGAGGAGTGTGCTATGCCCTTATAAGGACAAACTAACTCTGGGCCTCACACTGGAGTCTGAGGCACTGATCCAATCTGCTGCTTTGCTACACTAACCCCCGTTCAGGAAATTATTACACCCCCCATCATACACACAAACACCCACTTTTCATCCTTTGTTTTGAATATGTTTTCAGCCGTAAACACTTGAGCTCTTACTGGATGCCCGTCAGGATGTCTACCCAAACCACACGTTTGATATACCCGTCAAATGAACAAAAACAGGTGAACTGGAATTGAGACATACTTTTTCATTTACCAATACGCGCGCACACCCGCTGTCAGTCAAACGTTTACCACACAACCTTGAGGGTTTGTTGTGCTCTGAGACCGGGCTTGGGGGAGGAGGATTCCTTCCAGAGGTAGGCTCTGATGTAGAGTGAATACAGCCCGGAGTGGAGTAGCTCAGGCCGTGTGATTGTAAGTCGCTCGGTACCTTGGGGAAGAAGGTGGCTGGTTTTTCTCTACCCTGACACACAGCAGAGAGACACTGTCTCTGCCTGTCCGTCATCCTACAGCAGGGATGGGCAACTCCAGTCCAGTCCTGTGATCAACTTTTCAACTAAACCTTGACAATATATTTACTATAGCTTTGTAACAAGCAAGCTGAAACTGCTCAAGAACTACCCTTGAGATGCGGTCCTCGCCTGACCTCATAATCTGAGACTTAGCTATAAGGCATCATTCTGGAGATAAGTAGGTGACACAATGTAACTAACTATGTGGTACCATTGTTGTGGTGATATGGCTTGGACTGGTATGTAGCTGCTCTGGTTTGTTTTCCCTACTGTAGTGTTTCACCACAGACCGGCAGAGACGGACGTGGGCTTGGTGCTTTATTCCGTGGTGTCCTCAGGAGCCTGTCCCAAGCTGGTGAGCATTATGAGCAGGGCCTGGTGCGTCATAATCGCCCGCTAATTGACAGCAATTGATTGGGCTACTTCAGCTGAATTACTTTTTGGACAAGTTTGAGGTTTTCATTCCATGGAAATGTGCCATTAGTCTATAAGAAATTGACTCACACGGGGCTGCATGCCTTTAAAAGGCTGTTTATTAAAAAGTTAAAGCTCATTTTAACCACAGTACATTAAGTAATTTGACACGTTTCCCATAGGCAGTGAAACAAGGCTCCCAGCTCTGCTCATAACTTCAGATCTATGGTGTATTTGATGGAGGAAATGAAAAGGGTTCAAATGTCACAGGATCGCCTGCTTGCCTTTTTTTCCTCGGCCTCCTCACTAGTCTCTTCGGTCTGTGAGAACCACCCCACCTCCGTTTCCTAATGCGCCACCTAATGAACCCCTAACTGCCTGGATCTTGAGGCTCCACCTTCCTTTCCCACCAGTGTCATGGTGATCAGGACAGAACATCCCAGGAGAGTGAAGTGCTCGTGGTCCAGCAGAGAGCTATATACTGGCTACAGAACATTCAGTACTGTGAGAATAGTGTCTCGGCTTAGTTAACACTCCTTTCTGCACAAGTGTTGTTTTTGTTTGACCAAAGTGACGGTTATTAACCTGTGCACGACAGTTTTCAGTTTGAAAAATGCACATTGGTACAGGGAGCCCTTACTAATCATCTGGACGTGTCCCTGTCTACACCTCCTTTCCTTCTCTCTCTCTCTCCTGCCATACAGAACCTTCAGAAAGTATTTACACCCCTTGAATTTTTCAAAATATTGTTACAGCCTGAATTTAAAATGGATTTAAATTGGAATTTAATACCCCATAAATGTCAGTGGATTTTTTTAATATTTATTTTATGACTACCTAGTCTCTGTACCCCACACATACAATGATCTGCAAGGTCCCTCAGTTGAGCAGTGCATTTCAGACACAAAGACCAGGGAGGTTTTCCAATGTCTCGCAAAGAAGGGCGCCTATGGGTAAAAATTAAATCTTGAATATCCCTTTGAGCATTCATTACACTTTGAAGGGTGTATCGATACACCCAGTCACTGCAAAGATAAAGGCATCCTTCCTAACTTAGTTGCCTAAGAGGAAGAACACCACACAGGGTTTCACCATGAGGCCAATGGCGATTTTAAAACAGTTAGAGTTTAATGGCTGTGATAGTAAATGTAGATAATCCACAATACTAACCTAATTGACAGAGTGAAAAGAAAGACTGTAAAGAATAAAAACAATTCAAAACATGCATCATGTTTGCAACAAGGCACTAAAGTAATATTGCAAAAAATGTGGAAAAGCAATTACATTTTTGTCCTGAATACAAAGTGTTGTGTTGAATCAGATTTGCCCCGAACATATTACTGGGTACCACTCTCCAAAATATCAAGCATAGTGGTGGCTGCATCATGTTATGGGTATGCTTGTAATTATTAAGGACCAGACTTTTTCAGGATAAAAAAGAAAGTGAATGGAGCTAAGCACAAGGAAAATCCTAGGGGTTCAGTATGCTTTACAACCAGACACTGGAAGATGAATTCACCTTTCAGCAGGACAGTAACCTAAAACACAAGGCCAAATCTACACTGGAGCTGCTTACCAAGAGGACAGTGAATGTTCCCGAGTGGCCCAGTTTTTACTTAAATCTACAGCAAGACCTGAAAATGGTTGTATAGCAAATGGTCAACAGCGAATTTGACAGAGCTTGAAGAATTTTGAAAATAATAATCCAGGTGTGGAAAGCTAAGAGACTTACCCAGAACAACTCAACTGTAATCACGGCCAAAGGTGCTTCTACAAAGTATTGACTCAGGGCTGTGAATGATTATGTAAATGCCATCATTCACTATGTCATTGTGTGTAGATGGGTGAGGGGAAAAACATCTATTTAATCCATTTTGAGGCCAAAGGTGATTAAAAACAGTTGGCTGTGATAGGCAAAAAAATGAGGAAATTATAGTTACTCCACAATACTAACCTAAATGACAGTAAAAATTAGGAAGCCTGTATGTAATAAGTATTCAAAAATATGAATGACCAAAAGTATGTGGACACTTGTTCGAACATCTCATTCCAAAATCATGGCCATTAATATGGAGTTGGTCCCCCCACTAGATGTTGGAACATTGCTGCGGGGACTTGCTTCCATTCAGCCACAAAAGCCTTAGTGAGGTCGGGTACTGATGTTGGGCGATTAGGCCTGGCTCGCAGTCGCCGTTCCAATTCATCCCAAAGGTTTTTGATGGGGTTGAGGTCAGGGCTCTGTGCGGGCCAGTCAAGTTTTTCCTCACCGATCGACAAAACATTTCTATATTTAGTTAGTAGTTTTTACCCTTTTTTCTCTCCAATTGGTAGGTACAGATTTGTCCCATCGCTGCAACTCCCGTACGGACTCTGGAGAGGCGAAGGTCGAGAGTCATGCATCATCCGAAACACGACCCCCTCCGAGCTGCACTGTTTCTTGACACACTACTTGCATAATCCGGAAGCCAGCCGCACCAAAGTGTCGGAGGACACACCGTACAGCTGGAGACCGAAGTCAGCATGCATGCGCCCGGCCACCACAAGGAGCGCTAGAGCGCGATGGGACAAGGACATCCCAGCCGGCCAAACCCCCCATAACTCAGACAATGCGGGGACAATTGTGTGACGCCTCATGTGTCTCTCGGTTGAGGCCAGCAGAGACACTGCTCGGTCGTGGCCGGCTGCGATGCAGTGCCTCAGACCGCTGCGCCACTCGGGCGCCCAACAAACCATTTCTGTATGGACCTTGCTTTGTGCATGGGGGCATTGTAATGCTGTAATGCTGAAACTGTGAGTGTTGCAACCGAGGAAAAAACATTTTTAAGCGCTCCACACTCGCCGTTCACATTCTGTGAGCTTGTGTGGCCTATCACTTCATGGCTGAGCCGTTGTTGCTCCTAGACGTTTCCACTTCAAAATAACAGCACTTACTTGATCGAGGCAGCTCTAGGAGGGCAGACATTTGACGAACTGACTTGTTGGAAAGGTGGCATCCTATGACAGTGCCACACTGAAAGTCACTGAGCTCTTCAGTAAGGCCATTCTACTGCCAATGTTTGTCTATGGAGATTGCATGGCGGTGTACTCGATTTTGTAAACCTGTCAGCAACGGGTGTGGCTGAAATAGCCGAATCCATTTTCTGCCTCCCATTCAAAACCACCACGTTCTCAGTTTCCAATTTCTTTGTTCCTATTGTTTTCAGACCTTTACCTCCATATTTGATCCTAAAAAGTATTGCGCAACACATGAGGGGAGTTCACACCTACATGCAGCTTAGAGCAACCATTGTAATGCTGTCATAATGTATTTACATTAGAGTGGACAGGCACAAAAGAAAGAGGACCCCTCATCATTGTACACCATGTCACAAGCTTTCTAAGCAGGCCTGGTTCTTTGCTCCTGTTGATGTCCTCTCTGAAATCCCTGATAACAGCAACTTGGTGCATGATGGGTAGCCCTACTCCAAATATGGAACATGTATTTACCCTCACGACACAAGTCTAATTGAATCTCTGCACGACATATTTGTTGGACTTAAAACACTTTCATGTGTGAGTTCCAAATACCTCTAATGGTTGCCCCAGCGTGAGTTGTTTTTATGCACGTGATGTTAGAATATTCTCTCCGTTCCAGTACGCAACAGTACATTTAATCCTCGTTGCCCTCAAGCCAAGGCACGCAGCCTGTTTTTATTTATAGGCTGATTTCAACTAGTCAATTTCAAATTATTTTACGTTTTTTTATTTTCTAAGAACAGTTTGAATTGAGGTGTGTTCCGCCTCATTCATTTACAAAATAATTAAATTTTACTTTTGCGGCCCAATTAATTTTTTGACATTTCTGACCCGGACAAAATTCCCCAAACAGTTCCCCAATTGTTTGTGCAGTTCAAGTCTGCAGACATTTTGCGCATCTCCCACACACACAGTCTGTTGCGTGCATCGCAGTCATAGCCGTTTTCATTACCAATAATAACTTTGGAAATGTGTGCATTTCTATCAAAGTGCCTTATTACGTTACAATAGTTTCTATGTGATTTGCATGTGAACTGTACGTCCAATTACAAAAAATACCCTGTTCAGTAACTATGTGGCCAGTGAGGGCAGGTTCGATCAGATGGAAAAAATATCTTCTTATACCACTTGGTTGTTTTCAGAGTGCATTCCACAAAGCTGTTTATCATGTTTGCCTTATCCAATGCCCCCATTGAGGTTATAGTCAAGCAGTCTGGTTTGATTTCTCTCTCTCCCATCAGGTGGTCCACCTTCCCTGTGGCCGACATGGTTGCTGTTTGGACAGTGGAGAGGACATGGATGTCTCGTTTGTCATGCCACTTTACTGCCAGCTGTTGACCGTTCTCCTCCCCTCTCTGCATCTTCCTGCAGCCGAAAGCAGGCATCAACTTCCTGTTTGACCTGACTGTACCACAGGCCCCTGTGCTGTTGGAGAGCAGATGCTGGAAGAGTGTTGGGACTGCTCTAACAATTGTCCACATACAAAGTGTGTCCTTTGCTGAGATGAGGAGCCAGCATGGTCATCATCATGGACCCGGACACCCCAAGCCCCTCATACTCATCAATGCATAGATCCTTGTATGACACAAACTCAACCAAACGTTATTGCCAGGCTGGTAAGAACATTTCTTATTTTGTATAACGGGTCATTTAGGATGGCAGTAGTATTGTTGACAAAATGCAGGCATCACAGCAGAACTAGGAAGCGGTCTTGGGAAAAGAGGTTGGCAAAGGAGGGAGTTGCAAACATAGGATCTGTGCTCTAGTATTCTCTTAGGGAGTTCTTTACTATCCCTGTGAGAAGGACTATCCTCAGGAAGGTATACATTTCAATAATAGTGGTTGGCCCCCCCCACTCCTGGCTCTCTTCTCCTGTAGCTCAAAGGCATAGTGATTGGTCTCTACAAGAGGTCAACCGATTAATCGGAATGGCCGATTTTAATTAGGGCCGATTTCAAGTTTTCATAACAACAAGTATTTTGGGGGGCCAATTTATTATTTATTTTATTTAAAAAAAAAATATTTAAAAAAAAGTATATATATATATATATATATATATATATATATATATATATATATATATATATTTACACCTTTTATTTAATCTTTATTTAACTAGGCAAGTCAGTTAAGAACACATTCTTATTTTCAATGACGGCCTAGGAACGGTGGGTTAACTGCCTTGTTCAGGGTGCAGAACGACTGATTTTTACCTTGTCAGCTCAGGGATTCAATCTTGCAACCTTACGGTTAACTAGTCCAACGCTCTAACCATCTGCCTCACGAGGAGCCTGCCTGTTACGCAAATGCAGTAAGAAGCCAGGGTAAGTTGTTAGCTAGCATTAAACCTATCATAATCACTAGTTATAACTAACTACACATGGTTGATGATATTACTAGTTTATCTAGCGTGTCATGCTGTGCATATAATCGATGCGGTGCGCATTCGCGAAAAAGGACTGTCGTTGCTCCAACGTGTACCTAACCATAAACATCAACGCCTTTCTTAAAATCAATACACAGAAGTATATATTTTTAAACCTGCATATGGTAATATTAACCAGGTGAAATTGTGTCACTTCTCTTGGATTCATTGCACAGAGTCAGGGTAAATGCAACAGTTTGGGCCGCCTGGCTCGTTGCGAACTAATTTGCCAGAATTTTACGTAATTATGACATAACATTGAAGGTTGTGCAATATAACAGGAATATTTAGACTTAGGGATGCCATCCGTTAGATAAAATACAGAACGGTTCCGTTTTTCACTGAAAGAATAAACGTTTTGTTTTTGAAATTATAGTTTCCGGAGTCTACCATATTAAATGACCTAAGGCTCGTATTTCTGTGTGTTATTATGTTATAATTAAGTCTATGATTTGACATCTGATAGAGCAGTCCGACTGAGCGGTGGTAGGCACCAGCAGGCTCGTAAGAATTCATTCAAACAGCACTTTTGTGTGTTTTGCCAGCAACTCTTCGCTGTGCTTCAAGCATTGAGCCGTTTATGACTTCAAGCCTATCAACTCCTGAGATTAGGCTGGTGTAACCAATGTGAAATGGCTAGCTAGTTAGCGGCGTGAGCGCTAATAGCGTTTCAAACGTCACTCGCTCTGAGACTTGGAGTAGTTGTTCCCCTTGCTCTGCATGGGTAACGCTGCTTCGAGGGTGGCTGTTGTCGATGTGTTCCTGGTTCGAGCCCAGGTAGGGGCGAGGAGAGGGACAGAAGCTATACTGTTACACTGGCAATAGTAAAGTGCCTATAAGAACATCCAATAGTCAAAGGTATATGGAATACAAATCGTAGAGAGAAATAGTCCTATAATTACTAGAACTACAACCTAAAACTTCTTACCTGGGAATATTGACTCATGTTAAAAGGAACCGCCAGCTTTCATATGTTCTCATGTTCTGAGCAAGGAACTGACATTAGCTTTCTTACATGGCACATATTGCACTTTTACTTTCTTCTCCAACACTTTGTTTTTGCATTATTTAAACCAAATTGAACATGTCATTATTTATTTGAGACTAAATTGATTTTATTCATGTATTATATTAAGTTCAAATAAGTGTTCATTCAGTATTGTTGTAATTGTCATTATTACAAATACATGTTTTTTTAAATATATTTTTTTAAATCGTCCGATTTGAATCGGTATCGTTTTTTTTTTTGGTCCTCCAATAATCAGTATCGGCTTTTTTTGGTCCTCCAATAATCAGTATCGGCTTTTTTTGGTCCTCCAATAATCAGTATCGGCTTTTTTTGGTCCTCCAATAATCGGTATCGGCGTTGAAAAATCATAGTCGGTCGACCTCCAGACCAAAGGACAAATTTCCACTGGTCAAATGTCCATTGCTCGTGTTTCCTGGCCCAAGCAAGTGTCTTCTTATTGCTGTCCTTTAGTAGTGGTTTCTTTGCAGCAATTAGACCATGATGGCCTGATTTCACGCAGTCTCCTCTGAGAAGTTGATGCTGAGATGTGTCTGTAACTTGAACTCGGAAGCATTTATTTGGGCTGCGATTTTTGAGGCTGGTAACTAATGAACTTATCCTCTGCAGCAGAAGTAACTCTGGGTCTTCCATTCCTGTGGCAGTCCTCATGAGAGCCAGTTTCATCATAGTGCTGGAAAGCCCCATGTTGCAAGGATCTGTACACAATTCCTGGAAGCTCAAAATGTCCCAGTTATTCCATAGCCTGCATACTCAGACATGTCACCCATTGAGCATGTTTGGCATGTTCTGGATCGACGTGTACAGTGTGTTCCAGTTTCCGCCAATATCCAGCAACTTTGCACCGCCATTGAAGAGGAGTGGGATAATATTCCACAGGCCACAATCAATAGCCTGATCAACTCCATGCGAAAGAGATGTGTAGCGATGCAATAGGCAAATGGTCACACCAGTACTGACTGGTTTTCAGATCCCCACCCATACTTTATTTGTTTATGTATCTGTGACCAAGAGGCATATCTGTATTCCCAGTCATGTGAATCCTAATCCATAGATTAGTGCCTAATGAATTTATTTAAATTGTCCGATTTCTTTATAGGAACTGTAACTCAGTAAAATCTTTCATTGTTGAATGTTGTTCATATTTATGTTCAATCAATTAACTGACCAACATTTTGATCCCACACATGATCATCCCTCACTGTTTTTATAAAACAGGTCACTGCAACCTGGACTCAGGGGTAGACATAATTTGTTTTTAATTACGCAGAATTAACTAGGCAAGTCAGTTAAGAACAAATTCTTATTTACAATGATGGCCTACCAGGAAACAGTGGGTTAACTGTCAGCTCGGGGATTCGATCCTGCAACCTTTCGGTTACTGGCCCAACGCTTTAACTACTAGGCTATCTGCCACCCCAACACTCAAATTAGTATGATACATAAGGTATGTATCATTTGTCGATGTCCATAATCCATTTCGTATGACATGTTACCCATTTCGTATGACATGTTACAAGTTTCAATTCGTACGATGTTACCAATTTGCAAAAGTATAATACACATCTGCTCGTCGAACATCAAAATTCTAAAATCATGGGCATTAATATGGAGTTTTTTTTTTTTTTGCCGCTATAAACAGCCCCCACTCTTCTGGGAAGGCTTTCCACTAGATGTTGGAACATTGCTGCGGGGACTTGCTTCCATTCAGCCACAAGAGCATTAGTGAGGTAGGGCACTGATATTGGGTGATTAGGCCTGGCTCGCAGTCTGCATTACAATTCAACCCCAAGGTGTTCAATGGGGTTGAGGTCAGGGCAGGCCAGTCAAGTTCTTCCACATCGAGCTCGACAATCCATTTCTTTATGGACCTCGTTTTGCTCAGGGGGCATTGTCATGCTGAAACAGGAAAGGGCCTTCCCCAAACTGTTGCCACAAAGTTGGAAGCACAGAATTGTCTAGAATGTCATTGTGTGCAATAGTGTCAAGATTTCCCTTCGCTGGAACTAAAGGGACTAGCCCAAACCATGAAAAACAGCCCCAGACCACTATTCATCCACCAAACTTTACAGTTAGCACTATGCATTAGGGCAGGTAGGGTTCTCCTGGCATCCACCAAACCCAGATTCGGCCATCGGACTGCCAGATGGGGAAGCGTGATTCATCACTCCAGAGAATGTGTTTCCACTGCTCCAGAGTCCAATGGTGGAAAGTTTTAACTACCAAGCTTAAGCTTGTGTGCAGCTGCTCGCCATGGAAACCCATTTCATGAAGCTCCCGACCTTGTGCTGAAGTTGCTTCCAGAGGCAGTTTGGAACTCAGTAGTGATTGTTGCAACCGAGGACCTGTTCTGTGAGCTTGTGTGGCCTACCACTTCGCGGCTGAGCCGTTATTGCTCCTAGACATTTCTACTTCACAATAACATAACTTACAGTTGACCGGGGCAGCTCTAGCAGGGCAGAAATTTGATGAACTGACTTGGAAAAGTGTCATCCTTCAACGTGATGGTGCCACGTTGAAAGTCACCGGGCTCTTCAGTAAGGCCCTTCTACTGCCAATGTTTGTCAATGGAGATTGCATGGCTGTGTGCTCGATTTTATACACCTGTCAGCAACGGGTGTAACTGAAATGGCCGAATCCACAAATTTGAATGGCAGGGCACATACATTATATATACAAAAGTATGTTACGAATTCCTAACGCTAATATTAGCTAGGTGGCTAACGTTAGCTTGGTTAGGGGTTACGGTTAAAGGGTCGGGGTTAGCTAACATGCTCTCCCAGGCCTCTCATGCCCAATTATTCTCAGGTGTGTTACAATTTTTTTTTTTAAACTCTATAGTTTAATTACACACAACAGGATAAATAAATCAGGGTATATTTCACACTCACCAGGTTCCGAAGCGACGGTTCATCCAATTTTGAATATCTTTCAGCTGACATTTTCAGTAGGGTAACGTCACAATGACAGGTAAAATGTTTACTCAAAAAGCAAGAAAAAGCCGGCTTTTGATTTGGAAACGTCCTTCAAACAAAGAACCACGCGCGTTAACCGTGGGGACCCTATGCGTTTAATAAAGCAGACCAGCGGGATACAAATGCTGGCAACAATTGTGTCCCAAAAGACAAGTCCCCCTTTCACTTGTCGGAATTGATGCTCCACCTGCTCGAATATTTACGGTTTCTTCCAAGCAACTTTACATAGAACTTGTCTTAGCACAATGCAAATTCCTGCCACAAAATAACTTTTGGATTACGTTAATAAGAAACGACTGGAGTGCTCTAGAGATGGAAAAACATATACTTTTTAAACTCTGCCTTTTATTACTTCTCTCTCCTAAAACCTTTAGAATATGAGAACCGGAGTTTGAAACAGAAAGCGCGAGCTTTGAATCCAGAATTCCCACTAATGCTAGGTCTGTCCCGCCCATTCAATAGACTCCTCGACCAATTGAAAAACAGATATTCAAAACTGACATTGTGGATGGATTGTTTGTCAAGAAGAAATTAATTATTCTTGCAAGAATCTTGCTTATATATATAAAAAAATATAAAAAAATAAGTAGATTACATATTTTCTCTTTGGACATGCAATAGTGTTATGTTGTACTTGACATTTCTCTACTTGTCAAAAGTTAACTAATATTTAGATTGATCCAAGATCTATATATAGTCAATAAAGTAAGCTATAATATATGTAACTTGGAAAGTCCTGTTATGCCGAAATGTGCACGGGGGAGGGGGCAGGACCGAGGTTGGGAAACCCAGCTATAGGATGTCAACCTCATGCATAGACAAATGAATATACTGGATTATGGATGTTTCAAAAGGCAGTGGCACAAATAGCTGAGTAGAGTGCGCCCACCAGTGGACAATATGAGAACTACCTGAAGGCAATCGCCGATGGCCACCCCTGTGGAGGCTAAAGTGCCTTCAGAAAGTCCAACATCAGTAGCTCTAAGGAAGGGGAAAATAGAGTACCATTGACAAAGTACTCATTTGAATCCTGCAAAGCTCACTCCGGTCACACTGCAGTAACCAGCAACATGTGATATGTGCAGTTTTTACACATGGAGGGTTCAAAGCATTTGAGCCAATTTTGATTCTAGGAAAATAGCGATGTGATTAATACTTAGTATTGAGGACACTCTTTTACATTAACAGTCATCCACAAGCACCAAAACATTGATACTAAGGATTTATTAAAAGTATGAAGATAATATCACAAAGCATACAAAAAACAAACAGTTCAATAGGTGCAGCCCGAAATACAAATAATGCTTTGATACTGTATGTGTCATTGATTTTGCATTATTCAGTGAAGAGTACAATTTCTTTGTGGAGCTTTAAGATTTCTTACATACCTGTACACATTTTTACATAGGTTTTTCAAGAGTATATTAAGGTGGGTTTCCTAAATTCTATACAATTTATATTAAACGTTTAAAAGATTACAAAAAGCTGAAAGTTATATTACAAACTATTGGAATCATTCAAATATTTCAGTTTCACTCTTTAGACTTTAAAAAGAAAGAGCAACTGAAACATACAGAAACACACACACAGGGAATAAAGAGACTCTGGTCATGTTCCAAGAGGACTACATTGCATTGCATCAACCACTGGTTTGCGCCACATCTTCTGATGATCTGATGATCAGATTGTTATACAATTTGTGGTTTGCTGATATGTTAAACACCTTCCCAAGTGTAGTGAGATCTGGCAGGCATCGGCAATGTAGCCAGCCAGTAACGCCACCACTGTTAGAGTGACAGACTACCGCACACAGAAAAAGCACTTGGTGATTGTCTGCAGCTCTTTCCATCGACAGTCTTGCCCTCACTCATCTTCCTGTTCTTTGTTTTGCTTCTTAGGCACCTATAAATGAATGTTGATACAGAAAAACATTCAACTATAAACAAATAATTATAGCCACCATAGAGGCTCTAAAGAAATAAGGATTATGTACCTTTGATGGCCCTGCATTCCTTGGTCCTTTAATCCTTGGTCCCTCATTGTTTTCTCTTAGGGGAGGTCTGGCAGATGGATACAACATATTTCATTACATTTGGAAGCCTTGGCACTATATTATACAAAAGAGAACACCTTCAACCCTAGTTCTGTAACACAAGACGTAATCCAAAAATTATGTACCCAAACAATTTCAAATGAAGTTGTGCCAAATCAAATTAAACAAATGTTCAGATTACATTATTACAGCAAGTGTCATTGTTCTTACCCCACAGCTGCTGCAGAGTTGGATTTGTGGCCTTCACTGAATAGCAAGTGGCCCCCCTCTGCCTCATTCCCATGCTGGGGCCTGTTCTTCACCTGAGGATCACAGTTTGAGATCTTCCCTGGAATGGGTAGCACACTGTGGACTCTCTGCCATTCATTTGGGCTTTGCACCTGGGGCTTCTCTCTGTCCAGCCCATCCAAGGGGACCACTTTAGACGCAGGCATGTGCACACACAACATTTGTTACATAGGTGGATAGATGGAACCCAAGCAACATCGACTTTGTTTTAAAGAAATCAGTGATGTTCAAAAAGATTGTGCATTGGTGAACGTGGGGTTCAGTGTCTTACATTGGTGCTTGAGTCTCCTCTGCACCTCAGAGGAGCTCCATCCACGGCTCTCTTTGAGAGGAAGAGATGGTTTTTGAAAGGACACTTTGTTGACCTTATCCACTAAGGGAGCCGTGCGAGGTCGGAGGTCACATTTATCCTGTAAACAAAGTGTCAGGATATACTCAATTACTAGGTAATTACTATGGAACAGCATGTTAGCGCAATGAAAATACTGGAGTAATTACAATGTTAATACACAGGAATGGGAGCAAAGTGTTATCAGATTTTTTCTACCTCTGTAAAAACAACTGTTTTCTCCCTCATTGGTAATGTGACAGGACTATTTGACATTAATGGCATACACTATTTGAACATGATCTACATTATACAGCACCATCTCTTGCACTGTAAATGATGTACCTGGTGGTGAAAGACAACGGCCTCCTCCAGGGCTACTCCACAGAACTCACAGGGAATGACCACGTCTCTCTGTAGTGGACTGGCAGGTGGACTGTAGGAAAGCTGGGAGACTGAACGGGGGAAGCTAGGGGTGTCAGGTGGGATGTGCAGAAGACCACCAGCACCCCTAGCAATCCTGCCATCGTAGCATGGAGATGGAGGTCGCTTGCTGAAAGATGCAAAGGCTGAGGCAGGACTACAGCCAGTCTGAAAGACAACAAAGACAGGTGTGAGGGGAAAATAATGTATTTCTGCTAACCAGATAGGTCGTGGCTAGCTACCCTCAGGTGTACCACATGATACATACTATCGATCAGTCCTGAGATGGAAAATTACTAACAGTCACACATTGTGGCATTCCTCAATAACTATTTACATTAAATAATTATGTTCTTAAAGGGGATGGGGGGGGGATACCAAGTGCAAGACACAAACTGGACAGTGACCAATAATGAATTGTTTTTGTGCTGTTTCTGCATGTCAGTTTGTTTTGGATAGATTGTTTGCCTTCGTGCTTATTTTGTGGATCCCTCTGTGAGAATGAATGTATGTGGATTTGTGTGTGTGGGGAGGGAATGTATATTGACTTGATTGAGTTCTGTAGAAAAACAATGCAAAACAAATTGTCAAAAACAAAAATAATAATTAACTGTACTCAGGAGGAGATTCTAGGAAACTAGTCCAGAGGGAGCAAACAAGAGCAACGAAACAATGTGCACTCAAAGTAAGGAAATAAGGGGCATGAGTTTATAACCAACTGCTACAGCATGTAAAGGAAATTGATTCCCTGGTCAGTACAGGCTCAGCCTCCATGGCGTTAGCGTGACTTGTAGGCTAAGCAGCAAAATATCCTTCTAACCTGGTGTAAAATGAGGTCCTCTTCAGGAAACAGCTTCTCACAGAACTCACAGGGCAACATGGTGTCTACATGGGAGAAAAAGAACAGAGAAATAATGGGTAAAGTAAGAAATATGATTTTATTCCGAACTTGTTTTTAAATCATGACAGGGTTGAAGAAAGTCAAAATGTAAAAGGGAGAGGAGGGCAGCATACTGTAACAATATCAATCTCACATGAAAACAAACAAGGACAATAACTGGTATTTTAGTTTAGCATCTGACCTGTCTGGTCATGTTCTGGTGCTGTATTGGTGCCAGTGGTGACATGTTGGTAGTTGTTATTAGGGGGAGAGATAAGAGAGCCGCTGCTGGACATCCTTCCAAATTTGTGGTCCCAGACATCTGTCCACAATGCCCCCGCTCCTCCCCCTACATCCCCTGTGTCTCCATCACTCTGCAGGCTAAGGGCCAGAAGGTAGTCCAGGCTGGCAGAGTCTTCTCCCAGTGGTTTGTCTGCAGGCCATGCAAATGATGCCATGCTGTTATTGTTGTTGCCCAGCACTGCAGCTTCCTGTTCCAGCACTGGGTGACAACACATGAGATGTTTTTACAATCACACAAAAAAGTTATTCAATTAAACAGTTTTCTACTTTAATATAGGCCAGGGCATTTTATCAATACCAGACTAAGTTGAAGTAAATGTGGGTAATTTTTTGAGGGTAATGTGAAAACTTGAACACTTTGTATGAGCCATTGGCAGGCTTACAGTGGCTGAAGTCTGTATTCCTAGGGGCAATGTTCCCCCTTCCTCCCTGGCCCACTTGCCCCCGGGTGCTGTTGTGCACTCTGGCCTCCAGTGGCCGCGGTAGGGCCCTGCGGTCAGACGCACTGGCGTTGTTGTTCTTGTGGCCTTCTCCCTCCTGGGCCCTCAGCAGGTTACGGATGGAATGAGATTCAAACCATGTTCCTGGAGACTGGGTCTCTGCTGGGCTGAGAGTTGCCCGGCTGTTGTTTCTCTCTTGAGGTGGTGTGAGGCTACCACACAAGGCTGGATGGACAGCTTGCTCCCTCAACATTATATTGCACTTGCAGAATTGACAGGGCTCTGTGCGCGTCCCACAATAATCCTCATGCTCCTTGGACTGACTGAAAACCAGCTCCAGTTCACAGTACTGACACGGCACCATCCGCTGATTGCACTCAGATCTCTGGAAAAGAGGAGGTCAGATGAAAATGCAAAGAAATACATAATCTGTGACCATCACAAGGTCTCCATTCTAATACAAGTTGTACATACCTGGTGGGATTCCATGAGGCTTTTCTCAATCTTTAAACCGCACTTACATTTCACCTGAAATTAAAATAAATGTTAGTGAAGCCTCCTGTATAACAATTGTACAGAAACTTTGGGATGATGTTCACTCAAGTATCTAGTTCACCCACTTCCCGGCTCCAACCCGCTCCATCTTTAGCACCATACCTGCATGTGCTCCTGTTCCTTGTGCTGCTGCAGATCTGAACGGGGCACTGGCTCTTGGCATACATCACACAGAGCAATATTCCGGCGACAGTGACTCTCATGAGTAGTGAAATTAGCCTCTGGAATGTCATGCTGACTAGAGAGTGAGAGAGACGAAAAGGAGCAAGAAAGAGGAGTTAGACAGAATGTATCTATTAACATTGTGCCTACTTCTCAATTTGCCTGAATCTTTATACACTACATGACCAAAAGTATGTGGACACCTGCTCGTCAAACATCTCATTCCAAAATCATGGGCATTGATATGGAGTTGGCCCCCCCTTTGCTGGTATAACAGCCTCCACTCTTCTGGGAACATCGCTGCAGGGATTTGCTTCCATTCAGCCACAACAGCATTAGTGAGGTCAGGCACTGATATTGGGCGATTAGGCCTGGCTTGCAGTCGGTGGTCCAATTCATCCCAAATGTGTTGAATGTGCTGATGTTGCTTCCAGAGGAAGTTTGGAACCTGGTAGTGTTGCAACCGAGGAAAAAAAAAAATGTATGCACTATGTGCTTCAGCAGTCCCGTTCTGTGAGCTTGCTGAGCTGTTGTTGCTCCTAAACATTTCCACTTCACAATAACAGCATTTACAGTTGACAGGTGCAGCTCTAGTAGGGCAGAAATTTGACGAACTGACTTGTTGGAAAGGTGGCATCCTACGACGGTGCCACATTGAAAGTCATTGAGCTCTTCAGTGCGGGCCATTCTACTGCCAAAGTTTGTCTTTGGAGATTATATGGCTGTGTCCTCTATTTTATACACAAACAGCCGAATCGACTAAGGGTGTCCACATACTTTTTTTTTTATATATAAAAGCGTACTTACCAATTGGCACAAAACTGTGTGCTTTCATTTGCCATGGCTTGCAGGGACATAAGGGAGAAAAAAAAGAGGATACAATTGCCAAGTGACATTCGAAACTGGGGTGGCAACCAATCCACTGAAGAAATCTGTGGCATCAAAGATCTCCTGTTATGCCTAGTTTGTTAGATAGCGATAACTACCCACATTATTGCTAGCTAGTTCTCAGTATTGTTCTCTAGTTCTCTCCCCAAAATAATCGTATCGTTAACGTTCGATAATTAGCACACAGGCTAGCTCGAAAACGTTCCCATTTTGTGCCGTCATTTGGTTGACAATGACCAAGCAAATATGCAACGTAGTTAGCTATCGTATCAGTTCAATGCTGATAGCTTCGATTTAGCCACATATACCCTTATATATGAATGAGAAAGTTACATACCTCCTGCTGCTGTGACTTGGTCCCTTGTTTACTTCGCTGGTAGCTAGGCGTTAGTTGGCTAGTAGCTAGCTAAAGATGAGGCTTTAAATCTCTGTTTTCAATAGCTAATGTCAGAATAAACTTCGAGAGACAAGAAAGCCCTTATGCTGCTTACTTTGTTTTAGTTTCACCCTAGCTAGCTTTCAGATTTCCAAGATAGTTAATGCAAATCATGTTAGCAAGCGTTTCCTGAAAGCAGCTACCAAGTGACGCACAAGTATCTAGTATCTGATTCGCTAATCGAAATACTGTTGACCAATGAGACCACCACCCAAAACGGTCAACAAACACTTCGTCAAAATGAATAGTATTTGTGAATGTTGTCTTCGGACATTTAATTGACAATGTTGATTTTGATAACCAATAGCCTAGGACATATTGATGGGAGTGGTTGTTAAAAGTAGTAGATGTGACCTTATGCCAGGCAGAGGGAGAGTGGAAGCAGTGAATGGTCAAGATGGGTTATTATCCAGCAAAGGTATCATTTAGTCTTTAAAAAAACTCAACCATTTAAAATAATTTCAATACAAACAGAATCTCCACAAATTCATTTAATGTTAATTAAGCTATTCTGCTATGAATAATGTAATTTCAGACATTTTAAAAAGGCACAGTTTTGTTCAGATAAATGTTCTGTAAATTATCCTATTTACAGCAGAGTATTGGACTCACATTGAGCATTGTAACAATCACATTGCCCACAAATTACCTCATATATATATATATATATATATTAAAGTTACACTTTTTAAAATTCCTTTAACCAAAGTTAAAGGAATTGTTCAACAGCAATATGAAAAATATGATCAAATGTAACTCCAAATCTATGGCATGCCAAACTGTTTTCATTGGATATCTGGGAGAAAAAAAGAAACTCAAAAATTAAGTTAATGTGTAAAAAAATAAATAAATAAAAGTAGCCCCCCCCAAAAAAACTACACTTGACTTATTCCAGAATCATATGGTGTGTATTGTCTTATTCCCAACATCATTGCCTATGGGGAATGTAACAGCACATTGAAAATCAATGTTGAACATAATCAAATATAAGCACACATACTGGCGGTATATCAGGTGACTTTATCCAGACAGATCAAACATAAGCACATATCAGGAAAACTTGTTACAAACACGCTGGAGATTTGTAAAAGAAACACCAATCTTACAATTGCTTAAAACCATGTATTGACTAGTAGACCATATTTTTTACACGGATGTATTTTCCAACCAAGGGGCCAAAAGAGATAAGCTGTGTAAAAAACATATTTACATTGTATTAAAGATTCTCCTGTACTTTTCTATAATTTTTGCCAGTAGTTCTGAAAGTAGCACTAATGAGCCAAGTGGTTCTCAAAAATGACATACTACATCAAGTATGTGCAGATATGTGCAACACGTCATTGACCTCTCTCACTTTGCTGTATGTGCATGATGTGCCTCTTGCTAGCTGTCACTCATATGGCAAGGGGCTGGAGCTCATTGGTTGAACTCAAATTGCTACGGGACTGGCCCACTTGGGGGAAAATGGCACAGCACTGATTCCATAAAAGTCTGTTTTAAATTTGAGATTTCGTGGCTAATTGAGGTAAGACAGTAATTCTGCTCATCGATTATGCATGTATGAACTACACATTAACACATCCAGCCCACAGCAGGAGGATTTAAAAAAAATACTTAAGTCACGAAAGTTTCGGAGCATGTCTAAGGTATCAAATGGAGTAGCACCTAGACCTTTATACTCAGTCCATATCAGGAAGAGGGTAAATACTAATAGCTTTTTTCTTTATAAATAACATTCCATTTGTGGCAAGGAATTTGGATGGAATAGGATCAATTTAATTTGAGTCAAGGTGGCACAACCAACAGCCCTACTGCTTTAGCACTGTGCCTGGATTGAACACATAAGGACTAGGCTGAGTTAACATGTCACACACTCAGATAAGACAAAAAACTAAAAAAATATCACATACAAAAAATGACCTATCACACACTCAACCTTGTCATGTATTGGTGCGAGCACTATTGCTATTATTGCATTTTGCAAGCTCGAGTAAAGGTATGTTTAATAAACAATAAAACAAGAATTGACTTGATATTACAATTAAGTACCAGCATAAGGACAAAGACATCCAAGGAATTTGACATAGTAAAAACATAACTGAGGCACATTTTGTGCTATTTGAGTGAAATGAGAAAGATCGAAATATTCACATTATACTACATTTAATTTGTTTTCAAAATGTCATCCTCTGATACTTGAATGCGTTCTCTTAAAATACCTTATAACAACTAAGCAGTTAAGTCAAGCATAAAAATATGATCACTGATTGTTTATGAACTATGGAAGATTATCTATTTCACAAGTATATCAAGTGACACTGTAAATATTTATTGATCAATATCCCCTGACTTTTGCAACTTTGTTCATCTTAAGTGGAAAAAAATCTAAAATACAAAAACTGTTCCAGATACAAGATCCAAAAAACCGTATTTAAATACATTGACTAAAAACATGATAGTTAAAATGTTTTTTTTATTTTTTTTATGTGCTTGTAAATCCTATAGGAAAGAAATGTTGGTTTCCATTTAAACTCCTAAATTATATTGGTCCACAGTTCAGGTCAGTAGGTCCCAATTATAGAATTTGTTTAACAAAACGACCCCCAAAAAATACATTTAATATACTACACCCTGGTATCTTACCTTAAAGACTAGAGTGAGCTTTAACAAAACAAGCTCTGAAACAATGTCAACAGACAACTAGAGGGAGAGAGCAAAAAACTAGAACAGAAAACATACAGGTAAATGAATGGAGGGAGAAAGAAAAGGCCAAGTGAAGAAGTTACAGCAAGACAGGGGGGGGGGGGGGGTTAGAGTGCGATAGACGGATGGTGTTTATCTGTCCTTGGAGCCCAGTTTCTCAATGAGGTCCTGCAGAGGGGCCAGCTCACGACGATCAATGAGGTTGAACTCCTACACACAGTAAAATACCACACAAGCCATTTGTAATCAAACATAACTTTTTACCTGCTATACTATATTTACACAGGATAGTAACAAGTATGCATGTTAACCATAAATTATAATTGCACAATACATCAATTGGAATAGAATACTATTTACTACATTCATGGAGGCATGATTTATGACAAGACTCCTCTGATAGAATCATGACAATCATTTCTAAACAGCAATAAAGAGATCATTTGATATTTGGAATGTATTAGCAGTGGCACCTGGACAAAGAAGATGAAGTGTTTGAAGGAGGTGTTGAGGTGAGCCTCCTCCTGCAGTTGCATCACAGAGTCAAAATGCTGGTGGTAGATGTGGGCATAGACTCTGAACAGGCGCTTCAGAATAGTCTTGGCCACGGACATAAAGTTCTTGGGAAAGGGCACTCCTAAGGGAGACAGAGCGGGAGTTCTATTATCTAAAAGCCAAAAGGTCTAGGCTAAATTTATGAAGGTTTCGAATTTATACAAAGCAAATTTAACTAACCTATCTTGGAGGGGAAGAGTGTCTCATCATCCAGCTGATCCTGCACCCAGGTCATCAGGTAGTCTATGTACTTGGGAGCAGAGCACTTGATGGGTTTTTTGATGTTGGTGCCATCCGCCCAGTGGTATTCATACCTTGAGAGAGGTAGAACCAATAGCGAGATGGAATGAGAATTTTAGTTTAGTTTTAATAAAGTGAAATTATGGCTTCCTCTGAATGTTTTTGACACAATTCATCATCACTGTTTGTTGGACAGTCACACATGGCTAAGAAGAGGGCATCTTCCTAACAAGACCCAGTTTGGGGTATAAAAAGGTTGTCCTATTAGACCCAGAGCATTTTACCAGCGCACAGATTTACTTTCTGTTCTTAGAAAAAGAGATTTACCATAAATGATTAGTAGAGAGTATACTAGAGTAAGATTCAAGAGCTGGAAAAGAGCATAAGAGACAAGCGGAGGCAGAGGTGTTAACATTTACGATAGCAAATTTCAATAAAAAAAAAAAAAAAAGACTGTCTCTTGAGGTTCTAGTCATGAAATCTATGCAGCCTACTCAATCACTTTTTATAGATACTGTTTAAGGGCCTCCTGGGCCATATACAGCGTTCCTCACAGAGTTCTTCAATCGGACCTTGTAGTCATGGCAGATAATATTCAATTTTTTTGGTGACTTTAATATTCACATGGAAAAGTCCACAGACCCACTCCAAAAGGCTTTCGGAGCCATCATCGACTCAGTGGGTTTTGTCCAACATGTCACCGGACCAACTCAATGCCACAGTCATACTCTGGACCATGGAATAAATGTTGTGGATCTTAATTTTTTGTCTTATAATCCTGGACTATCGGACCACTATTTTATTACATTGCAATCGCAATAAATAATCTGCCCAGACCCCAACCAAGGATCATCAAAAGTCGTGCTATAAATTCTCAGACAACCCAAAGATTCCTTAGATGCCCTTCCAGACTCCCTCCACCTACCCAAGGTAGTCAAAAATCAGTTAACCTCTTTGGGCTGGGGGGCAGTATTGAGTAGCTTGGATGAATAAGGTGCCCAGAGTAAACGGTCTGCTACTCAGGCCCAGAAGCTAAGATATGCATATTATTAGTAGATTTGGATAGAAAACACTGAAGTTTCTAAAAACTATGTGAATGATGTCTGAGTATAACATAACTATATGGGAGGCAAAAACCTGAGAAAAAAATCCAACCAGGAAGTGGGAAATCTGAGGTTTGTAGCTTTTCAAGTAAATTTCTATCCAAGATAGTTTAAATTTGGTCCGACTGCACTTCTTAAGGGTTCCACTAGATGTCAACAGTCTTTAGAACCTTGTTTCAGGCTTCTACTGTGAAGGGGGAGCGAATAAGAGCTGTTTGACTAAGGGGTCTGGCAGAATGCCATGAGCTAAGTCACGCACGCGGCCGTGAGAGCGAGCTGCGTTCCCTTTCATTTCTGAAGACAAAGGAATTGTCCGGTTGGAATATTATTGAAGATCTATGATAAAAACATCCTAAAGATTGATTCTATACATCATTTGACATGTTTCTACAAACTGTAATGGAACTGTTTTGACGTTGTCTGGGCTAAGTGCCTGCGCCTTGTGAATTTGGATTTGTGAACTAAACGCGAACAAAAAGGAGGTATTTGGACATAAATGGACATTATCGAACAAAACAAACATTTATTGTGGAACTGGGATTCCTGGGAATGCATTCCGATGAAAATCTAAGGTAAGTGAATATTTATATTGCCATTTCTGACTTCTGTTGACTCCACAACATGGTTGTTTTGGTGGCTAAGCGCTGTACTCAGATTATTCCTTGGTGTGCTTTCACTGTAAAGCTTTTTTGAAATCTGACACAGCGGTTGCATTAAGGAGAAGTATACCTTTAATTCCACGCATAACATAACAATTTTCATCAACATTTATGATGAGTATTTCTGTAAATATATATGTGGCTCTCTGCAAAATCACCGGGTGTTTTGGAAGCAAAACATTACTGAACATAACGAGCCAATGTAAACTGACATTTTCTTTATCGAACAAAACATACAGGTATTGTGTAACATGAAGTCCTATGAGTGCCATCTGATGAAGATCAAAGGTTAGTGATTAACTTTCTATTTCTGCTTTTTGTGACTCCTCTCTTTGGCTGGAAAAATGGCTGTGTATTTTTGTGTCTAGGCACTGACCTAACATATATCGCATGGTATGCTTTCGTCATAAAGCCTTTTTGAAATCGGACACTGTGGTGGGATAACAAGTTTATCTTTAAAATGGTGTATAATACTTGTATGTTTGAGGAATTTTAATGAGATTTGTGTTGTTTGAATTTGGCGCCCTGCACTTTCACTGGCTGTTGTCAAATCGATCCTGTTAACGGGATTTCAGCCGCAAGAAGTTAACCACCTAACTGAGGAACTCAATTTAACCTTGCGTAATACCCTAGACGCAGTCGCACCCCTAAAAATAAAAAACATTTGTCATAACAAATTAGCTCCCTGGTATACAGAAAATATCCAAGCTCTGAAGCAAGATTCCAAAAAATTGGAACGGAAATGGCACTACACCAAACTGGAAGTCTTCCGACTAGCTTGGAAAGACAGTACCGAAGAGCCCTCACTGCTGCTCGATCATCCTATTTTTCCAACTTAATTGAGGAAAACAAGAACAATCCAAAATGTATTTTTGATACTGTCACAAAGCTAACTAAAAAGCAGCATTCCCCAAGAGAGGATGGCTTTCACTACAGCAGTGATAAATTCATGAACTTCCTTGAGGAAAATATCATGATCATTAGAAAGCAAATTACAGACTCCTCTTTAAATGGCATATTCCTCCAAAAGCTCAGTTGTCCTGAGTCTGCACAATTCTGCCAGGACCTAGGATCAAAGGAGACACTCAAGTGTTTTAGTACTATATCTCTTGACACAATGATGAAAATAATCATGGCCTCTAAACCTTCAAGCTACATCCTGGACCCTATTCTAACTAAACTACTGAAAGAGCTGCTTCCGGTGCTTGGCCCGCCTATGTTGAAAATAATAAAAAACGGCACTCTATCCACCGGATGTGTACCAAACGTGGCAGTAATAAAGCCTCTTGCAAAAGCCAAACCTTGACCCAGAAAATATTAAACTATTGGCCAATATCGAATCTCCCATTCCTCTCCAAAACATTTTTACAAGCTGTTGCGTGGCAACTCACTGCCTTCCTGAAGACAAACATAGTATTGGCACCCCCCTTGGGTTGTGCCGTGGCGGAGATCTTTGTGGGCTATATTCGGCTTCGTCTCAGGATGGTAAGTTGGTGGTTGAAGATATCCCTCTAGTGGTGTGGGGGCTGTGCTTTGGCAAAGTGGTTGGGGTTATATCCTGCCTGGTTGGCCCTGTCCGGGGGTATTGTCGGACGGGGCCACAGTGTCTCCCGACCCCTCCTGTCTCAGCCTCCAGTATTTATGCTGCAGTAGTGTGTCGGGGGGCTCGGGTCAGTCTGTTATATCTGGAGTATTTCTCCCGTCTTATCCGGTGTCCTGTGTGTATTTAAGTATGCTCTCTTTTTTCTCAGAGGACCTGAGCCCTAGGACCATGCCTTAGGACTACCTGGCCTGATAACTCCTTACTGTCCCAAATCCACCTGGCCGTGCTGCTGCTCCAGTTTCAACTGTTCTGCCTGCGGCTATGGAACCCTGACCTATTCACCGGACGTGCTACCTTTCCCAGTCAACTCGCTAGAGACAGCAGGAGCGGTAGAGACTCTGAATGATCGACTATGAAAAGCCAACTGACATTTACTCCTGAGGTGCTGACCCTCGACAACCACTGTGATTATTATTCTTTGACCCTGGTCATCTATGAACATTTTAAAATCTTGGCCATGTACTGTTATAATCTCCACCCAGCACAGCCAGAAGAGGACTGGCCACCCCTCATAGCCTGGTTCCTCTCTAGATTTCTTCCTAGGTTCCTGCCTTTCTAGGGAGTTTTTCCTAGCCACCGTGCTTCTACACCTGCATTGCTTGCTGTTTGGGGATTTAGGCTGGGTTTCTGTACAGCACTTTGTGACATAAGCTGATGTAAGAAAGGCTTTATAAATACATTTGATTGAATTAGTCAAATTTAAACAATTACATTTGATTGACCTTGAAACCGAAAATAGAGCAAGAAGAAGGAACTCTTGAGGAAGTACCAAAACTACACAGAAAATATATAAAATGCAACATGTAAAGTGTTTCACAAGCTGAAATAAAATAACCTAGAAAATGTTAATACGCACAAAAAGCTTATTTCTCTCAAATGTTGTGTACAATTTCTTTTTAACATCACTGTTAGTGAGCATTTCACGTTTTCCAAGATAATCCATCCACCTGAAAAATGTGGCATATCAAGAAGCTGATTAAACAGCATGATCATTACACAGGTGCATCTTGTGCTGGGGACAATTAAAGGCCATGCTAAAATTTGGTTGTCAGACAACACAATGTCTCAAGTTGAGGGAGTGTGCAATTGGCATGCTGACTGCAGGAATGCCCACCAGAGCTGTTAACAGAGAATTGAATGCACAGAGATACCATGATGAGATCCTGAGATCCGCCACCATCCTCTCATGTTTCAGCATGATAATACACAGCCACATGTTGCAAAAATCTCTGTACACAATTCCTGAAAGCTGAAAATAACCCAGTTCTTCCATAGCCTGCATACTCAGACATGTCACCCATTGAGCATGTTTGGGATGCTCTGGATCTACGTGTACAACAGCGTGTTCCAGGTCCAGGGAATATCCAGCAACTTCGCACAGCCATTGAAGAGGAGTGGGACAACATTCCACAGGCTCCAACCAATGGCCTGATCAACTCTATGTGAAGGAGAAGCTGCATAAGGCAAAAGGCAAAAGGCAGTCGCACCAGATACTGACTGGTTTTCTGATCCACACCTCTACCTTTTTTTTCCTTTTTAAAAAAAAAAGTTATTTGTGACTAAGATGCACGCACATCTGTATTCCCAGTGATGTGAAATCCATAGACTAGGACCTACAGAATTTTTTTTTCAAAGTGTAACGCAGTAAAATATTAGAAATGGTTGCATTTGTCATTTTTTTAGCTAACAAGAATCAATTGACAAAGTGTCTCAAAGAAGGACTGATGAACTAGGCTTCATTTTCCCCTTTAAATCATAATGAATAAGATTATATAATCAGGTCAGCACTCATGTGAGACGATTTGTGAATATGGACTCAG
Source organism: Oncorhynchus mykiss (assembly GCF_057628025.1). Lineage (NCBI taxonomy): Eukaryota > Metazoa > Chordata > Actinopteri > Salmoniformes > Salmonidae > Oncorhynchus > Oncorhynchus mykiss. Next base: position 60,867,317 of record NC_143032.1, on the reverse strand, counting down.
AAAACTCCAGAAAGTATGTTATGTACTGCATTAACACTGTAAAAACATGAAGTGAAACTAATGCAAGGAACAAAAGTTTAAAATTAGGTATCAAAATGTAACATTTGTGTGTGTGTGTGTGTGTGTGTGTGTGTGTGTGGAGGGGAAGTCAGGCCTGAACTGACCATAGCAGTGGCATGTGAATAACTAACATATTCATGTTTAAGTGGAACTGACAGCATTTTAGCAACATGAAATTGTATTATGATAATATAGACCCCCATGAAGAATATTACACTTTTTACATTCTGACAAGCAAGCACTTAAATATGGTCATTTTCACACAGTCATAGAATGTTTGGGAATGACGTTGAGTAAGGTATTTGTGTGTTCTATAGTAATATAGTGGGAATGTGGCTATGCGTTTGGACAATTAATAAACACTGCAGCAAATAAAACATCTGTCTTGCCCAGAACAGGAGTCTACACAGACCGGTGCGCCATAGCCAATCAGAGTTACAATAGGGCTACATGCAAATAAGCCATTTACCACATGGGCCTGCCATCATTCACTTTTAACTGGATTGTGCGTTTACAGGCAGTAGCAACAGTGCGACTTTAGATTATTATTATTATTTATTTTTTAATGGCCAAAAAGCCAAACTACACCTGAATGGATTTCTGCAAATAGGTCTTACATTTGGAAACTTTACAGTCCTATTGATCAAACCACCATGAAAAGCTAGGCTCTCTCTCCCTCAGTTTCCTATACATCAACAATATCAACTAATGTTAGCAAGACCAATATAATCTAAAATCTAAACGAGGAAACGGTAGATAAACCCTCAAACTTATTCAGCTCGTAGTTGGCAGTCAAAATTGCACTGCTAAATAATGGGGAATAGTAGCCTGCTTGCCCGCCAATGCATGCTTGTCCCAAGCCACGTTTTGACGACTGAAGGGGAACTTGCCTGTCCGCCCATTTGACAATGCTAAATACATTTGATTGACAACTAAGAGCTATGCTAAACTGTGGATGACAGTCGTTCAAGTTCAGCCTAGCTAGCTAGCAAAGTGATTCACATTTCTTGCTCGCTAAATAAATGACACCATGTCTTGCCTGCCACAGAAAAACAATATGGGGGACAAAGTTGGCCACTCACCCAATGTCATCATCCTAACCAGCGGCTACACAACATTAACAAAAGTATGCGGACACCTGCTTGTCGAACATCTTATTCCAAAACCATGGGCATTAATATGGAGTCAGTCCCCCTTTTGCTGCTATAATAGCCTACACTCTAGTGGGATGGCTTTCCACTAGATGTTAGAACATTGCTGGGGTGACTTGCTTCCAATCAGCATTAGTGAGGTCAGGCACTGATGTTGGGCAATTAGGCCTGGCTCGCAGTCGGTGTTCCAATTCATCCCAAAGGTGTTCGATGGGGTTGAGGTCAGGGCTCTGTGCAGACCAGACAAATTCTTCCACACCTATCGGCAAACCATTTCTGTATGGACCTCCCCAAACTGTTGCCACAAAAGTTGGAAGCACAGAATCATGTAAAATGTCATTGTATACTGTAGCGTTAAGATTTCCCGTCACTGTAACTAAGGGGCCTAGCCCGAACCATGAAAAACATCCGCAGACCATTATTCCTCCACCAAACTTTACAGTTGGCACTATGCATTGGGGCATGTAGTGTTCTCCTGGCATCCGCCAAACCCAGATTTGTCCGTCGGACTGCCAGATGGTAAAGCATGACTCATCACTACACAGAGCGCGTTTCCACTGCTCCAGAGACCAATGGTGCTTTACACCACTCCAGCCGACGCATGCTGATCTTAGGCTTGCCACGTTGAAAGTCACTGAGTGCTTCAGTAAGGCCAAGCGACTGCCAATGTTGTCTATGGAGATTGCATGGCTGTGTCTTTGATTTTATACACCTGTCAGCAAAGGGTGTGGCTGACATAGCCAAATCTACACATTTGAAAGGGTGTCCACATAGTTAGCTACACGATATGTAAAAAAGTATCTAACGTTAGGCTAAATACGTTAGCTCATCTAGCTAGCTGGGTAACGTTGGTCCTATTTAGCTAACTGTATTAAACGTAAGACAAAAGTTACAGCGACAATCTGTGGTTACATCATGACTAGCTACCTAAATAGATAAGCTAGCCTATTAGCCACATTATGACTGACTTGTGATCATTTCCCTTGGAAGTTTGATCGTGTTGGTATTCCCAGCCTTAGTTACATTCGTCCGCTTTTGTCCAAAATAAAGTCATAGAAACTGAAACAGGGCATCCCGAATGGCTGGAGGAAGCAAACGATGTACCAGGCCAGCTGTGATTTACAACCTGGTAGCAATATTTGTTGGACTACAAACATGCATTGGTTTATTAAATGAATCCATGCATTGAACTGCATCCATCTATTCTGCCAACAATGCCTTACTCTGTCATTGAGTCATATAACTTAATTTTGAAAACCTCTTATAAAGTAGATTTTGTAGCATGAACTGGGAATTTTATATTTTGACTGATATGATTGTCTGTTATATCTGCAATGTAGTTTAATGTTGTTTAAGTGGAACAGCATTATCACTCTTCAGGTCATTTCAGAGAATACTACAAATTAAAATTAGGGAACATGGAATGTGTCCATCTGATGAAGGTTCTTAAGCCAAAAGTTGGTCAAATTCATCCACAGCAAAAAGGTGTGTGGAATGTCCTTTTCCATTTGAATAGTCTGTCTCCCTGCCCATCTTACCTGGGCCCTGCAGACATCACAGAACAGCTGGTCTCAGTGCAGAACTCAGTAATGGTGCCGTAGAGCATGTTGATCTGATTGAAGAAGTCCACAGCTGAAACGGAGAACAGACCCTTATTCTAATATTGATTCAATAGTTTATTCCCCCTCAATACCCCATAATGGCAAAGTAAAAACAGGTTTAGAAATGTTTGCAAATGTATTCAAAATAAACTGAAATAGCAGTTTTGGCAGCAATTACAGCCTCGAGTCTTCCTTGGCACGAAGCTACAAGTTTGACATGTTTCTCCCATTCTTCTCTGCTGATCCTCTCAAGCTCTTGTCAGGTTGGATGGGGAGCGTTGCTGCACAGCCATTTTCAGGTCTCTTCAGGGCTGTTCGATCGGGTTCAAGTCCAGGCTCTGGCTGGGCCACTCAAGGATATTCAGAGACTTGTCCCAAAGCCACTCCTGCGTTGTCTGTGTGCTTAGGGTCATTGTCCTGTTGGAAGGTCAACCCAGACTGAGGTCCTGAGCGCCCTGGAGCAGGTTTTCATCAAGGATCTCTGTACTTTGCTCCGTTAATCTCTTCCTCAATCCTGACTAGTCTCCCAGTCCCTGCCACTGGAAAACATCCCCACAGCATGATGCTGCCACCACCATGCTTCACTGTAGGGATGGTGCCAGGATTCCTCCAGACCTGACGCTTGGCATTCAGGCCAAAGACCAGAGAATTGTTTTTTCATGGTCTGAGAGTCTAAGTGCATTTTGGCAAAATCCAAGTGGGCTGTCATGTGCCTTTTACTGAGGCACGCTTTCCGTCTGGCCACTCCACCATAAAGGCCTGATTGGTGGAGTGCTGCAGAGATGGTTGTTCTTCTCAAAGGTTCTCCCATCTCCATAGAGGAACTCTGGAGCTCTGTCAAGAGTGAACGTTGGGGTCTTTGTCACCTCCCTGACTAAGGCCCTTCTTGCAGAGTTTTAGGAAGAGTCTTGGTGGTTCCAAACGTCTTCCTTTTAAGAATGATGGAGGTCACTGTGTTCTTGGTGACCTTCAATGCTGAAGAACTGTTGTGGTACCCTTCTCCAGATCTGTGCTTTGACACAATCCTGTCTCTGAGCTCAATGGAAAATTCCTTCGACCTCATGGCTTGGTTTTTGCTCTGACATGCATTGTCAACTGTGGGACCTTATATAGACAGAAGGGTGCCTTTCCAAATAATGTCCAATCAATTTAAATGTTCCACAGGTGGACAGTTACAGAAACATCTCAAGGATGACCAGTGGAAACAGGATGCGCCTGAGCTCAATTTCGAGTCTCATAGCAAAGCGTCTGAATACTTCAAATTTTAAAAAATAACATTATTTACATAAAAAAATTATACATTTTCAAACATTTCTAAACCTGTTTTCACTTTGTCATTATGTGGTATTGTGTATGTAGATTGATGAAGGGGAGAGACAAAACAATTGCCAAAACACACAAACAAGTGAACTGCATACTTTTCCAAATGCGTGCGGACACACCCACCCACAGTTGTGGTCAAATATATTGGCAGCCTTGTACTTTTTTCAAGTAACTCACTATTTTCCCTTTAAAAAAAGTTGAAATTTACCAAAGTATTTAGTCTCCGCAATTCTTTATTTCACTGTTAATATTACTAAACCTTTGTTTTTGATTCAGAACTTAATATATCCATTTAATATCAGAAAATAAACAGAAATGGCATTAACAAAATTGACACCCTAGACTTATTTGTTAGCACAGCCGTTGGTCAAAATAACTGCAATTAAGATCTTCCTATAACCATCAGAGCTTCCTGCACCTCTGTACTGGACCTCCTCTTAAGCAAACTGCTCCAGTTCTACCAGATGTGAAGGGTGCCTTCTCCCAACTGCTGTTTCAGATCTCTCCACAAGTTTTCAATGGTATTTAGATCTTGACTCATTGCTGGCCACTTCAGAACAGTACAGCGTTTGTCTTGAACCATTCCTGGGTGCTTTTGAAGTGTATTTGGGGGGGGGGGGGGGTCATTCTCCTGCTGGAAGACCTATGACCTAAGGAGACCCAGCTTTCCGACACTGGGCCAAACATTGCGTTCCAAAATGCCTTGGTATTCTCCTGATTTCATGATGCCATGCACACATTCAAGGCACCCAGTGCCAGAGGCAGCAGAGCAACTAAAAAACATCACTGAACCGCCATGTTTGACTGTAGAGAAGGTGTTCTTTTCTACAAAGGCTTAATTTTGTTTTCTGTAAAACATACATATGGTGTTATTTACCAAAATGCTCTAATCTGTCCACAGGACATTCTCCCAGAAGGATTTTGTCATTTCCAGGTGTGTTTTGGCAAATTGCAGTCGGGCTTTCTTATGTCTCTTTCTCAGCAGTGGGGAGAAAGAGACATAAGAAAGCCCGACTGCAATTTGCCAAAACACACCTGGAAATGACAAAATCCTTCTGGGAGAATGTCCTGTGGACAGATGGGTCTCCTACCATATAATCCCCTTTCATTGAGTTGGCAACGGATGGTGCGAGATTAAACTGTGATACCTTCTTTCTGATAGTCAGCTTGAATCTGTGCGCCAGTTGATCGAGGTGCTTTCTCCACCATTCTAACAATCCTTCGCTACAATCATCCATCCAAGTTCTCTTGCGGCCAAATCCAGAGAGGTTGGCTACTGTGGCATGGGCCTTAAACATCTTGATGACATTGCGTACAGTGGAAACAAAAACATCAAGGTCTGAAGACGGATTTGTAGCCTCGAGATTGTCCATGCTTGTCTACAATCTTGCGTATGACTGACCTCAGATAATTCTCTGGTTTCTTTCCTTTTCTCCATGTTCATTGAGGTACACACAGCCACAAGATGAGAATGAGTCCTTTTCTCTATTCAAACTCATTGAATGAGGGATTTTTATATTGCAGGCACCTGCAACATACCACAGGTGAGTTCAATTCCAAAGTAAAGGTGAATCACCTGCTTGAAATCGAATTATTTCTAATTACTTATACCAATAATATTGTCCGGGACATTTTAGGATTCCTTTGTGGAATAAGGTAAGATTTAGTAAATTATTCATTTTTTGGGGGTTTTGTTCAACTTCAAACCAAAAACATACATATGTGGATACCAAATATTTTTTAATTTAACCAGTTTTCTGGAAGAAATTGTGCATTATTTGAGTCATTTAGCAGACGCGCTTATCCAGAGCCACTTACAGGAGCGATTAGGGTTAAGTGCCTTGCTCAAGGGCAACAACAGATTCAAACCAGCGACCTTGCGGTTACTGAACCAATGCTCTTAACCACTAGACTACTAGACTGTGTGGTCACCTGTGAAACCTAAAGGCTGTCATTAAGAACAGGTGTCAATTAAATATTCTGTGCTACCCTCCTTCAATCACCCTTTACTCACTGTTAACAGCAATCCACTCATTGAGATCTTCCCCCTCTGGCAGCATGACAGCCTGCCTCAGGTTCCCACTCCCCAGCGTTGCCTCTGCATGCTTCAACAGCTCGTATTGGTGGGAGCCCTCTGGGATGTTCTTCTTCGGCTTGAAGGTCTTAGACGAGCGACTGCCACTGGATCAAGGGAGGAGAGGGAGCTCGAGTCAAACTGTGATGTTCCATGTTTGAGCTATTAGTGATGAGTAGATGTGCTCACTGCTCAGATATGAAATCATACAAGTCTGACAGTCTTCCTGTTAAACACTGTCCTCTAATCAGCAGACATCAACAAAACAGGAAGGAACCCATGCTATATATAATTGTTTGCTAGTTAACTTGTTCACTAACGTTAGTTGTCGACATGCTAAAAATGCGTCAATGAGCAGTTCCCATCAGTGACACTTAACTTAAGCTAGCTATAACGTGACATGATCGTGTTATTTAGCTAACTAACGTTAGCTCATCTAGCTAGCTGGGTAACGTTAGTCACATTTAGCTAACTATATTAAAACGTAAGACAAGTTACAGCGACAACTATGACAATATGTGGTTACATCATGACTAATGAGTATATCTGTCTGCATCTAAAGTTATGCAAACATAGCTAGCTAGCCAGTTAGGTAACGTTAGCTAACTACGAGTAAAAACGTGACATATAACTAGCTTTACTTACAATAGGAAGCTCATCGTTAACTTAGTTTCGGTCGTAAAACGAAGACAAATGCAGACCAAAGAATATCGAAGCTCAAAAGAACTGTCGTATCGAACGTTTCCCTGGTTGTTTGGTGAATATACAGCCTTTCTAGCTTCCCCGGTGAAAAGTCTCCGAACTTTCTAACTCTTCTCTCACTTGTCAGTGTAATCGTACCCTGAAGAAATAATATTTTGACGTAGATAGTTAGCGCAACATTTTGCCGACATGTACGTTTGTCGCCCTCATTTGGATTCTCATGGAAATGACTTCAGTAATTGTTGTAATATGGATGGTTCAGCAGTATTTATACGGTCCTTAAAATGCTGGTTTCTTGGGACGTTCAAACTCTGAAGTTACACAATTTAAGTTGAAATTTGTTAGGTTTTTATGTGGGGACGTCACAAGTATTTCGGATAGCACTAGCAGTATTGATACGCAATTACACATCATGCCATACGCATTTATAAAAAAATATATTTAAGTGTCAGAGAATACTTGACTTCCGGATGCACCTCAGTTTTTTTTTATGCCAGAGGCACATGCTAAATGACAATGGGCCCCACGTGCCTGCGTTTGGTTGTTTTCACCAGTCACAAGCCGATTGCAATCAATACGTTTGGCGATTGTAAACCAAATGGGCATTTTCAATAAAACAAGTGATTTTAATTTTCTATTGTTTTCAGTGGTGAACTCAAACTAGTCAAGGATAGTTTTTCAGAACATAAACCAGGGTAGTGAGTGAGGGAAAATGAAAGTACTACACCACCCGGTTGGGCAGCTTTGCATTTAGAGGTGTGGCCCTTTTGCCTGGAAACTGACGTATGTACAATGTGCGGGCGGGGGGACTTCAGCCTTTAAAACATCTCGAGCCTTCTCAATCTTTTTCACAGACGGTGGTCTGTCTGTCAGACTCGGCTTGCTTTATCTTTCAATCTCCCTCACTTTTCTCTCCCCCTTTTACATTGTTGGATTACTTAGCCTATCTAGATCAGTAAACATGGCAACGCTGAGAGCTCTGAGAAAATTATGCCAGCAATCGCAGCATCAAGTGTGTAGTCTACATATGTCAGCATCAAGGTATGTATTAGTAATCCTATATAATTACGATATCAAATAGATTGTTATTTATCTATCTTGGTGGACTATGATAGGTTGCTTTCTATATGGAAAAAATGCTCCCTCTTCTTTTTGAAGGTAACCTACCAGATATTAATTTCTTTCTTGTCTATGGCACTTTCCTTTATGTTTGTTTTCTATGTGTCACTGTATTCCGGCATTTTACCGTCTCTGTGGATACAACGTTTCTGATTGTGCACTGAGGACAATTATGTAACGTTTTAAACGATCCATGTAGCGAAGAGTGGTCTTGAATCAATGATCGTCTTAATGCGCCCCTAACGTTATGCCGGTATCATTGCAGTGTTGCATGGCTGATGAAATCGCACAGAGCACTTGCATAAAGGCAGGCAAGTTCCCATTAGGGTTCACCAAACAACTAAAGTGAAGAGTATTCAGACAGTAGTTGTTTTTTTATATTTCATACGTGTTTAAACAATATATATATAAACCTAGCTTTTGCAGACATTTTGTTTCCTTCAACTGTCTGCCTAAATGTATTTGATTAATTCCATGTTTAATTTGAGGCATGCCTTGCTGCAGCACGTTACTGAAGAGAATTAATGTCCCAGACATCTAGGAACACAAACCGCCTGTGTCTGCACTGTGACTATGCACATGACTAACATCACGAACTGATTTAGCCACTTAAGTCAGCACAGATGAGTCTCATTTGGACCGTGCACTGTATTGAGTAGAAGGTTAGGGTCAACATAGGACAGTGTTTTTTTTTTTCAGAACAGTTTCCTATCATCACTTCAGATGAGCAAAGCCTACTTTATAAAACCATAACACCAAACAAGTTACATTGTTTTTTTCTATTTACATTTCACACTCAGGACAAAGCCCATACTTGGGAACAGAGCTAGCACAGACTTGCTGATAGGTAATTAGGAAATGGCTTGGGTTCTAGTTCAGAGCTGAAGGTATTGATTATTTGGGTCTGCTGACAGTCCTTTCCCTGTCATGGTACTGGCATTGTGTGAAGGATAACTAGTCTGGGAGGAAAGGTAGCACAACTTATGTCCTTTATCCTGTCCGAGACTAACTAATCATTAACATGGTCTGTGGTCAACTGTTTGCTGAAAACTCAACACATTTACAACAAGGTTGTCCTCTTATGGAGACCAAAAAACAAAAAAAACATTATGTTCATGCTTTGTGCACATTGGATGCTGGGCAGTGGGGGGTGTTGTTGTCAAATGCCATGCCCTGATGGGGTCTCCTCCAGGACTTGCTATTGTGGCCCCATTGAAGAGCTGAATGTTTCTGTGGTTGTTTAATTACTCATGATAGAATCAAGGGATGGTTACATCACTGTGGACGGCTCATTACTCCTCTGGTATTACTCCTCTGTGTGCATGCTTTTACATAAGGGATTTTATCTAGTTTAACACATTGAAAATGAAATGTGAGCAGCACTCAGGTTTCATCTTCACCTGCTCTGTTCTGCGCTCCACAATGAGGCCAACAACTTGGCTTGAAGGCCAGGGGTTCCAAGAAGTTTATTTAATAGCATGGGCCACAGTGTAACTCATGTATGGGTATTTTTAGCCGCCACACTCCTCATGCATGGGTAACACCAGGAGCCCTGTACTTGGTTTGACTGTACTTGGCCATCGTTGGCTTATGGGGAACCCTACATGGTTGCCTACCAGCACTCCTTGCTGGCTGACTGCCATACACACTCACTTTGGGATTGACAACTAGTCTGCAGGACTATAAAACACATGCCAACCCCAGTGTATACCTTCTCCTGACAGTCTACATGTTCCTCTAACATCTGGCTCTCTGATTCTCCAGACAGGAAGCAGTGGTCATCTCAGGCAGGAAGTTGGCCCGTCAGATCCGGGAGGAGGCCAGGGCCGATGTTGAACAGTGGGTCTCCACTGGCAATCGGCGACCCCACCTGAGCGTGGTCCTTGTAGGAGATCATGCAGCCAGTCACTCTTACGTCCTGAATAAGACCCGAGCTGCAGCTGATGTTGGTATGTAAACACACACACACACACACACACACGTTACCTGTGCTGGAGATAAACTCTGTTGCACAACAGAGTACATACTTGACTAAGAAACTATTCTATGAGTGTTCAACGTGGCTTTCTAATTCCCTCTTTCTTCCTGTTCACCATCACTCTCTCTCACTGTTTATATTTATCTGGGATAGAATGGGTTCATAATTCCTTCCTCTTTTTCTTCTCTGCAGGTATCAGCAGTGAGACCATCCTGAAGCCCTCCTGTATCTCGGAGGATGAACTCATGGACCTGATCTACAAACTCAACACAGACCACCGGGTGGACGGCCTGCTGGTGCAGCTGCCTCTGCCAGGTAAGGAGTTGCTTTAGGGTGATGAGACGATGCATGTTGTTGGAAAGGGCAGTTGGGTAGGGGAGTTATTGCTCTTGGTGAGCAAACAGTTATACAACCTTTTGTAGACAAAGAAAGAATGACAGTTTGACGCTGTTTTTAATATTTATAGCTAATACTTGCATATCCCTGAATGGTTTGGCCTTTGGCCTATTTACTGTAGAACAGCCATTTACATAATGTCTTGTAAACATCATTCCCACTGTCTTCTCACAGAACACATTGACGAGCGGCGCGTCTGTAATGCTGTGTTCCCTGGCAAGGATGTGGATGGCTTCCACGTGGTCAATGTAGGCCGCATGTGCCTGGACCAGTCCACCATGCTGCCTGCCACTCCCTGGGGAGTCTGGGAAATCATCAAACGTACAGGTGAGGTAGTTGGAGGGGAGCTCTCACCTCCCTCTGTTATATGAATGCAATGAGACTGTTATGGGGGCAAAATGCCAACTCTGTCACTGACTGTTCATTCCCGTTTCCCAGGAATTCCTACCCTTGGGAAGAATGTTGTGGTGGCGGGACGCTCCAAGAATGTGGGCATGCCCATTGCCATGTTGCTGCATTCAGATGGGCGTCATGAGAGGCCTGGGGGTGAGTCTGGATGATTTAGGGGCTACAGTGATAGGGTGTATGCTATATCATTTCACTATGATTAATTATGTAAAAGTAGATTAACAATGGGTAATAGAGATAATACTGAGTTTTCACTTAAAGCTGAAATTATGAAGTTGAAAATGGAATATGTGGATCATGGCCCTCGCATTTACTTATTTTTTTTATTCTGCAGGTGATGCCACAGTCACCATCTCTCACCGTTACACACCAAAGGATCAGCTCCGTCAGCACACAAGAATTGCAGACATCGTTGTTGCTGCTGCAGGTATGGATCATCTCTTATTGAGGATATATTGTTACCTTGTCTACTACCTGTCTCTCCCTTATTTGTAAGTTTATCATTTGTGACTGAGAGCAACTAACTGGCTCATAGAGCTATTTTGTATCTCTTGAGTATATTGTCCTGGGTGGGTCTCTTAAAGCACAGACACACAGGTAGTGTTTGCCGGCAGAGAGTACTTGACAAACCAACTTTGAAAGGTGACGCTCATTTACTGCATTTCTATACAATTAAACAAAATGTAAATGCTATTTGGAGAGCAGCAAATAACCACAGCCACTATCACCATGGCTGCTGTAGGTTCATTCACCTCAGTCGATCTACAGAAAAATACATAGCCTATTAGCTATACAATTGTAATGTTATACCCCTGAAAGGGGGAAATATGAGAAGTTTCACACTGACAAGTAGCATCAGCGACGAGACACACATGTATGTATGTATGTATGTATGTATGTATGTATGTATATGTGTATATATATGTATATATATGTATATATGTATGTACTTTTTAAAACTATATTGTTTGCATTTTATATTAGGCCTTTCTGGAAGATGTTCGTATTGAAGCATATCTTGATTTTTTTTATAAGTTCCAAACTTGTTTGAAAAGATTAGTACAGGTTCTCAACTGACCCAACATGGGGCCCAACCCCACATTTGGGAACCACTGTACTGACCTCTCTCCGCTTGCTTCCGCTCTCTCTCTGTCTCCTCTGCTTCCTCCTGCATGCCTTGCAGCCTGCCTCAGCCCTTCAACGTTACTGCAATAGAAGTCTCTGCCGGCAGATAGCCACCTGTCTGACATATCTATAAGAGACTTTAGCAGTTGTGCACTCATTCTCTGGGAGTCGGTATGTGTTTGTTTGGAGGATGTCTGTAGACACGGCAGGAGTCGCAGGATGGTTTTAAAATGCCCTTTTGTCCGGCATCTCGCAAGCTGGGGTAGTTGGTTTCACCTCGGCCTGTGCCGTGAGAGGGTGGAGTTAGCCATTTGAGAGAGTGCTAAATGTGCTGCTAAAAAGGGCTTATCCGGGGAACAGGCGAACAAAATGAAAAAAAAATGTTTGCAAAGAGGCAGGTGCAATTTAGACCTCAATCAGATCAAGAATATACATTTTCTGAGCTTTGCTCAATGCTGGGAGCAAAATGTAGACATTGATCTGTAATTGATTGTCTTTATTGTGTACAATATATATTATTTAAAAAAATAAAAAAATTAGAAAAAATGGGGGCCTCCCGGGTGGCTAAGGGCGCTGTACTGCAGCCACCAGAGACCCTGGCTTTGTGCCCAGGCTCCGTCGCAACCGGGTGGCGCAGTGGCTAAGGGCGCTGTACTGCAGCCACCAGAGACCCTGGGTTCGTGCCCAGGCTCCGTCGCAACCGGTAGGTCCGTGGGGCGACGCACAATTGGCCTAGCGTCGTCCGGGTTACGGAGGGCTTGGTCGGTAGGGATGTCCTTGTCTCATTGCGGACCAGTGACTCCTGTGGCGAGCCGGGCGCAGTGCACGCTAACCAAGGTTGCCAGGTGCACAGTGTTTCCTCCGACACATTGGTGCGGCTGGCTTCCGGGTTGGATGCGCGCTGTGAAGCAGTGCGGCTTGGTTGGGTTGTGTATCGGAGGACGCATGACTTTCAACCTTCGTCTCTCCCGAGCCCGTACGGGAGTTGTAGCGATGAGACAAGATAGTAGCTACTAACAATTGGATACCACGAAATTGGGGAGAGAAAGGGGTAAAAAAAAAAAAGTGTTTTTATTTTTTTTTTATTAGAAAAAATGACTGTTACAACCATGGGTGTGTGTGTGGTCCCTTACTACCCTCTAAACCCTCTCCTAATCTCAGGGATTCCAAACCTCATCACTGCAGACATGATCAAAGAAGGAGCAGCTGTCATTGATGTTGGAATAAACAGAGTGCATGACCCTCTGACTGGCAAGGACAGACTTGTAGGGGACGTGGATTTTGAAGGTACGAGTTTCTAATCTAGACAGCAATTTGTCTAAATTTGCATTAGTCCTAAAATGGACTGTGTTCTTGCACACATTTTCTCTGCTACATGTTCTCACCCTTTATCACTCCTTTTGTAGGTGTGAGGCAAAAGGCTAGCTTCATTACCCCAGTGCCTGGAGGAGTAGGACCCATGACAGTGGCCATGCTTATGAAGAACACCATCAAGGCAGCTAAGAACCTCCTGCTGACTCCCTCTGAGAGGATCCGCATGGTAGCCTCTTCATAACAGTGACACAGTGACACATTCCACCCCCCCACCCCTCCACTTTTAACTCTGAGCAACTTGGCGAACTTCCTTGCACACAGACATGGAAGGAAACGTGATAGCTTTAAGGTTGCTGGTACCTTACACTTACATAACCTCTACCTGCCATTTCAGAATGTTACAACTCACCCATGCAGCTACTACATATTTATTTTTTGCTAGACTTTATTTTTTCTCATGTCATTTTTATGAGACCTTTTGGTTTTAAGTGAATTGGAACTACCTGTGTGTTTATTTATTTCACTGCATTAATTTATCGAATATGTCAAAAGCATACAACATTAAGGGGAACCAGTCAATTTCAATTAGCAAAAAATAGACCCTTATATAGATATACTATTAAATGAATTATAACATCCTTATTCTATGGGCAGTTTTGTCTATCTTCCATCTCTACAATACCCTTTAGATCAGGGATGGGCAACTTTGATGGGGGTGGGGGCCACAAATAAATCTGCTCATCACGAGGGGCCGCATTTGATTGCGAGTCTGCATACCCACATCCAACCACCACCAAGATAAGTTTAGATTGCTAAAGTTTGTTTAATGGCCCGCTATCTAATCAATTTTAGATGACATGGGATAATTCACTGACTCTCAGTTACTGACATAAGAGAACTGCTGATGCACAACCAAATTTCAAAATGTACCTTGTGTATTCTCAGTGCTTGACTTAGGCAGGAGCTCAACAGAGCTGCGCACTGACACCTTAAGTGTTCTACTGCTTACGCTCCTGTTCCTCTTAGAATATTAGCTCCAAAGTATTGTGGAGCTCCTGCATCTAAATATAAACAGTACCGGCACCCAAAATGAACCGGCACCTATTTTAGTCCAAGTCAAACAATGTGCATTCTACTATTCTAACTCGCAACAGTAGAAAATAAATAAAATGACATTCCTGCATTAGGTCACACAAGCACTGTGAGCTAAGAGGGTTAAGGGCTAGTTATGAAATGTCAGCAAAAAACAAGTCTGTTAAACACCATAACATTTACATTTGTTTTCAAAAATGACTTTGTAAAAATTATTTTGAAATAAAATGTTATTGCAAATGGATGGTCTTCATGTTTATTTGGATGAACAGGTGCTTATAGCATAGCTCTGCAACAGACACATCAATCTTACTATGATATATAATTTCCATTGTAAAGATTGCAGGTAGGTTACTCTAGTTACATTTGTATAGGAATGATACAAAATATCACAAAGCATTACCTTTAACCCTCTACTTCAACCCTCAGAGGTGATACATCGTTTTGAGTATAATACACATCTTGATTTTATATCACAGTCTCATAAAATAAAACATTTTATTCAGGTAATTCATTGCCAATATGATAGGCGGCCCATAAAAGTCTATGATCAGTGTGCAAGAGGACAACAATGTGAAGCGGACACACTTCCTAACGACCCGGAAATGCACGGGGGAATAAAAACAGCTGCACAACCTATTTATCTGGGGTGGACATGTTTTGTCGCCACTTATTTTTAGCTGTAGTTAGCAAAGTATTTCTAAATTGATTTACAGAATCTCCAGTACAGTTTTAAAGGAATACGATTAATTGATTGCCCTAGCATACATTTTCGATTATGGAGCGCAGTAGATCGCGCGACAGTTCCGCGGATAAGACCAAGAGCACGAGCAGACAAGTCGGAGAGAAAAAATTATCCAAGAAGAAAAAGCGAAGACATTCCTCTTCTTCGTCTTCCTCATCGTCCAGCAGCAGTGCGAGTCCGACCCCTTCAAAGAAAGCCTCACGTTCCCTCAGCAAGAGCCAAGGTTTTCTTGACTCAATTATTAAATCACACGTAGTTGTAGCTAACATTACACTCCTATGTGTAGCACTTCACATCCTCACATACAGATATCTAATGTCAGAGAATAAGATAATGAAATATCTTTGTATGTCTATCAATTTTACAATGTATACATTTGTCTGCTTCAGATCGGAAAGGGAAGAAGAAAATGAAAAAAAGAAGTTCCTCATCTTCCTCGTCAAGCTCTTCTTCCACCTCCTCATCCTCCTCATCAAGTGACGAAAAGTCCAAGAGGAAGGAAAGGAAAAGGAAAAAATTCAAGAAGAAGTTAAAGAAGAAGAAAAGAAAGTTGAAGAAAGAGATGAAATTGGAGAAGAAGAAAAAGAAGAAGATAAAGAAATTGGAAGAAAGAAGAGCATCCCTGCTTGTAGATTTGATGCCCCCTCCAGCCCCCCCTCAGCCTGTAGGCACCACCCCCCAGCCCTTCCTGGAGTTGTGGCAGAGTGATGATTGCACAGAAGATCATGGACCAGGTATGTTGGTCTCAAATTTTGTTATATGTCGTCAATAGCTAAAGTTTATTTGTTAACTAGCTTAACAGAGAATGGACGATGAAACCAAATATAAAGCTGAGCAGATGGATGGATGTTTTGTTTTTGTCCATTCTGTAGCAATGACGGATGAGCAGAAAGCCAGGCTATCCACCAAGAGACCCTTAACAAAGGAGGAGTATGAAGCCAAGCAGAGTGTCATCCGCAGGGTGGTAGACCTTGAGACTGGACGCACCAGGTAGACCAACGCTATATACAACAGTGTTTCTATGGTTCGGTCATTTCTATCTTTATATGGGTGTGTGCTGGTTTTTATTCCCTCTTTTTGTTTTTCAGGCTGATAAGGGGAGAGGGAGAGATCATTGAGGAGATTGTCAGTAAAGAGAGACACAAAGACATCAACAAGGTAAATGGAAAAACATCAAAGACCATGCAGCTGTGTATGCTTTTAGGGGGTTAAAGTGTTGTCCTCTACCTATAAAAATGTCTACCTAACACTTGCTCTCCTCTCTTGTTATAGCAAGCCACAAAGGGAGATGGAAACTCCTTTCAGAAGAAACTAGGACTGAACAGGTAGAGGGTCTCCCCCTGATGTAATTCTGTATTCCTATTCTGTATAGATAGGACAGAAGAATAGGTCTCCAGTTAGTTGTGCTGTGCATCATTTTTACATGAGGATCCCTACATGTCTCCAAAATGAAAATCAACCCTTTCTGTGCCTATCTATGATTGTACTGTACTGTGAGTGTGACTCAATCATATACATCATGTTTGGTCACATTTTTTGTTTAATTGTTCAAATTAAATGTAATCAAATTAAATTTGTATTTTAGTTGACCGGCATCCTTTCATCACAATTCACTGGAATTTCTCTAAATGTATCAGAAATTCAGAATGGCCATGATGGCCAACTGTCAGTTTAATTAATATTCAATTCAATTAAACATGCATTCAAACTGACCCCCAAAACAGTCAACTGTGTAATGCTATTTACTTTTTTACAATGTAATAAAGTATTTTTCTTAGATAATTATCCTTGACCATTGCTGTGTGCATCAGGTATTTACTATTTCAGTTACAGGTTTAAAACCTAATCTTACACCCAACATTAAAATAATTTAGAGACAAGAAACCACACATTTAATTTATGTTCTTCATACTTACTTTTTTATACACTGTATATGTAAACACAGGGAATTGGTAAATAAAACTGTCAAACTTTGGAGTAACACAAAAGTATATTGATTATACCAAGCTTTAACAAAGCCACGGTATTGGGAAATTTATACATCCAGGGTAAGGTCATTTTGATGTGATCAAATTGTCAGCATTGCCATTTCAAAAAGAGTGTAAGATGAAACCTGTTTTTCAGCGCAGTGTTCAAGTAGTTTTATTTAATATATTCCTATGTACACTTATACTATTTCCCTGGGGATGAAACCAACCAACCACAAGTCATACCAAAGTCTCATTGGAAATAATGGCCCCTTCTAGTGACCATACAGCAAATTCTATTGGAGGATTATTCCATGGAGGCATGAGTCAGACCATTGAAACAGAACATTTAAGGCAAAAAGGGAAATGTACTGTAAGGCCTCTGGTAATATCTGCATCTGCCAGTAGCAGAACTATGGGGAATGTCTTTGTCCAGATGTGCCTGAGTTTAACTGATGATTGCACAATATCTTTACATTCTTGGGGTGTCAATGTCCAGTTGACTGATACAGTATCTCTGGAGCAGGACGATGCTTTAAAGAGCAGCCATGTAATAATTGTTAGAGGGGTGTATGTTTTCTTTTAGCTGGATGTGCTAACCAGTCTTCTCCAATTTCACTGTTAGGATGCACAGAAAGACTCCGTGTTGTCTACAGAGAAATCCATATGGGTTCCCCATAGTTATGAGCGACTTTTAAAAAGGTCAAGCATATCATATGAACAGTGACTCGTAGCCCAAAGTATCAGTTACAACGGCATTGATTCACAACACAAGCCCTTCCAGCTCAACTGACTGCATCCTTTACCATGCCTGTTGCATGTTCATGTGTATTTGGGGCAATGCTTTCTGGGTCACCCTGAAATATGCCTATAGTAGGGCAATGGACAGGAATAGCATGATCTCATATTATATATATGAGATGAATTGGTGGTAAAGCAAGGATTCTAGAACATTGGGTTCACAATAGCCTCATGTAAACCTTGCTCTAACATGTGAGTTGGGTGATCCAATCACTCTTAATGTTAGTCGTGTCTACTAGAGCTGGGACGATAAATGGTCGGTTTCGATAATATTCAGTTTATCGAGGACTGATAACGCTAAGTAGCCTTTTACTAGAGGAATGTGAAGTTGTAATGAAATAGGCCTGTCTGCTAATATTGCTAATGGAACAATTGATAACATTCAAAGTTGTAGGGGTAGTTGACAGGGTAAAATAATTACTGGTGCTTATACATTTCATTCAACTTATCGTTAACGTGATTATTTTGTCAATTTATCGTAATATAGATTTTTGTCCATATCGCCCAGCTCGTGTCCGTACTGTGACCAGATTAGCTGATGCCTCCCTGTATGCGAAGTATTTGAGAGATATTCTTTCAAAATAATACAAATTAAATGTTTATTTACATTTATTTACTGATGCCATAAGTCACTTGTGCTACCTGTCAATGATTTTAGAGGCTGGCATAATGATTTAAATGGTTTGACCATCCATATCTGCTTTCACTTGGTTGATATCCAGACACAGTGCGTGCCTAACTACCTCCAGAGGGGGTCAGGAAGATCACAATGTGTCTTTTAATAGTCTACACCCATCTGAAAATGTGGGCACAATCAGAATGTGGACCAGATCAGGACTTGGGGCACATGTTAGTACCAGGTATAAACAGGGCTATAGACAGCCTGATGCCTCATTCATTCCCTACCAGAGCAATCTGTATGCATAGCGAGGACCCCACTTCACCGTGATGGTCCTCCCTCCACATACACCCCTCACACTGTCTTCCTTGCTGTCCCTGGATCACACCAGAAATGTAATGACCGTTCAACCAAGATCCCATTTGTCTAAACAATTTGCTATGATCATCATGTGCTTTGAAAATGTTTCTACCCGTATGTCTCATCACACGGCACCTAGACATTTTGTGAGTGTGTTAGCACGAGGATCTGTCTCTGCTGCTGCATGTGCCTTCCTAACTGATTGTCAATGCATTGTGGCATTCTTTCTATATGGTGGATCTGCTGATGTGGCATGATTGTGGGTAACATTGCACCTTCTCACTAACATTTCAGTACTCCGTGGTCCATTACAGTCATAGTGCTACACAGTTTTGAAACAGGGAAGAAGTAAACATCATTTGCATGAATAAACCTAAGATTAATCACTAACTCTACTGTATGTTCCTTCTTTCCAAAGCATATTATTACAAATATCTACAGTCTTTTCATCGGAGGCATCAACAAATAACTCCGAACTGAACCTAAATAGTATTGTCTATGTGCTCAATAACATTGAATGCCTCATTTACAGCTCAGGAAGTGATTGACTTTCAAAATACACTATATATACAAAAGTATGTAGACACCTCTTCAAATTAGTGTCTTCGGCTATTTCAGCCATACCCGTTGCTGACAGGTGTAGAAAATTGAGTAAACAGCCATGCAATCTCCATAGACAAACCTTCACACAAGTCAGTTCGTCAAATCTCTGCCCTGCTAGAGCTGCTCCGGTCAACTGTAAGTGCTGTTATTGTGAAGGGGAAACCTCAAGGAGCAACAACGGCTCAGCCGCAAAGTGGTAGGCCACTCAAGCTCACAAGAACGGGGCCGCCGAGTGCTAGAGCGTGTAGAACGTAAAAATCGAATCAAACTGTTCGTCGGGAGCTTTATGAAATAGGTTTTGCCTAAAATCACCATGCGCAATGCCAAGTGTCGGCTGGTGTGGTGTAAAGCTTTGGCAACACGTACTCTGGAGTGATGAATCACGCTTCACTATCTGGTAGTCAGACAGATGAATCTTGGTTTGGCGGACGCCAGGACAACGTTACCTGCCCAAATGCATAGTGCCAACTGTAAAGTTTGGTGGAGGAGTAATAATGGTCTGGGGCTGTTTTTCATGGTTTGGGATCAGTCCCTTAGTTCCAGTGAAGGGATATCTTAACTCTACAGCATACAATAACATTCTAGACGATTCAGTGCTTCCAACTTCGTGGCAACAGTTTAGGGATGGCCCTTTCCTGTTTCAGCATGACAACGCCCCTGTGCACAAAGCAAGGTCCATATAGAAATGGTTTGTCGAGATCGGTGTGGAAGAAGTTGACTGGCCTGCACAGAGCCCTGAACTCAACCCCATTGAACACCTTTGGGATGAATTGGAACGCCGACTGCGAGCCAGGCCTAATTGCCCAACATCAGTGCCCAACCTCACTAATGCTCTTGTGGCTGAATGAACGCAATGTTCCAACATTTAAGTGGGAAGCCTTCCCAGAAGAATGGAGGCTATTATAGCAGCAAAGGGGGGAACAACTCCATATCAATGCCCACGATTTTGGAATGAGATGTTTGACGAGCAGGTGTCAACATACATTTAGTCATGTAGTGGATATCATAATAAACATATGACACATTAAGATAGCAGATACATTAACACAAGTCTTGCCATTTGCATGATCAGTCGATGTGGTAGAAATGCAATACTATGCAAGACAAATACCCCTGCTGTGTATTGGCTGCTGCGGATGATTGCATGAGATACGAACATAAAAAATGAAACACTGTAGTTAGAAGAACTAAAACAATTGTTTTTCTGTTCACAAAAAATGAATATATACATTTATATCTATGTATCCTGTTAAATAATAATAAAAAGGTGTATCCTGAATGTGTATCTCCTCAGTGTGAAGAGGATACCAGAGAATTGCCCCTTGGTAGGCCTGACCTCAGCTCTACATACAATATTATATACAAGCCTCGGTTATCTTCAACTATACCATCAATCAACCCAAACAAGGTCCACAGAGCAGTTTCAGTCTGTCTCAACAGACATCTTCCATTCAGCTTCTCCCTTCACGTGCAGTAGTAAATTGAGCATACTGCCTACTTTGGCACATCATCTTACAATGATACAAGTTTGCCCTGCAAGTGATATACATAAATATACTTTGTTGTATAGGCAATGATTACAGTGGACTATAATGTAACATGTTCTGTATGATAAAACAGACAATGATTGGGGTCTCAACTGTAATCAAAGCGCAACTGGTATACAGACTTGAGTATTGCAGCTGCTGAAGCACTGCTATAATTCTATTTTGGCTGTATGTGTGTGGTTCTGGAGACTGTGTCATGGTTCAGGGAGGATACAACCCACCTGCATAACCCAGGGTAGGAGATGGGGAACATGGATCTATCAGGAATTAAACCAAACTCGCAGCATGAGGACGCTGGAGTCCAGGAGACACACTGTGTATATCGATATGGTATTAAAGACATATAGGATGAATATGATAAATAAAAACTAGAACAATATGCAACTCGGAAACAGTCCAAGTCGCTTTCTTTAGGAGTCTCTTGCTATTGTTGGCCAGAGGTTTGTTTGTGTATTGTGCATGCATGTTCCTTGCTTAAATAAGATGCTTCTTAAACGGCTTTTCTCCATTGTATCAATGTCCGAAGAGAAAAGAGACATTGCCTCCGCCTGTGGTTGTTTTTGTTGATTCAGGTATATTGATGGTGTTGCTTTAATAAAGACTGGTTCGCAGCACCAAAGGTTTTCAATGCTGTATAGATGTGGCAAAGAGACCAATGGAATTTGACCAAAACATTGGAAACACCACACACACAACCCCCCCCCCCACTCCCAATCTCCTCATTGTTGCCCATCAAAATTAACCTACATTTATGCTATTGTTTATACATGTATTTAACACAATGTTGGGGTAAAATTAAGCAATAAGGCCCGAGGGGGTGTGGTAAAGTTGAAGTTGGAAGTTTACATACACTTAGGTTGTAGTTATAAAAAACACTTGTTTGTCAACCACTCCACAAATGTCTTGTTAACAAACTAGAGTTTTGGCAAGTCGGTTAAGACATCTACTTTGTGCTTGACACAAGTCATTTTTACAACAATTGTTTACAGACAGATTATTTCACTTATAATTCACTGTATCACAATTCCAGTGGGTCAGAAGTTTACATAAACTAAGTTGACTGTGCCTTTAACAGGAAAATTCCAGAAAATGATGTCATGGCTTTAGAAGCTTCTGATAGGCTAATTGACATCATTTGAGTCAATTGGAGCTGTACCTGTGGATGTATTTCAAGGCCTACCTTCAAACTCAGTGCCTCTTTGCTTGACATCATGGGAAAATCAAAATAAATCAGCCAAGACCTCAGAAACAAAGTGTAGACCTCCACAAGTCTGGTTCATACTTGGGAGCAATTTCCAAACTCCTGAAGGTACCACGTTCATCTGTACAAACAATAGTACGCAAGTATAAACACCATGGGACCACGAAGCCGTCGTACCGCTCAGGAAGGAGACGTGTTCTGTCTCCTAGAGATGAACGTACTTTGGTATGAAAAGTGCAAATCAATCCCAGAACAACAGCAAAGGACCTTGTGAAGATGCTGGAGGAAACAGGTATCTATATCCACAGTAAAACGAGTCCTATATCTGAAAGGCCACTCAGCAAGGAAGAAGCCACTGCTCCAAACTGCCATTTTTTAAAAACGACTACGGTTTGCAACTGCACACGGGGACAAAGATCGTACTTTTTGGAAAAGTGTCCTCTGGTTTGATGAAACAAAAATAGAGCTGTTTGGCCATAATGACCATTGTTACAGTGAGGAAAAAAAGTATTTGATCCCCTGCTGATTTTGTACGTTTGCCCACTGACAAAGAAATGATCGGTCTATAAACCTACCATTAAAATTATAGACTGATAATTTCTTTGTCAGTGGGCAAACATACAAAATCATCAGGGGATCAAATACTTTTTTCCCTCACTGTATGTTTGGAGGAAAAGGGGGGAGGCCTGCAAGCCGAAGAACACCATCCCAACCGTGAAACACAGGGGTAGCAGCATCATGTTGTGGGGGTGCTTTGCTGCAGGAGGAACTGGTGCTCTTCACAAAATAGATGGCATCATGATGACAGAAAATGATGTGGATATATTGAAGCAATATTTCAAGACATCAGACAGGAAGTTAAAGCTCGGTCGCAAATGGGTTTTCCATATGGACAATGACCCCAGGCATACTTCCAAAGTTGTGGCAAAATGGCTTAAGGACAACAAAGTCACGGTATTGGAGTGGCCATCACAAAGCCCTAACCTCAATCATATAGACAATTTGTAGGCAGAACTGAAAAAGCATGTGCGAGCAAGGAGGCCTACAAACCTGACTCAGTTACACCAGCTCAGTCAGGAGGAATGGGCCAAAATTCACCCATCTTATTGTGGGAAGCTTGTGGAAGGCTACCCGAAACGTTTGACCCGAGTTAAACAATTTAAAGGAAATGCTACCAAATACTAATTGAGTGTATGCAAACTTCTGACCCACTGGGAATGTGATGAAAGAAATAAAAGCTGAAATAAATCATTCTCTCTACTATTATTCTGACATTTCCCATTCTTAAAATAAAGTGGTGATCCTGACTGACCTAACACAGGGAATTTTTACTAGGATTAAATGTATTTGGCTAAGGTGTATGTAAACTTCCGACTTCAACTGTATATGGCTAAGGGATGTCCTTTGCGCGACGCAACGCGGAGTGCCTGGACACAGCCCTTAGCCATGGTATATTGGCCATATACCACAAACTTCTGAGGTGCCTTATTGCTATTATAAACTTGTTACCAACGTAATTAGAGCAGTTAAAATAAATATTTTGTCTTACCCGTGGTATACGGTCTGATATACCGGGGCCGCGGGTGGCCTAGTGGTTAGAGCGTTGGGCCAGTAACCAAAAGGTTGCTAGATCGAATCCCTGAGCTGACAAGGTAAAATTCAGTCGTTCTGCCCCTGAACAAGGCAATTAACCCACTGTTCGTAGGCCTTCATTGTAAATAAGAATTTGTTCTTAACTGACTTGCCTAGTTAAATAAAGGTTAAATATACCAAGGTTGTTAGCCAATCAGCATTCAGGGCTCAAACCACCCAGTTTATAATTTGGAGTATAATGCTTCTATGGATGTCAACCCCAATACATTTTTATGTCATCGTCACCAAGCATTACACTTAAAAAACGGCTTCAATTACCACCAACGATTTCCATATGGCTAGCTTTACTACCATATATTTGAACCAGAGTTAGCATTTATCAGATATTTATATATTATGCAGCGAAAACAGCCAAATATATCCAAATCGGATTTTAGTAACCACATTGTGGGCCTGTTAGAATACATCAATCCTGATGGATTTGCCGAATTTCCACTTTGTTCGATCAGCTTGCGCTTTCCCCAACTTCCATTGACCTGTTTACCACATGTATTCTCTCATTCTTCTTCCTGTCTCTGTATTTAGAGCTTTGAAAGCCTACGACCAGCATCTCACTCTCCCCTGTCTTTAAATTATTCTCTGGTCATCTCAATCTTAATTTCTTAAATTTCACTTTCTGCAGTTTTTCCCTTTCCTCATCACCTTTGTCCTTGCTCAATTTCATCCTCCTACTTTGGGTTGAACACCCCAGGCTCCAGCTTGGTGCTGCCACTGCGGCCCCAGCAGCCTGCTGTAATGCTCATGCTGCGCTGGGCTGGTCCAGGGCCATGCTGGCTGTGGCTGTCTGACTGGCTCTGTGTGCGCTCTGGTCTACTGTGGCCACTGCCGCTGGGCAAGCTGGAGGCCGGCTGGGCGGAGATGGTGCGCAGCAGGCGGTTCCGCTTCCGTAGGAAGTCGCTTTTTGCACCCAGACCAAAGCTGCCTTTCCGTAGGACCATGCGGGCACTGCTAGTCTTTGCTGGCCGAGAGCGCTGGTTGTACTCCAGCTGAGAGAGGTGGGTCGCATAGCCCTCTGTAATGAACTGTTGGGACAGGCAGGGAAAGAGACAGTCATATACTGTAATGAAGTGCTGCATATGGTAAACTAGAGGACCAGGACTAAACTAAAAAGTCAGTGCATGTGTATCGTACCTGGCACTGAGCTTGCATCTTCTTGGAGGATCGGCCAATGATGTAGATCTGGGAGGGAGAGAGGCCGATGGAGGTGTAGACCGCAATGTCTTTGGTAGAACCGTAACAAGCAAAGATCTTCATGTGAGCCTGTGGAACCAGCGAATCAAGTGTCATCGATAAATTAGGACCCCAAAAAAAAGTACTTTCTTGACAATCTCTCCTAATCTTTTTGTCTGCCCCATCTCTTCAATCATCTCCTCTCCCTTCATTGTCTTCTGCACCATTCCACTTAGCCCTCATCTACTCCTGAACCTACCCCCAGCCTCTGTTACCCA
Organism: Oncorhynchus mykiss; assembly: GCF_057628025.1. Lineage (NCBI taxonomy): Eukaryota > Metazoa > Chordata > Actinopteri > Salmoniformes > Salmonidae > Oncorhynchus > Oncorhynchus mykiss. The sequence goes on along the minus strand of NC_143032.1, from coordinate 60,842,030 downwards.
CTCCAGTACCCTCAACAAACCCACCACCCAACCCCCACTGCCATCCTGACCTCCATGAGTGACTTGAGGAAGTTGGCTTTGTGTCTGAGTGGGTCGTGGACCAGGCCATCACAGAAGGAGACGATGCCATGGGGGAAGTTATGCTGAGACAGCCAGGCCACCACTCTCTGCTTCTGCATGTCTGGACGCCCCGTCACATAGACGATCAAATAGCCCAGGTCCTGCCAGTGCCTGGAAAGAAATCAAAAGGTATAAGAAAGAGTGTAGAGAGTGCAACACAACGGGTTATAGAGACAGAAATCATTTTGGCAGATGCTTATGACTGTCCAATCGCAGGTGATGCCAGGTGCATGTTACCTGACCACATCGACTGCTCCGGCTCGAACTTTGGGATCGCTCCCCATGATGGACACGCTGGCAGCAAATGAGCCGTCTATACTGAACACAACAAACTCTGTCCCATGGGGAAGCACTGTCAGGTAGCTGTCTGCAAATGTGTGATCCCCCCTGTCGGTGATAGGACACAAAACAATTTGAAGATAGAGGAGAAGAGACAGAGACAATTGGAAAGAAATAAAGAGGCAGAGGAACAGAATAAAACAAGAGATGTAAGTGTTTTTTGACAGAGTCACCTAAAACCCTCCAAAAACAGAGGGCACCATTTCTGAAGCCTCAGGACTAGATTGGCTGAGAGAGACCATAGAGAGCATGCCGTAGATGCCAGTCTCACCTGACCACTAGTTTGACCGGATAGACGCCAACCCCCAGCCGTTTGCTCTCTGGGATGATGAAGGACACACGGCCACCGCTGTTGGTCAGCTCCGTGTCAAAGTACACCCAGTCTCCAGACGGGGGCTGGGTCATGATGTGGATGTCCACCTGTAAACATAATATATACGCCATTTAGCAGATACTTTTATCCAAAGTGTGCATACGTTTTACATATGGCTGGTCCCGGGAATCAAACCCACTACCCTGGCGTTACAAGCGCCATGCTCTACCAACTGAGCTACAAAGGACCAACATAGAGATAGATATACAACCACTTTGAACACAAACACATTGAAGATGCACACACACATGTAGCGTATTTTGAATTGAAAACAAATACAGATAAGACTCATGGATGGAGGGATAAGTACATAGGGATAAGGTAGATGGAGGGATAAGTACATAGGGATAAGGTGGATGGAGGGATAAGTACATTTGTATATAGGACCTTGTGTGTTACAAACCAACTGTTTGCATAGTTGTAATGGAAAATGATCAAACTGATCGCTGAGAGAGAGCGAGAGAGAGAGCCTACCTTCTCCCCAGTCAGTGTGACCATGTCCAGAGGTCCGTACATGAAGCGGCCAGTCACGATCTGCAGCCCACCTTCTGTGAACACTGCATCGTTTACACGATGATTGGCTGTCACATTCTGTGAAAGAAATACACACATAAATAGATTAAGACACAATTAGTGTTAGCAAGAGTGAATTTCTTCAAGTGGTCAACACTGTTCTAGCTGCAGCAGACTGTACCCTGATCTTGACGTGGGTTCTCTTCCTGAGCCACTTCTCCCGGGGTTTAGATGGAGTGAACTCTGACACCTCCTTACCATCCAGCTCCAGTATGCTGGAGTTTTCATGTCTCATAACCTAAAATAAACATATAGATGACACCACACATACTCACCATAGACACACTAGTGTATATTTTAAAGGGGGCCAGAAGCACAGGCTATGGAAGACTGTGGGTTGAGCTCACCTGTCGCAGCAGGAAGGACACTACATCAGTGGACTCCCAGTAGGATGCATGGAAGAGGTGCGGTAGTGCCACTGTGGGGAAGGCTGTCAGGGCATCAGGGCAGTACAAGGCAAAGTCCACACGTTTGGTGCCCCACCAACGAGCTGTGACTGCATGGTGAGAGGGGGTACATGGGTAGGGGTGGGGTGGAATGGTTGCATTGTGAGTAAGGCAGAGGGGCAAAACATCCCAATACACACCCCTGGAAAAGTTCAATCATAAACCGTTTGGCTGTATTGAAGGCTGTATTCAATCATTAACCACTATCAAAGCCCAGATCGTCCACAGCAGTTCCTCAGCTAAAAGGGAAGTAAGACAGGAGTTGAAGATTGTTACTGTTTAAATACATATAGATAAGGAAGAGAACCATTATTATGCAATAATTACATTGTTAAAGTTGATTCAAGACACGAGTCAACGTAAATAGCAACAACCCTGCAGTTATTTGTAGTAAATATGAAGAAAAGGGACGATGGTTAAATCAGTTTGCCAAATAAAACTTCACTAAGTGGATTCACACTGGGACTGTCACTGATGAATTCATGTTTGCCTCCAGAACAGGCTAGGGCACAAATATCTGAATAACCATTTATTCTTGTGGACTGATCACAAACGTGCCTATGTCAACTATGAGGCAGAGACTGGGAAGTTGGGCAAGTAGCCTTCCTGCTATATCATTTGGATGATGGGTATGTTACACTTTTAAAGTCACAATATCATCTCAGTATGTAGAGGGTCTCTCTTACCGGTCTGGTTTGTGAAGTTAATGGGACTGTGCTGTATTCAAAAAACATAGTCCACCAGGGAAAAGGATCGTCATAGAAACAGAAAGGAATAAACCCAGAAAAGCTGAGAGAAATTTCTGGTAGACAAGAACCATGTTAAAAAGAGATTGATTGTCCAATATATTAGGATTTCCCATAAGAGAAGTCAGTAGTAGGCTGAGCCTGGATTTGGTACATAGTTGATAGGGTCCAGTGTTATATAAGAATACCCTGATCCACTTCTGCCTGAGAGTCCAGGGAGACCAGGTCATATATGGCATACTCCGGGCCAGCTGACAAGTGTCTCTCTAACTGACCAGAGCCACAGGGGCTCACACCTCCGTTGGCTTCTGGGTCTCTAGGTCTAGTTGTGGCCCATTTCCTGGATCTGTATTGGTAGTTCCTGGGACTGGGTCACTCCTTTCTTTTCTAGGGGACTTGAGGGGGCTTCTCAGGGAGAATTTGGTTTGTGATGTCAGGGCGATTTGGGACAAAAGGCTTTGTCCCAAAGGGAGTTTTTGGTTTGGTTAATTTGGCATGCTTGTGCTATGGGAAACAAAACAAAAAGAAAAAACACGTGAAAATGAATGATGAATAATGTCAAAAGGAATTGTTTTCATACTGTCGAGGACAGTATCTTATAGGGCAGTTCCTTCCAGTTAGCAAACATGTGTAAAGTACTTCTGCTACAAGCTGCATTCACAACCTGAAACGGACTTCAAAACAAAGTCATCAATTAAGTGTCCGACTGGTCCTCATATAAACTGAAAAAGGAAGGTTAGAATTATCTTTTGACAAAACCCATTTTCATACTTATTTTGTGTGTGTATATTCTGTTTGGTTGCATTTCTGAACAGCGGCAGAAACATTCCATGGCACTTGCTTTTGACAAGCAATGAGCAATTCTTTCAATGACCTCATCAACGCACTATTACAACTTCCCAACTGAGTAGAACGTTAGTAAATGTTTGAAAGCTGTGTTAATGGTCCTTATTTAGGACATATCCACTTCAGACAGAGATTACAAGGGAAAGCCAGACTTTGGGAGACATTCTTCTTTACATCAAACACAAAAGAAGCTTGGGCATCTGGGTAGACAGTGTGACAAGGTGCGAACGATGCAGGAATGACTCAGTGAAACAGGGTCTCTTTACATGCATTGCAAACACATTAAATAAATGCAGAACCTCTCCTTTGCATTTACATTCAAACAATGGCTCAGAGTAGGACGAACACGCAGTGACAGAACGTGAGCTTTTGCTTCTTCAGTAGTCATGTTTTAATCTTCTGGCACATTGAATTTGAACAATGGATATGTCTGTGGTGATGTTATGCTCCCTCTCTGATGAAGGGGCTTAGAGCAGTGTAATCCATCACAGGTTTCGTAATGTGTTGGAGCTGAGCTAGCAGGTAACTAAGTGGTTATTCTGTGAATGCAGGCCACAACTGGGTCACTACAGAGCTGCTCGGGATCCGACGCACTGAGTGATGTGTGCAGAGTGTGAGTAAGGAGGGTGAGAATCAGAGAGAGAGAGGATTGGGATGAGAATGAAGGAGTGAAGTGGAGTAGGACGAGCAAGAGAGAAAGGAGAGAGGGGGTGAAAGAAAAGAGAAAGGAGAGAGACAGAGAGAAATAGAGAAAGACTAGAGAAGAGTGAAAGAGGAGTTGTGAGTGAGTGAGTTTGTGAGTGAGTGAGTGAGTGAGTGAGCCTAGAAAAGAGATTGACTGAAAGAGGAGTTGAGATGGAGCCGTGTGAGTGTGTGAGTGAGTGAGTGAGTGAGACTAGAGAAGAGATTGACTGAAAGAGGAGTTGAGATGGAGCAGTGTGAGTGAGTGAGTGAGTGAGTGAGTGAGACTAGAGAAGAGATTGACTGAAAGAGGAGTTGAGATGGAGCAGTGTGAGTGAGTGACTGAGTGAGTGAGTGAGTGAGTGAGACTAGAGAAGAGATTGACTGAAAGAGGAGTTGAGATGTGTGAGTGTGTGAGTGAGTGAGTGAGTGAGACTAGAGAAGAGATTGACTGAAAGAGGAGTTGAGATGGAGCAGTGTGAGTGAGAGAGAGAGATACTTGTGGTAAGGAGAACACTTACTGTTGGCTATGTTGGTGGCAGTGTAACTGTCTGCCATTCCTGAGACCTGGCTGGCAATGCTGACCTCACTGGCCCTCCGCAGGCCCCGGCAGTGGGGGCCCGTAACGGGGGAGGAGGGGTACGAACTGTCCATGAAGACACCACCATGAGACTGAACAAAATCCGCTATTGAGCCGAAACAAGGATATCCAATTAGACATAGACAAGAGGAGAGGTGGATGAACAGGGAGGTAACAGGATGAGAAGGAAGGGGTTTGCATCCAAGAAATGTGATGGGCCAGGCCATGGTTTTAGTGGGCGTGAAACCAGCAGGAGCCAACGTCAGATTTCTGGGACAATCAGTGTGGAAACTTTTACTCCATTGGTGGTCACATTACTATGTCTCAAAATGTTTAATGTCTGTCAAATGATTAGCTGGATTATTATTAGCATGTATCACTAAGGTGATAACAGTTCCATTTAGTATATGTAATCAACATGTTGTAACAGAAAGGTTAGGAGATACTATATTGACCACAAGGATACACAATTACAATGCAAGGGGCAGGGTTCCATGTTTCAAGCAGACATCTGAGCAACACAGTCAGTATAGCTTCCAAGCCTCCGATTTGGCAAAATCACCCACTAGGAGAAGATAGTTCTCTAGTCACAGTGTTATGGTTTATAAGGAGACATTTGCCTATCACCTTTACACACTCCCCAGCGCTTGTATTTCTCGTTAAGGAGATGCTGCAACAGCAAAGAAACCACATCACAACAATGAATGCAGATAGTGGTACCATATTTTCATACCATTACAAAGGACATTAATAATTGATGGTAACAGCAAGCACAACACAGCAAAACAAGGACAGGCTCTTCCAGGTCAAGGGTTCCTACAAGTACCTATCTGAATCATTCACTGTGACAGCCACTGCTGTCTCTCTAAATCACTAAAATGCAAACAACAATAATGACTATTACATTTTGATTAGCAAAATGACCTAATTTTCGTGGAGGTAGTGTAAACAGACAGGCTCTAAAAGCCATGCTAATGAGCTATACTAAAGGTAATGGACTGAGAACTGCAGAAACAGGGCAGGACATGTCATGCAGGACATGTTTGACCTGGAACAGTCAGTAATGTGACCCCAACTCTTGACTAGGGTAACATTCTCATGCACCAGTTTTGGTAAGGGTCTAAAAACATACACACACAGACACAGTCAGTGTGGAAAGGGAAGGTGGAACTGCAACTAACACAAAAATACATGTGTACGACACAGAGTGAGAGACTTCCCCCCGAGAGGTGAAGAGGAGACGCTACACACACTCCAGAACAGCAGGTGTGGCCTTGAGGGAGCCCTCCTGCCAGTTTAGCACCGGCACAGGGATGCAGGTCTCGCTGATGGGCTCCTGACAGCGGAAAGAGAGGGGGGGCCCAGTATCGAGCAGGAGCTGAGGGTTGCTCTGGACTGTCTCCACTAGAGGGGGAGATGGGGGGTCAGAGGGGAGGGGGCAGGGGAAGGGGACAGGTTTTGCAGAGATGGGGAAGAAGGCCGAGAGAGGAGGGGAAAAGGAGACAATGAAGACACAGAAAAGACAGCAAAGGCGAGTCAAGCCCAGGAAATACTGCAGTAGCAGTAACTAAGGCAACAACAGGTTCTAGAATAGAGCTAAAGTGAGCAGTAGATGGGGAATGCTGTTATTGGATTCTAATTCAGACTCGGCTGACTCTAACTCATATTTAAATGCACCTCAGCACACACTGATTAACGAACCAAAATTAATCTTTAAAACTTTCTCAATGCTGCACAGTTAACCTGAATATATGGGCTGACAGCTCATTAGATCAAAATTATCATCATATTACTTAACAATCTATTATATCATATCCAAGATAAAAATAATCACAGGTAGTAGCCATTCACAACTAGCACTTCCCTTGCTGCTCTTGCTGATTAAAGGATATCCATGAGTGGAAAAGACTATCAGCAAAGGAGAGATTGAGTCTCTAGCATTACTTCTTGAATGGCAGAATAATAGTGTATCATTGAGCCCTACTTAAACAGAAAGGGTGCAGTGTAGCCTGCAAGGTTACTCTACTGTAAGGGCTAGCCAGCCACAACAGAAACCAGCAGGACCATGAAAACATATAGATGAGAACAGTGCTTCACAAAGACTTGAAGCACAAACAATAGAACATTTTTACATTTTCCTTAACTTGAAGGACTTTTCGGCCTCTAATAGCAATCCACAGACCACTGGCAAAATGTCTCAGAGACATTCCTTGTGGGAAAGAAAACTAACTACATAATCCATCACATTTGTCAGTTTCTACACACCCTGTTACATCACACAGAGTCCCCAATGGATAATCAAAACACGGGTTATATAACCTATGAATGTAACAAAATGTGTACATTTTTCTTTGCATATAAATACACAACAGTTATTTGCTCATACAGGTACAAGAGCGTGTGTGTGTGTGTGTGTGTGTATGTACATGTTTCCAGCACTCAGTCCAGTGTGCTCACCCAGTAGAGCGGAGTTGCCGTCCCCCAGGGGGAAGCGTGTGTAGCGGGGAACATTGAAAGGGGGCAGGAGGTGGAACTTCTTCTCCAGGAGGGGCTCCAGGCGTGAGGCCAAGGGGTCGGCTGGGTGGAACAGGTTGTAGACCTGCTGGCAGGCAGGGCGCAGCTGGGCCACTAGGGGAGACAGAGTTAACAGGCGGAAAGAGGTCGTCATTAGTTACCACAGCCATAAAGTCAGAAGGGTCGACCAATCAGATGAGGGAGTGTGATGACACCTATAACGAGAGACATGCATTTATTTTATCTAGTGATCCATCAATGATGTGGTCATTTATTATCCGTAATAAAACCAACCATTCTAAATGCAAAGTGGTAATCGGATGTCTTATTCAAACTCAGCTTGCAAGCTTGTCTTTGCCCTAACTCATAGTTATTTGTCTTAAACGAAATATACTTAACAAAAATATAAACGCAACATGTAAAGTGTTGGTCCCATGTTGAAAGCTGAAATGAAAGATCCCAGATATTTTCCATACGCATAAAAAGCTTATTTCTCTCAAATTTTGTGCACAAATTTATTTACATCCCTGTTAGTGAGCATTTCTCCTTTGCCAAGATAATCCATCCACCTGACAGGTGTTGCATATCCAGAAGATCATTAAACAGCATGATCATTACACAGGTGTACCTTGTGCTGGGGACAATAAAAGGCCACTCTTAAATGTGCAGTTTTGTCACACAACACAATACCACATACATTTTGAGGGAGCCTGCAATTGGCATGCTGACTGCATGAATGTCCACCAGAGTCGTTTTAGAGAATTTGGTAGAATGTCCAACCCGCCTCACAACCGCAGACCACTTGTAACCACACCAGCCCAGGACCTCCACATCTGGCTTCTTCACCAGCGGGATCATCTGAGACCAGCCACCTGGACAGCTGATGAAACTGTGGTTTTGAACAACCCAATAATTTTCTTCCAACTGTTGGAAACCGTCTAAGGAAAGCTCATACTGTGTCAAGATCCTAAGGCCCATTGTTGTGCCATTCATCCGCCATCACCTCATGTTTCACCCATGTCGCAAGGAAAATGTCCCAGTCCATTGCCTGCATACTCACCAGATATGTCACCCATTGAGCAAGTTTGGGATGCTCTGGATCAACGTGTGCGACAGCATGTTCCAGTTCCCACCAATATCAAGCAACTTCGCACAGCCATTGAGGAGTGGAACAACATTCCACAGGCCACAATCAACAGCCTGATCATCTCTATGTGTTATGCTGCATGATGCAAATGGTGGTCACACCAGATACTAAGTGGTTTTCTGATCCACACCCTACTTTTATTTTTAAGGTATCTGTGACCAACAGAGGCATATCAGTATTCCCAGTCATGTGAAATCCATAGAATAGGGCCTAATGCATTTATTTCCTTTTATGAACTTTAACTCAGTAAAATCTTTGAAATTGTTGCATGTTGCGTTTAGATTTTTACTCCAATATCTGCATTGTTTTTGAAAGGGCATGTAAACAAACTAATTGCCATGATTTGACATTTTACATGTTCCAAATCCACAAGTAAAACATACAGTTTCATAGAAATGTTCACAGAAATTAAAATGTTTGAAATTGGCCATTTGTTGGCTGATTTAAGATTAAAATTTCAACCCCGTTACCTTATTTGACATCTAGGCACTTAATATAGTAATTTATTTATTTAACATAACATAGCCTTGCAGTCCACCTTTTTGATGTTTTGTACCATTTTCCATCTAGCCCTTGTACTGACAGATTTCTGTTTCACATTGAGTCTCCACAAAGGAGATTTGGAGATCTGTCTTTGAACTTACTGCCGCCTTGTTAATTTCGCCAGCATATTTTTCTTTGGCTTTGTCTTTTCCCTGGTGGCATTCATACATCGTTGTACCCACAACTTGAAATGGAACATCATTGAATGGGAGACTGAGTTTTTTCCCTGCCAAAGGCTGTGCATCTGTTGAAGGTCAACAATGATATATTACTATTAGAATGAAAGGCTTGTAGGGAAACTAACAACGTTGCTCTGTCAAATAGAATAACTCTGTGCTTGGAATGGAATCCCTTATGCTAGCTATCTCATTTTAGACAAGAGTAGCAAAAAGCTCCTTACTAGTTATCTAAAAAAGAAAAGACAACTTACCCTTTTGCCCAAAACTTTTGTCCTTGTTCAATGTTATGAATGTTAATGACGTTGCCAATCCTTGTTCCCGAATGTATTTAGTCCACAAACTTGAACTCGAAATATGCCATTTTGAAAATTAGGCGTTTCCCACGAACCGGAATACGTGTCATCACACTCCCTCATCTGATTGGTCGAGTAGGCGGGCCTTCTAACTTTGTGGTAACTAGTGGCGGCGTGTAAAGGAGAAGGGGATTTCAAGGAGATAAGACCCCACAGTACCTCCTAGGTTTTCACTACCCAATTCAGACCACACTACTTTTAAATGTTAATTATAAATGGGGTGGTCTCGCCCTGAATGCTGATTGGCTGACAATCCCGGTATATCAGACCGTATACCACGGGTATGACAAAACATTATTTTTACTGCTCTAATTACATTGCTAACCAGTTTATAATAGCAATATGGCACCTAGCGGATTTGTGGTATATGGCCAATATACCATGGCTAAGGGCTGTATCCAAGCACTCCGCATTGAGTTGCGCTTAAGAACATCCCTTAGCCGTGGTATATTGGCCATATACCACCCCCTCGTGCCTTATTGCTTAAATAACACATTTTTAAGGCACTTAATTAATTTTACCTCTGTTTAAGTGGGCTTACCGTCCAGCACAGGAATGACAGTCTTCCTCAGGGCGAGGACAAGGCCCAGAGGAGAGCCAAAGAGGAAGAAGTCTGCCACCTCAAATTCAAACTTCCCCAGAGAGCCTGCATCCTGAAAGGTGCTGCTGCTGGACCTGCGTGAGGACGGGTCGGTCCGCAGAACACTGGAGTGGAGGCTGAGGCGACAACAGACAAACAGTCAGGGTCACAAGGAGGGAAGCACACCCACATCTACTGTATACACACACACACACACACAGCATACAGTAAGAGAAACAGAGACCAATGTAGGTAAACGATTATAGCAACCCATGACTCTACAATATCACATGCATAGCCATATACCCTTCTCAGTACAGTAACAATATTAACCATCAGCTTCATCAATGATGTCATGTAACTGTAGTAATGTAACCCCTGTCACACCTAGTCAGGAAGGCCTGGTGGTGTTTGATGGTGTCCAACTCATATGTGGAGGAGTCGCTCGTCTTGCGGGGCAGCTGTCTCTTGGGGTCATCTGGTCCTCCTGAGCGGGGGATGTCAATGTTGCTGCGGCTCAGGTGGCGGCTGCTCTCCAGGGTGGGAGAGGCAGAGCCATACCCACTGTTGATGATGATCCCTGGAGAGAGGAGGTCCTGGTCCTGCAGGGAGGGATGCGGAGAAGGACAGAGGTTGGGGAATGTACAGTGAACTTGACCGATAAGCAAACAGCACCAGAACGAGGATGGGTATTGGATAAGTGTCCTTTCTCGAGGAGAAATGTGGTGGTGAAATAGTGGAGGGCTGTAACTTGTATTTAGGGTGAATAAGAGCTACTGGTTGAGTGTCTGGGATTTGGGGTAGGGGCAAAGCTTAGGAACAGGTAGAGTAGCTAAGCATTAAGGTTTGGGTCTTACCTGTACGCTGATTACACTTCCCCTGCGGCTGCTGTTCTGGCTCTCACCAATAGTCTGGTTGCTGATACACAAGGCGTCAAACCCCAAGATCCCTCCCACGCAGTCCCCAATCAAGCACACCTACATAGAGGTCACAGGTCAATTTACTAAAACAGATCAGATCATTAGATATCAATCAAGCAGGATGCAGATAAGAGGGTCCAATCCTTTTTAAACTAATCAGATGTCATAACCACGTAATCAAACAAACCCGCCCGAGAAAACACACACACACACATTTGGTCCCCACAAGGATAGTAAAACAAACAATTGATTCCCATTCAAAGTCATATTTTCCCTAACCCTTAACCTTAACCCCTAACCCCAATTGTAATCGTAACCCTAAACCTAACCCCTATGCCTAAAATAGCTGTTTTGCTTGTAGCGAAATGTCCGAATTGTTTGTTTTACTATCCTTGAGTGGACTTCTGGTCCCCACAAGGATAGTAAAAACACAAACAAACATACACACACACACCTACACACAAATCTAAAGCTAGATGAAATACATCCTGTATTGAATGAGCAATCTATTAAATTATGTGAGCTTTAGACAATTTGTTATAAAAAGGCTTGAATTTATACAAAATTGAACCTGTGTCAAATATGGAATGCTAGCTTCATTTTGGTTATCTAAAATAACATTGCGTAACAGTAAACACCCACACCCACATAATTCAGAAACAGAAAACACACATAATTAATTGGCGCAAAACGGCTTCAAAACTAATGTTCTTCACAAGAAATCAAGTGTATCTCCTCCTTGACTAGGGAACATGCTCTTGAATCTCAGTATTTGGACTGAAGAGATTATGTTCTGCCATTTCGGGGCGGCAGGGTAGCCTAGTGGTTAGAGCGTTGGACTAGTAACTGGAAGGTTGCAAGTTCAAACCCCCGAGCTGACAAGGTACAAATCTGTCGTTCTGCCCCTGAACAGGCAGTTAACCCACTGTTCCTAGGCCGTCATTGAAAATAAGAATTTGTTCTTAACTGACTTGCCTAGTTAAATAAAGGTAAAATAAAAAATAAAATAAACAATTTGAGAGTTCCAAATAAAGAGCAGCCCACACCTGGAACAATGGAGAGGCTGACAGGCCAATGGCAGCACCTCACCTGGCCAGAGAAGGTTGTCCCATCCAGGGACCTGATGAAGTCGTTGTACACCTGGTTGGCTCTCATGATGACGGTGGCCACAGCCTCCTGGTACTGGGGGGTGGAGGTGGCCAGGAGAGGCAGGGCAGCCAGGGGGATATGGTCCTGACTGCTTGACAGACAGCTCTCATCATAGCTGTACGGGCTCAGACTGAAGCCAGGGATGGACACACAGGGGAAAGGTTCGTAATAGTAGTAGTAGTGTGTGTACTGTTGTTATGTACACATTACAATATCTACGGTTGTGTAGTGTGTGTGTGTGTCCCTCACTTGGACACCAGGGAGAAGGCCTCAGCACAGATGGCAGGGCAGGGCACCAGGCGGATGGCGATTCGTCCCAGCGCGGTGGGATAGTGCAAGCGCATCACTGTGTCAAAGGCAGTGCTGATGGTGTTGACATCGCCCTGCTTACTGGTCTGGTCCCCTCCTCCTGTGTCCAGGATGTTGCCTCCATGTAGCACCAGGATCAGCACGTGGGTCTTAGAAGGCTGCAGACACTGCTGAGAGGAGAGGTCCTATTATGGGGAGAGGAAAAGAGGGGGAATTGATGGGGTGAATGGGGATGTAAAGAGGAAAGGCATTAGGGACATTAGAGAGATCTGTTAAACTCAAGGGAAAGGAAGCCATTCACCCATAGAACCATGCTTCTGGCTTGGTCGCTAATGATTCATGACAACTGACAATATGCTTCATGACTTACTCACAAAACTAGCCACCCGAGCCACATCCTTTTCACCCTGCTACCATATAGAAGGCGGAGACAGTACAGGTGGGACCGAGTGACTGAAAAACAGCTTCTATCTCCAGGACATCTGACTGTTAAACAGTCACCACTAGCTGGCTTTAGTCACTGTTACTAGCCGGCTACCAGCTGGTACTCAAACCTGCACCTAGAGACTGTTGCCCTATGTACATAGTCATTGAATAATGGTCACTTTAATAATGTTTACATACTGTTTTACCTACTTACTATGTATATACTATATTCTAGTCAAGGCCTATCCTATATAACTACTGCTGTACACACCTTTTCTATTTATATACTGTCTATACACACCATCATACTCATATACATTTATATTCCGGACTCTGACATTGCTCGTTCTAATATTTCTATATTAATTTCTTTATTTTGCTGATTTGCGTGTATTGTTTTGAATTGTTAGGTATTACTCCACTGTTGGAGCTAGGAACATAAGCATTTCGCTACACCAGCGATAACCCCCGTCTTGACACACTCAAACCAGTGCGCCTGGCACATACTACCATACCCCGTTCAAAGGCACTTTGATGTTTTGTCTTGCCCATTCACCCTCTGAATGGCACACATACACAATCCATGACGCAATTGTCTCAAGGCTTAAAAATCCTTCTTTAACCTGTCTCCTCCCCTCCAGCTACACTTATTGAAATGGATTTAACAAGTGACATCAATAAGGGAGCTTTCACCTGGATTCACCTGGTCAGTCTATGTCATGGAAAGAGCAGGTGTTCTTAATGTTTTGTACACTCAGTGTATACTGATACATCTCATTGTGAGTTCAGTGTGCACTTCCACTTCCTTCAGACATGAATCACAGGAAGTCTATATGTGATGTCACCCTTCTGGTAACGCAATATTGATAGTAAAGCAATAGTAATGTAGCATCACAACAGCATGCCCGTCCAGCTTTCATCTGCACACTCAGACAGCATTAGAGCATCATTAAGAGACACTGGACCAACCAACACCCCAGCTGGTCACACTGCAAACGCTTCCAACTTAGCCAACCACAACAACAAGCCAAGAACAACATAAGCCAAGGGTAAAGACACATTTGTATATAAATTGTGACGGCCCTCCCACTCTGTCTGCAGTATTCTCTCTTTGTTCTTGTTTCCTTATTAGGATGCCGGTGGGCGGAGTTGAGAGGGTCGTCAGCTACATGGGAAACACCTGGGCCCGGTGTGTCCCAGGATAAATACACCACTTCCCCATTCATGGAGGAGACTCTCTCCATGCAGACACCTTTACAGATTTTGTTGTGTATGTTGGTGGCCTTTTGGTTGTTTGCTTTGGCACCTTTCAACACCCTGCATTATCACATTCATGCAGGCAAAACACTCACTTACACTACTGATTACACACACCATTGTATATTGTACTTAGTTTACTTTATTTAAAAAATATATATCTTGTTACTCCTTATCTCCACGTTGTCTCCCTTTTGTTACGGGCTTGAGCCGGTTCGTGACAAAATACAAAACCACACTCACATAAAAAGGGAAAACATAATGTGCAGTTTTGGATCCAAAACTCATATTCTTCAGAGGCTGTACACTGTAAACTCCACGGCAAGACAGAAGACATTTCACAAGGGATAGAGAAGGGGTAGGCTGGGGCTTGGCCAGGGCGGTTAGTACTGGGTCTGTTAGGGTCTCTGTGGATCTACTCTGGCCCATAATGCAATGGGACAGGAAGTTTACTTACTGACTGGCGCTTTGTTATGGTGATGGTGGGAATGGCAGGACTATTGGCTTGGTTGCTAACAGAGCCACGCATCTGAACACAAGAGGACAGAGAGGCTGGAGTGGACCCCTCTCTGACTTTCACAACTAAAGCCCTAAGCAGAGTATTACACATCAACGCCTACTGTTAAGCTAGAACACTTTAGTGACTGGGATTGAAGTTTCCTTTTAGCTTATTCCTCATGCATGTTCAATGTTGATATTTTGTCAGAATATGGCTGTCATGGTGTTGTTGGTATACCAATGTTCGGTTGGAAAGCCATTCACCCTCACCTACCTCTTCTAGTCTCTCATCACCGGCCTCCCTTTCATAGTCCCCTGCCATGTCCTTGTATAGCTCTCCTGCAGAAACATCCACAGACACACTTTACCATTGAGAATCAGAGTAATATAATACTGTCAGTAAAAGGAAACTTTGACAAACTACATCTCCCACCATACAACACACACAGCGCTCCTCTCCATACCAGGGGTGTCTTCTGCATCAGCCGACTCAATCTTGTCCATGAGGTCGTTAGAGTTCCACTTGGCAATCTCCTTGGGAAAGACCTCTTCATCACCTGACAAGTCCTCTGTGGGGCAGAAGGGACAGATGTGAAAATTTGAATTATCAAGCATAACACCTGCTAAGTCAATGTGCCACTTTATCTCATCTTCAGTATGTTCAGTATAGAACACCAAATGTTTTAGAAAGTTATATGTTCACAAATGTGAAAGGGTCCTCCATGTACTGTCTGAGTACAGATAGAGACAAACATACACCCTGATCCCTACCATATTACATTATGTGGCCATGTGACCACTCCTTCAAGATAAATAAATATGAATACTGATCAATAAAGTAATTGCTACCCTGCATGTTCCTCTGAAAACCAGTGGTTTTGAAATAGCATTGCCTGCTCAATTGAATCAACAAGCCACTAGATCCTTCGGTGAAATCACATTACACATACTGTAGCCTAAGCACGTCTGCTTTATCAAAAGGTCACCACTCGTTTAAGTCCATAAAAATGTTTACTGGTCCTCGGTTGCACAGATCAGGGAGAAGCTCAGACCAGTTAAAGAAGCTGAGTAGTTGAAACGCTTATACATGAGCATTTATCTGAGTTACATTACAACCCCACAAGACACCTGCTCTAGAAATCGTTGCTCATACTAGAAATCCTTCCTCATATGGCAAAGTTGGCTCAGTTCATTCTTAAGAAATTATCTCATGAAGCGACTGAGTAGCTTGTTATAAAAGAAGAGTTAAAATGAAGTACTGTTCATTGTGTTTCAGCATTTAGTTTCCACATTGTAGCTGATTTAAATGATAATTAATTAAATCCAATGAGAAGTTGAAGAATCCAGATAGACACATACTGGGTTATGTATGATGTATAAACCACTGTATGATGCTTAGTGAAAAACAGATGTATCCATGTTTGAAACAACAATTTATCATCTCATTGTGAACATAAATAAATGGCACAAACACCAAAAGCATACAGCTCGAGTGCCTGCAAAAGTATTCACCCCCCCCCCCCCCCCTTGATGTTTTTCCTATTTTGTTGCATTACAACCTGTAATTTAAATTGATTTTTAATTTTTATTTGGATTTCATGTAATGGACATACACAAAATAGTCCAAATTGGAGAAGTTAAATGAAAAACATTACTTGTAACAAAAAATTCTGAAAAATAAAAAATTGATAATTGGTGAGTGCATATGTATTCACCCCCTTTGCTATGAAGCCACTAAATAAGATCTGGTACAACCAATTACCTTCAGAAGTTGCATAATTAGTTAAATAAAGTCCACTTGTGTGCAATTAAGTGTCACATGATCTCAGTATATATACACCTGTTCTGAAAGGCCCCAGAGTCTGCAACACCACTAAGCAAGGGGCATCACCAAGCAAGCAGCACTATGAAGACCAAGGAGCTCTCCAAATAGGTCAGGGACAAAGTTGTGGAGAAGTACAGATCAGGGTTGGTTATAAAAAAATATCAGAAACTTTGAACATCTCACGGAGCATCATTAAATCTATTATAAAAAAATGGAAAGAATATGGCACCACAACAAACCTGCCAAGAGAGGGCCACCCACCAAAACTTACGGACCAGGCAAGGAGGGCATTAAGCAGAGAAGCAACAAAGAGACCAAAGATAACCCTGAAGGAGCTGAAAAGCTCCACAGCTGAGATTGGAGTATCTGTCCATAGGACCACTTTAAGCCGTACACTCCACCGAGCTGGGCTTTACAGAAGAGTGTCCAGAAAAAAATAAGCAAACATGTTTGGTGTTTGCCAAAAGGCATGTGGAAGACTCCCCAAACATATGAAAGAAGCCCCTTCGATGAGAATGGGGACGTGCTCGGTGCTCCTTTTCCTGTAGTCCACAATCATCTCCTTAGTCTTGGTCACATTGAGGGATAGGCTGTTATTCTGGCACCACCCGGCCAGGTCTCTGACCTTCTCCCTATAGGCTGTCTCGTTGTTGTCGGTGATCAGGCCTACCTACCACTGTTGTGTCGTCAGCAAACCTAATGATGGTGTTGGAGTTGTGCCTGGTCATGCAGTTGTGGGTGAACAGGGAGTACAGGAGGGGACTGAGCACGCACCCCTGGAGAGCTCCAGTGTTGAGGATCAGCGTGGCAGATGCGTTGTTACCTACCCTCACCACCTGGGGGCGGCCTGTCAGGAAGTCCAGGATCCAGTTGCAGAGGGAGGTGTTTAGTCCCAGGATCCTTAGCTTGGTGATGAGCTTTGAGTGTACTATGGTGTTGAACGCTGAGCTGTAGTCAATGAACAGCATTCTGACATAGGTGTTCCTTTTGTCCAGGTGGGAAAGGGCCGTGTGGAGTACAATAGAGACTGGCTTACTTTCGCAAGCCACTGTATATGTATTTGAACATGCAGATAAATGCAAATGCAGTTAATTCATGACATATCATGAACAGTTTCATCATGTAGATAGAAATGACAACCAAATAGCATAGAAATAGATAGATAAAAAGAAAATATGCAATACTTTATTATTCTTATTTGGTGACCTGTTATTCATACTTCTTAATTCATTATGTCATATAGAACAACTAAGTTAACCATGCTTCCAAACATACCCCTACACACAGTAGAACATCATTTCATGGATTGACTTGATGGGATGATTGACTCACCACAGGGAATGTGTGTGAGTGTGTGTGCACATGTTTGTGTGCTTGCATGTGTGTGTGTGAGGGCAGGTTGAGATTGTTTTGGCAATGGGGAACAGGTGAAGGTAGAGGGTGATGATTTCAGCACTTCTTCAAGACAAGCCAACCCGTGTTGAGTCATCTCCTGGCCTCACCCAACAGATGAACAACCGTGTGTCGAGCTAAACCCACCTATTTCAACCTCAGGCCCAAAGCATGCTGGGTATTTGGGTAGCTTAAAAACTGATCTGTGTTGAAGAGACATGTAGAGTCAGACGAGGAAGCACCAGGTGGGTTATGGGAAAGGGAACACACTACTAGTATTGTCTACTCTAACCTACTCTAGGCTTTTAAGATGACTTTATCAAAACGGTGGATTTACCATGAGCATCAAAGAACTCCTCCTCTGAGCTGTCCTCGGAGTCTCGTGCAATGCTCTGCATCCTCCATTCAGATAGGCTGTGGCGTGACGGGCTCGCTGAAACACACAAATAGGGGAGGGAAACAAACAGTACCGCTGTTATTTTAAGACCCAGCTGAATCATAGTCTTACTGACATATGCTCAAAATGACACACACACAGTGTTATATAAACACTCAGCAGTGTCTGTAATGCTTGACTTGATCACAGAAGGATTGCTCAGTGGTCAGAAGGGGGTGTGAAGAGTGGAGTACAATGTAACACATAAACCACGAACACACAGACAGCCAATTAGCACACAGAAAAAAAGCCTGGACTAAAAGCAGGACTGTCCATCATATATCTTTGTTGTTTGCCTCCAATATGATCACTGAGGAGGAGTGGGGAGGGGAGGGGGTCTCTTTGAAACCCTGGCTGGCACATGCTGGATGCTCATGGGCTGGGAAGCGCAGCTGTGCCTGTCAGCCCATAGATGGGAGCCGCAGGGGTGGAGCGGAGGGTCAGTGTGTAGAGCGTCAGCCTCCTCTAGCCTGTAATGTCAATACTGCCACTATAAATAGCCCAGGAGAGCTCCAGAGAGGGGAGTGATACCGGGTGAAATTAGTATGGCTGGTTGAGAGACAGAGGGTCCAGGTGGCAGGCAGGATTCTGACTGCTGCTTAGAGGTGGGAATGGGGACAGGGGTTGTAAGATAGTTTTTTAAGCAGGTGAAAAAGATCTGGATAAAGCTGTGACAGTGGTACTGAAGCTACAGCACCTACAGTGCCTTGCGAAAGTATTCGGCCCCCTTGAACTTTGTGACCTTTTGCCACATTTCAGGCTTCAAACATAAAGATATAAAACTGTATTTTTTTTGTGAAGAATCAACAACAAGTGGGACACAATCATGAAGTGGAACGACATTTATTGGATATTTCAAACTTTTTTAACAAATCAAAAACTGAAAAATTGGGCGTGCAAAATTATTCAGCCCCTTTACTTTCAGTGCAGCAAACTCTCTCCAGAAGTTCAGTGAGGATCTCTGAATGATCCAATGTTGACCTAAATGACTAATGATGATAAATACAATCCACCTGTGTGTAATCAAGTCTCCGTATAAATGCACCTGCACTGTGATAGTCTCAGAGGTCTGTTAAAAGCGCAGAGAGCATCATGAAGAACAAGGAACACACCAGGCAGGTCCGAGATACTGTTGTGAAGAAGTTTAAAGCCGGATTTGGATACAAAAAGATTTCCCAAGCTTTAAACATCCCAAGGAGCACTGTGCAAGCGATAATATTGAAATGGAAGGAGTATCAGACCACTGCAAATCTACCAAGACCTGGCCGTCCCTCTAAACTTTTAGCTCATACAAGGAGAAGACTGATCAGAGATGCAGCCAAGAGGCCCATGATCACTCTGGATGAACTGCAGAGATCTACAGCTGAGGTGGGAGACTCTGTCCATAGGACAACAATCAGTCATATATTGCACAAATCTGGCCTTTATGGAAGAGTGGCAAGACGAAAGCCATTTCTTAAAGATATCCATAAAAAGTGTAGTTTAAAGTTTGCCACAAGCCACCTGGGAGACACACCAAACATGTGGAAGAAGGTGCTCTGGTCAGATGAAACCAAAATTGAAATTTTTGGCAACAATGCAAAACGTTATGTTTGGCGTAAAAGCAACACAGCTGAACACACCATCCCCACTGTCAAACATGGTGGTGGCAGCATCATGGTTTGGGCCTGCTTTTCTTCAGCAGGGACAGGGAAGATGGTTAAAATTGATGGGAAGATGGATGGAGCCAAATACAGGACCATTCTGGAAGAAAACCTGATGGAGTCTGCAAAAGACCTGAGACTGGGACGGAGATTTGTCTTCCAACAAGACAATGATCCAAAACATAAAAAAAATCTACAATGGAATGGTTCAAAAATAAACATATCCAGGTGTTAGAATGGCCAAGTCAAAGTCCAGACCTGAATCCAATCGAGAATCTGTGGAAAGAACTGAAAACTGCTGTTCACAAATGCTCTCCATCCAACCTCACTGAGCTCGAGCTGTTTTGCAAGGAGGAATGGGACAAAATGTCAGTCTCTCGATGTGCAAAACTGATAGAGACATACCCCAAGCGACTTACAGCTGTAATCGCAGCAAAAGGTGGCGCTACAAAGTATTAACTTAAGGGGGCTGAATAATTTTGCACGCCCAATTTTTCAGTTTTTGATTTGTTAAAAAAGTTTGAAATATCCAATAAATGTCGTTCCACTTCATGATTGTGTCCCACTTGTTGTTGATTCTTCACAAAAAAATACAGTTTTATATCTTTATGTTTGAAGCCTGAAATGTGGCAAAAGGTCGCAAAGTTCAAGGGGGCCGAATACTTTCGCAAGGCACTGTAGATACATACTCACTAACACCACCTGCTTGTAAAATTACATTTAGGAAAATTAATTGTCAACAGTCCAATACCTCCACACAGATACAGACGATTGAGCTCAAACATCTCACCTCCTCTCTTGGATGAACGGGAGGATCTGGAGGAGGTGGACCACTGCTTTGTGAGCCCTGCTCGTTTTGTTTGGAGAGTGTCTCCCCCGCCCCCTGCACTGACCACCTCCTCAGCTTCTAAAGAGTTGATGGTATCTTTGACGACCTGATTCTTGTCTGGGGATGAAACAGCTCCATTGGCCTCGGTGGCCTCCTCTGTCTGGCTGAAATGGGCCATCTTCTGGGCCAGGGCCAACTGGGTCTCCAGCTCCAGCTGCCTGATGTCCTCGATGGTCAGGCCATACCACTCATCCTGCCAGCACCAAGCCTGCCGGTGGGCCCGCACCATCACCTTCCTCAGCCCTGGGAAAGGGGAGGGAGAGAGTTTGGACAGACAGCACTAGAAAACATCAGAGCATCCCATCAGGCCGCCACCTCTAACATCTTGACCCAATGTCAGTGACGTTTACTAGCTAAACTAGTCAGCAGCAGCATGCCTGTAGTATGGAAACACTACTTCTCTTGGACCAAGCACTCATATAGCCAACACCGGGCAGGGGTATGTTAAGGTTTTGTTCATACTACTCTTCCAATGCCTCATCCCATCTCATACGCACCTACATCATGGATGAAGCGCTCAATCTTGGACTGCATACCCCAGTAGCGGAATTCCACCTTGCACAGTTTGTAAGCACACATGATGGGCGTCTTCCCCGGGTTGTTGTTGTACTCCTCGATCCAGTCCTCCTGCAGAGGTCCTCTCTTGGTCTTGTCTGACGTGTAGATCCGAGGGTCCTCCTCTTGCAAGTACTCATGTGGAGTGATGGGATCTTTGACAATGTCGATGGGGTCTGCAAGAGAGAGTCTGACTTCAACATGTGCCACAAATAACATTTACAGTGCCTTCAGAAAGTATTCACATCTGTCAAACCAGCCTTCGCTTTGGCTCCCCCTCCTGTCCAGCTCAGGCGTTCGGCATCGCAGGCTTTCTAGATCCTGCTAAACCTACTGCTGGCAAACGCCCTTCACTCATCAACCCCGGACTTGTCTCGTCATGATTACACACACACCTGGTGTGTAAGAAGGCCCTGAAAGCATGGCGGCTCTGACTGGAGGGTGCGAAACACCCATTCCTTGTCTGGACGGACCACAGAAACTTGGAGTACATTCGAGCAGCGAAGAGGCTGAACCCTCATCAGGCCAGGTGGGCCCTATTCTTCGCCAGGTTTGACTTTACCCTCTCCTACTGGCCGGGATCAAAGAACGTTAAGGCCAATGTGTTGTCCCGGGTGCATGACACAGAGGATTGGAGGGAGAAAGTGACACCCATTATTCCACTGTCCCGCATTGTGGCTCCTGTCGTGTGGAATGTGAATGCGAGCATCCGTTGAGCCCTGCGACAGGAGCCCTCACCTGCCCACAACCGAGGGGTGTATCTATGTGCCCTCTGATGTGCGGGACCGTCTCCTTGCCTGGGCACAAACATCACCTGTTTTGGGGAACCTGGGTATAGCCCGTACTATCGACTGGCTCTCTGCCAAGTACTGGTGGCCCATCCTGGGACATCCGGATTTACGTCGCTACCTGCTCCACCTGCGCACAGAGCAAGACACCTTCCCTGTGGCAAACTCCACCCGCTGCCAGTTCCACAACAACCCTTGTCCCATCTCTCCATGGACTTTGTCACAGACCTCCCCCTCGGAGGGGCACACCACCATCTTGGTTGTTGGGGACCAGTTTTCCAAAGCCTGTCGTTTGATTCCTCCAACTGGTCTCCATACGGCCCTGACCGCGGAGGCTCTTTTCTCGCACATCTTCTGGCACTAAGGGATCCCGGAGAACATCATGTCTGACCATGGTCCTCAGTTCACCTCCCGGGTCTGGAAGACCTTCATGGAACAACTGGGGGTCACGGTCAGCCTCAGCTCCGGGTACCATCCCCAAACAAATGGGCAGATGGAAAGGTTAAATCAGGAACTGGGTAGGTACCTTCGTAGTTAGTTTCTGCCTTGGGCAGAATACACACAAAACTCCCTCTGTCACTCCTCCACTAACCTCACACCCTTTCAATGTGTTCTAGGCTATCAGACGGCCCTGGCACACTGGGACCGGAGTCAGATCGAGGATCCTGTGGTGGACGATTGGTTCCGGCGCGCCGAGGAGGTATGGAACCCAGTGCACACCTGTCTCCAGCGCATCATCCTCCGGCAGGTCGATCGTGACCGCAGTGTGGACACGGTCTTTCACCCCGGTGACATGGTCTGGCTTTCTACAAAGGACCTGCCCCTCCGCCTGCCCTGCCAAAAGCTGAGCCCACGGTTTGTGAGGCTGTTCAAAGTCAAAGCGGTGACGTACAGATTACATCTCCCCGACAATTACAGTATCTCACCCTCATTTCATAGAACTCTCCTCAGGCCGGTGGCAGCTGGTCCCTTGGCTAGTGCTGGACCCCACAACGCACCTCCCCCTCCCTTGGATGTTGAGGGGGCCCCGGCGTACTCCGTCCACAGCTTGTTGGACTCACGGCGTCGTGGGGGGCTTCTCCAGTACCTGGTCGACTGGGAGGGGTACGGTCCCGAAGAGCGGTGCTGGGTTCCGGTGCGGGACGTCCTGGATCGTTCTCTCATCAGGGACTTCCACAGGCGTCGTCACAACCGACCTGCACCACTGAGAGGAATCTCTCCGACTATTTCCTGAGTACTTTATATTTTGCACTTTGGGTTTGCCCTGTGCCTTTTTATTTATGAAGATATATTTTGAGTACAACAGCGTTTGGATTTCGTCCAGCATTGATCTATGGTGCTTAAATAAATTCAGTAGTTCTTTTTTTTTCTTCTTTTACCCCCTTTTCTCCCAATTTCGTGGTATCCAATTGGTGGTTACAGTCTTGTCTCATCGCTGCAACTCCTGTACGTACTCCGGAGAGGCGAAGGTCGAGAGCCGTGCATCCTCTGAAACACAACCCAACCAAGCTGCACTGCTTCTTATATAAAACACTAATACATCTTGATTACATAAGTATTCAGTCCCCTGAGTCAATACATGTTAGAATCCTGAACTTACCTAGGCTTGTGATAACAAAGGGTTTGAATACTTGAGAAGACATTTCAGCTTAATTTTTTTAATTAATTTGTAAAAATAAAAGAACCTTATTCAACTTTGACATTATGGGGTATTTTGTTTACGCCAGTAACACAAAATCCCAATTTAATCCAATTTCAATTTAGACTAACACAACAAAATGCGGAAAAAACAGCTGCAGTTGAAGCAAACGGCCACCAGTGGGCCTCTACTCTACTGGCTGCTGTGTGAGCCCAGGAGCTTCACTCTAACCCTGCCGTAGGTCATGCATCAGGAAGCCCTTAACAATAACCATGGATATTCAAACAAGACCACTAACCTAGACCTGTCATTTTGACTTTACTGCTGCAGGTAGTTGAAAGTTGTCCATAGTGAGGAGAAATCATCACCATCAACTAACAGTGCTGCTTGGGCACTGTGGTCTGAGGCTCTATTGTCCTTCTAATAGCCCACTATTTGTCCCATACTGGCACCACCTTACCCAGAGTCCTTAGCCTCTTCTCGGCTGGGGACATGTTGAAGACGTCTGGCTGGTTTCCTGTGTCTGGCTTGTAGTACGTCTCAATGTCAATGGAGAACTTCTCAACAAAGGGACATGTATATCTGGAGGAGAGAGGAGAGCAAGCTGAGAGGCGTCAGTAATAAATAAGCACAATATGTTGACCTGGACACAGTATATCCCCACAGCAAAATACTTTGTGTATGGTGGAAACATTACATTTGAGTAATTTAGCAGACGCTCTTATCCAGAGCAACTTACAGGAGCAATTAGGGTTAAGTGCCTTGCTCAAGAGCACAGATAGATTTTTCACCTCGTCGTCTATGAGATTTGAACCAGCAACCTTTCACGTACTGGCCCAATGCTCTTAACCGCTATGCTACCTGCCGATGTCTCTGTTATTGAGTAGGTTCTGGGCTAAATGATGGGCAAGTCTAAAAAATGTCTACCTGGAAAGAGCTAACTACTGTTCGTCTTTGTTTCGGTCTGTCACTCTAGATCTTTCTCACCCTCACTCTCTGTCTCTGGCTCCAGGCGAGGTGGAGAGCTGTTAGCCCATCTGTCGTCTGCAGCAGAGCTGTCACTGCTTTGATGAAACTGTCAGCAGACGGCTCCAGTCTATCAATACCTTGACAGTGTTTTCAAGGGGTGCTTCTCATTTCAGCAGCCTCACACCTGCAGCTCTGCCCAGGCCCCAGACAGACAGACAAACAAACGCACCCTAAGTCTAGGGCGTCATCAATTCCTAACGATAGACTGGCTAGCAGAGCTGCTGGCTGGATGACTGCCCATGTCTTGGTTGGCATGCTCTGCAGTGTTCTGATAACTGCTCTGGAATCTTTTAGCTTTGCTTGGCTAAGTATTTTACTGAAGGGGCAGATTGAATAAACAATCACTCCATTATGGATAAGTTTTGATGTTGAGAACAACCCATCAGACAGCTCAAACTATGGGCATGGGTATAAGCTTAGGGTAAACAGTCTCACCAACTGCACTATAGGGGCTGCTGTATACGGGTGGCACTTCTGTGTGTGGGGGGTGTAAAGGTGGTTCTCCTATGTGTGTGTACGTGGGGGTTCTCCTGTGTGTGTGTGTGTGTGTGTGTGTGTGGGGGGGGGGGGGGGGGGTAAGGATGGTTCTCCTGTGTGTGTGTGTGGGGGGGGGGGGGGGGGGGTGGAGGGGGGGGGGGGGGTGTAAGGATGGTTCTCCTGTGTGTGGGGGGTGTAAGGGTGGTTCTCCTGTGTGTGGGGGGGGGGGGGTGGGGGGGGGTGTAAAGGTGGTTCTCCTGTGTGTGGAGGGTGTAAAGGTGGTTCTCCTGTGTGAGGGGGGTGTAAGGGTGGTTCTCCTGTGTGTGTGTGTGTGGGGGGGGGGGGGGGTGTAAGGATGGTTCTCCTGTGTGTGGGGGGTGTAAGGGTGGTTCTCCTGTGTGTGGGGGGGGGGGGGGGGGGGGGGGGGTGTAAAGGTGGTTCTCCTGTGTGTGGAGGGTGTAAAGGTGGTTCTCCTGTGTGAGGGGGGTGTAAGGGTGGTTCTCCTGTGTGTGTGTGGGGGGTGGGGTGGGGTGTAAAGGTAGTTCTCCTGTGTGTGGAGGGTGTAAAGGTGGTTCTCCTGTGTGAGGGGGGTGTAAGGGTGGTACTCCTGTATGTGTGTGGGGGGGGGGGGGGGGGGGGGTGGTGTAAGGGTGGTACTCCTGAAGGGGGCAATAGTCTCACACCTTGTGCGGGTGTAGGGGTAGGCGTTCCAGGACTCCTCCTCTACCCGGAGCGCTGCCTTGGGCAGGATGGAGCGGAACCAGCTGGGGATGTGCATGCCGATGTGGTAAACCTTGTGGGTGTACTGGCCGATTCCCCCTGGGCCGTTCTCATACGGCTTGTTCTCCAAGATCTCCACTCCGCTGCCTTCGCCACAGGTCTCATCCCGACTCTTTTTCTGTTCAGATCACAATACAGTTATGGGTTAGGTGAGGAAGCATAGGTCAAATGTCAACTGAGTACTGAAATGAGGTTAAACAAGGGAGGTCAGGTGAAGCACCCTGATGTGAAGACAAAAACACGTCAAGAAAATGGCTACCTGGATTATCTGCACTGACCCCCCACACACCCCCATTTTTATGCTGCTGCTACTCTTTGTTTATTACCTACATGTATATATTATCTCAATTTCCTCAACTAACCTGTGCCCCAGCACATTGACTCTGTACCGGTACCCGATGTATATAGCCTTGTTACTGTTATTTTATTGTTGCTTTTTTATAACTAGTTTGTCTATTTTTTACTTATGTTTATTTTAGTAAATACTTTCTTAACACTTATTTTTCTTAAAACTGCATTGTTGGTTAAGGGCTTGTAAGTAAGCATTTCACTGTAAGGTCTCCTGTTGTATTCGGCGCATGTGACAAATAAAATTTGATTAAAAAAAATAAAAAATAAAGTTATTTTTATAGATTTACACACAGAGGATGTTGTCATTTAGCTTCAACAGAATAGGTGAATCACCAAGACATGCTGTTGACCTACACTGCTAAGTCAGGAGAGCTGCCGATCCAGCTCAGTCAAACACACCTTTCCCATATTTACATTCCAGGTACACCACAGTAATGGGGGAGGGTAGGGGGCTGGAAGGACATGGTTTGATGACTTTACTTTTCAAACATCACGCAGTGGGATCCACCAGGGAGAGGCTTCCTGCTGATGTAGAAACAAGGGAAACAGGCGTGCTAAAGGCACACTAGGGAACAGAGTCCAAGTGCTGAGGATGGTGAAAACGTGAGGGTAAGGGCAAGGACTACAGTATGACGTTCCCAGACAGTCTGAGATAATATCAGCGAGTCAATACTACATGTGCATGTAATACCTTAGCTACTCCCGGCTTTTACATAATGCTCTAGGAGGGAGAGGGACAACAGGAGGGAGAGGGACAACAGGAGGGAGACGGACAACAGGAAGGAGAGGGACAACAGGAGGGAGAGGGACAACAGGAGGGAGAGGGACAACAGGAGGGAGAGGGACAACAGGAAGGAGAGGGACAACAGGAAGGAGAGGGACAACAGGAAGGAGAGGGACAACAGGAGGGAGAGGGACAACAGGAAGGAGAGGGACAACAGGAGGGAGAGGGACAACAGGAGGGAGAGGGACAACAGGAGGGAGAGGGACAACAGGAAGGAGAGGGACAACAGGAAGGAGAGGGACAACAGGAAGGAGAGGGACAACAGGAAGGAGAGGGACAACAGGAGGGAGAGGGACAACAGGAGGGAGAGGGACAACAGGAGGGAGAGGGACAACAGGAAGGAGAGGGACAACAGGAAGGAGAGGGACAACAGGAAGGAGAGGGACAACAGGAGGGAGAGGGACAACAGGAAGGAGAGGGACAACAGGAAGGAGAGGGACAACAGGAAGGAGAGGGACAACAGGAAGGAGAGGGACAACAGGAAGGAGAGGGACAACAGGAAGGAGAGGGACAACAGGAAGGAGAGGGACAACAGGAAGGAGAGGGACAACAGGAAGGAGCGGGACAACAGGAAGGAGAGGGACAACAGGAGGGAGAGGGACAACAGGAAGGAGAGGGACAACAGGAAGGAGAGGGACAACAGGAAGGAGAGGGACAACAGGGCAGCAGGCAGTGAATCAGTGGGGTAGTGGGGAGATGAGATGTGTGCAGCGAGGCATCCACCCCTCCAGCCCCCATTACCTTTGACAGGGTGTTCATTAGCCACCTACCCTGCTCTCAACAGCCGGACAAAGCTCCTCAGACACAGCACATTCCCCCTGACTGGCTGCAGAAGCACACAATACACACACACACAAAGATACACACAAACACAAGCAGATGCTCAAAAACACTCTGCAACACATACAGTATAGGCCTGTGCGCATAGCCACACACACGCACGCCCATATATAGACACAGCCAGACGCTTACACAAACATGCTGTAGTTTGTACACACCCACACACAGAAACGCACACCCACACACATGCAAGGCACTTCATTATCCTGCTGACAGGTGCCTGTGGCCTGCAAGCCCGGGTGCCACTGGCCAGTATCAATCCTAACCTCCTGCCAGAGGCTGGCTCTTGGTGCTCTGCAGCTCACAAGAAACCATCAGGACGATTAAAAATCCCAGGCCACAGCTCAGCCCTCCCCTTTGGGAATAGGCCTACTGTTTTGCTTGGATCTGTGTGCAAACCATAAAGGGTCTCCAAACAAAACTGAACTGAATAAAAAGGTGAAGAGGAAGGGAATGCAGGCAGGGGTATTCCATTGCTATTTCTATTTATGTCTCTCTCCTCATTGGTTTGACATGTTTCCAGGAGTTAAACCGAAACTGACCGAGAGAGGTATGGTTACTAATGGATAAATTACATTCAGAAAGGAAGCTACATTACATTAAGTTATTCAGGAAGGACTAAATATAGAGGACAGTCTGTCTGTAATCTATCTGTTCAGCTTCCTCATAACTACCTGGCTGGCTGTATTGACTGGCATAACCCTCATGACATCCGATCAGGGAAACTGGAAAAACAAAATGGTGGGTGGTGAATAAATGCTGGAAGGGGAGGGAGAGAGTGAGAGAGTAGTGCCCACTTAATTTAACTGACACCCTGCGTTTGTGATATCTTTGCAAATCACAGTCGCGATAATGCATTCACAATTAACTATCAATTTAGGAGGCAGAGTGATAAGGTTTAAAGGTAAACAGGAGACAGCCGTGTGGAACATGGAGTCAGGAGGAGTCTGAAGACAGTCATACAGTACAGAGAAGCTCTTCATTGTACTGAGAGGTTCTGGGTATTTTTCTTTTTCAATATTTTTATTGAAGAACACAAAGATAATACAAATAAAGTTAAAGAACAACAAAAAAGGTCTGGCAGGTACAGCACACATCATACGTTCAGCATCTTTGAATTAGATAAATTTGAAGTACAAAACCCATTTTTTCTCAGTATTCCTGGCCTCTCTCCTCATGATTTCTTAAAGCAAAGGTCATACGCTGACAGGTCCAAGCTTGAGCCACCATTGTTACACTGGGGATAAATCAGGGGCAGGAATTCTGCCTGGGGTTGCCCTGGTAACATGCAGGAATGAAGACAGGGTATCCATCCACACCCTGCCTCTCCTACTCTCC
The DNA here is from genome assembly GCF_057628025.1 of Oncorhynchus mykiss. NCBI lineage: Eukaryota > Metazoa > Chordata > Actinopteri > Salmoniformes > Salmonidae > Oncorhynchus > Oncorhynchus mykiss. Next base: position 60,812,685 of record NC_143032.1, on the reverse strand, counting down.
CTAAAAATATATTTCCCTCTCTGTTTCTACCCTCCACTCTTCAGCTCCATTTCTAACTCTTCCCCTCACTTTTCCTCAAGCTCTCGGTTCCTTCTCCTCTCTCTCTCCCTCCCTCCCTCTCTCTCTCTCAAAACCTGATTGCCGGCATGCTGTTGACGTCATGGTTGCCATGGCAACAGTGCTCTATAGTGTGACCATTTTACTCGTATATGCTCCTAAATATTTTGCTGTGCGACCTGAAAAGGTGGAAAAGGGGAAAGTAACTATGGGTCACTAATTTAACACCATCCTTCCTCCCTTGCCTGCCTCAGCTTGCTTGTAAACACTCTATCCTTTTGGATTCTCCATCTGTTCACTTTGCTGTACCTATGGAACTGGGCCAGAATCAATGGCTCTGGAGCTCAACCCCAATTGTGGAAATGACTGATCAGCCCCTCTTCCTTCTAGTGTCAAAGCCCTTCCTCTGAGCCAGTTCTATTAAAACAGGCTAGTACAAGTCCATACAGTACCCAACACCCTTAATACAGTACTGACAAAGCATTAAAGAGGCAGGGACACAACTTTTATGACTGCCTTGGGGCATGTCTGTTCACATGACCATGTTCAAACCCATTTAGAGGGAAATGCAGCTCAACCGGATTAGTGGCCAGTGCTGTACACCCGAGGATAATGCAAACTGTACAAACTGTATTTAGTGTACAGTGGTAGGCAGGGGAAGAGGGCTGGGCTGGCTACATGTAATGCAGCTACGTAGGGACAGCTGCAGTTAAATCAGCCTGAATAGTAGACAGAAGAGAATTCAGAGGAGTGTTGATTGAGATTCTCAATATCCTGTGTTAGCAGCTTCTTCTTCATCATCCTTACCTAGTGCCTACAAGCAAAATGTTTCTGGCGTCTAAATAAACAACAGAACAAATGAATCCATTAGAGACATTCCTCCCGGGGGGAGTATGGTCCTTCCTAGCAGCTTCAGATGGGCGGCTTTCACGTCACAGCAGTTTCTGCCTGCTGTAAGAGAGTAGCAGAGTGCCCCTCCCTCCCTGGACAAAACACGCACCAGCTGAGGGAGGGAGGGAGGGAGGGAGGAGCCAGCCTCAGAGAGTTAAAGTAGAGATAATCCATCAGTACACAGCTCCTATTGTTCCTGTATACCAGGGATCATCAACTAGATTCAGCCGCGGGACGACTTTATCTTGAGTGGATGGTCGGGGGCCGGAACAAAATAACAAATCATTTGTTGCCAAAAAAAATATTTTAAAACCTTGCTTACATTGTATATGATCACGTGTCTCTCTATTATGTGTGGGAATACTTGGGAACAGATTTCTTACATTAAAATCACTTAGAGTTGATTTCCTGGTGTTTTTACAGTATTTTACGTCAAACAAAGAAAATTAAACCACCCAAAAAGTTATTACTGTCACGTTCTGACCTTAGTTCCTTTGTTTTGTCTTTGTTTTAGTATGGTCAGGGCGTGAGTTGGGGTGGGCAGTCTCTGTTATTTTTTCTATGATTTGGGATTTCTGTGTTTGGCCTGGTATGGTTCTCAATCAGAGGCAGCTGTCAATCGTTGTCCCTGATTGAGAACCTTAGGTAGCCTGTTTTCACCCTTGAGTTGTGGGTGATTATTTTCTGTTGAGTGTTTGTGTATTCACTGTACAGGACTGTTTCGTTTCGTTATTTTTGTGTTCATGGTAATAAATTATCAATATGGACACTTAACACGCTGCGCATTGGTCTCCTCTTCTTCCATCAACAACAGCCGTTACAATTACTTATTTATTTTTGCTCAGAAAACTTTGGGGTACAACATTTTTCAGCGCGGGCCACCAGTTTGGGAACCCGGCTGTATCCCAACATTAAATGCTGTGTGACCAATCAATTTATAATTGAGCACTTTAATGACCAATCGCGGTAGAAAATCCCCTGTTTTACAAAAGCTCCCCCTCCACTCCACTACAGATTTGTTGTCCAGTAGGTGTTCTATTGAACTCTGGGGTGGAGGTGTTGTCCTGTAGGTGAGGGGTCAGGAGTTACAGGTGAAGCGTGTGTCTGTTGGCCTCACCTGGATCATGTAGAGCTGGGCGATGCGGTACTCGTCCACGCTCATTGGCATTGGGATCCGGTACTCCTTGATCAGCATGGTGAGTCTGGGGTGGGGGAGAGGGGCCAGGAATAGGGGAGAGGGACAGAGGGAGGGGAGGGGGGCTGGTGGTGGGAGGGACTGGGGCGTTTCTATGTGTGACTCGTCAGTTCACTGCTGCGTCCTCATCGATGGTGCCTGTGGATGAGAAGATGGACATAAATGGTAAGATCGCTGAACAGTTAAAGTAGCATTAAATATTTGTAGCAATTTTAAGTAAATATCTGCAGTTAACTTGTGCAATACATTAGGGGATAAAGCAGATCCCGTTCTTATTTCACCTGTCACATTATTTTACATTATGAAGCTTACTTAGTTCCCCAGCACAGCTGAGCCAGTCACGTGTATGTTTGTAAAAGTCACAACAGGAGAAAGCAGGAGCAGGTGTGTCCAGCTGTGTATTGACAGGGGTTGCATTTTATATTGAAAGTCAACAGTGTTTTCTTCAATAAAATGATCAGGGAGGTGCAACACATTCGGCATAAAACACTGTCATTTTCATCAGATGAAAACAGAAGTGCAATGCTATTTGGCTGGCAGCCACACAAGTAAATGAGCTTACAATCAAAAAGCAAGGTATTTTTTGCAAAAACAATGTATGGCCATCATAATGTTTAGGCCTATCATAGAAATAATGTAGCCAGCTACATTTCCTAATGTTTTGCTTGAAGTTCATCTTGCATTTTACCTGAGAAAAATAGGCTGGCTACACTGAGAACAGCACCAGAGAAAAGAAGCTCCACATCAGTGGCAGCGCTGTCTGCGGATAGAACTCCCGTTCCTGAATTATTTAAAAAAAAATATTTTTCCTGCATAAAAAGTTGAACTTGCTAGTGGTTGAATGAATAAGATGACGTGGCGTTACCTTGTTTGAGAAGGAAAAGCCCTTTGGATGAGTTATTTGTACAGCTGCCACTGCTATTTTGATTCACTTGATTTTTCTTCTCCCCATTCTAGGCCTGTCTGATTCTCCCCTCTTCTCAAAGCAGAGCAGGCAGGCCCATTGCCTTAGTGACTCCAGACTCCACACAGACACAGCATGTAGACATGCTGCTGAAGAGCCAGTACTGCATGCATCAAAACATTGTACATTTGCACATTGTCCCTTGTTCACATTCACTTGTTATTGTCCAAACAGATATGTTTATTGGTGTTAAAATAGAGAAAGTATGCAATTTGGAGCACCAGGCTACTGATGTCATGCAGAGGCTGTTGTTTTGTCTTTATACTTTTTTATAACTACAAGTTTGATGTCAGACTACAATAGAATGTTCATGATGTCATTATGACAAATGTCTACAGAAATGTTGATAGACTGACTGTAAACCAGCCTTTAGATTGTTTCCACTGATCCAATCCCATTTCCCCATTCTCCTGAGGCCTAACCTGGGGAGAGAACCCAGAGCATCCACTACTGATTACCCCAGCATTGCGTAACCATAAGGCTCCCCCAATAGCAGAAACTGTGGTCGTATATGGCTCACAGCCATCCCATCTAATTATGGTAGAGCCCAACTCATGACCATTAGGTCGCTAATGGCCTGGTACTCGGGGCTCTATTGTCCCTCTTCAGTGAATCTACAGTTTAATGAAAACATGTTACTATTAACGTTCCCTAACAGATTTCACTTGGTTTCCCAAATTAAGCACTGGGTAGCTGCAGAAACAGGGTTGGAGAGCCCGTGGCATACAGAGTTTAGAGGAATAGAGGCTGCATGCTCCTCAAACAGTGGTTGACACATGGAGTGAAATAACCGGAGTAGCTTACCTGGCATGATTGAAAAACAAGCCAGTGGGAAAGCAGCCTGAATTCACTATTCCAGTGAATACTGATGACATGTCATATTTCCCCTGCCCCTGTTTCTGCCCATTTGATAATGGGCCATTCTAAATCTAAACTAATTTGACATATTAGTAAAGACAATATTAAATTGAGAATAGTCTGATGGGTGAAAATATGATCACTTGATGAAAGAACAGTGTGTGCAACCTGAGGCAAGGAACAGATCGCAAGATTTTTTTTGCAATTTTCTCAAATCATCGATAGCCTATAGTCGCATCATGCATATGTTTTCATTTCTAAGACATTCTAAGGTTTGTATCATTCACAACTGGTTGCTAAATAACTATAAAACTAACATATAGGACCAGTGATCACTAAATGATCACCAAATGATCACTTTTACACTCAACATAGCCACTTCATATACGCACTCGCTCCAGAATGGGAAAAATATCCTTTCTATTTTATTCAGCTAAGTTCAATTATATTATTCTTACTATAAAATCATATAATATAATGGTACCAGACTTATAAGCATACCTTGTCTGCTAAATGAACAAGCGTACAGCCTATGGCATGGAGCATAGCCAGATAACATACAGTGAGCCAACTCATATTCTGTTCTTCTGAAATACATTTTCTTCCTATCATAATGTTTCTTTAGACTTTCCTAAAATAAAGAATGGATCTATTGTGATGGTGTATATTAAATTGATTTATTAGACAATAACCGGCTGACAAAATGACCTCAGCCCTAGGTCAGTGACCTGGCAGCGTGGTGCCAGGACAACAACCTCTCCCTCTTCGTCAGCAAGACATAGGAGCTGATCGTGAACTACAGGAAACGGCGGGCTGAGCACACCCCTATTCACATCGACGAGGCTGTAGAGGAGCGGGTTGAGAGCTTCAAGTTCCTTGGTGTCCACATCACTAAGGAATTAATATGGTCCACACACACACACCAACACAGTCGTGAAGAAGGCATGACAATGCCTCTTCCCCCCCAGGAGGCTGAAAACATTTAGCATGAGCCCTCAGATCATCAAAAAGTGATACAGTTGCACCATTGAAAGCATCTTGACTGGCTCTCTCAACGCTTGGTATGGCAACTACTAGGCATCCGACTGCAAGGAGCTACAGAAGGTAGAGCGGACGAGCTCCCTGCCATCCAGGACCTATATACCAGACGGGGTCAGAGGAAGGCCCTAAATATTAAGGCCCTAAAAATGGTCAGACTCCAGCCACCCAAGTCATAGACTGTTCTCTCTGCTATTGCATGGGAAGCGGTACCGATGCACCAAGTCTGGAACAACAGGACCCTGAACACATTCTACCCCAAGGCCTTAAGACTACTAAAAAGTTCACCAAATAGATACCAGGACTATCTGCATTTACCCTTTTGATTAATCACATACACTGTTGCTACTGTTTATGATCTATTCTGTTGCCTAATCACTTTACCCCTACCTATATGTACATATCTACCTCAATCACGTTGTACCCCATTGACCCGGTTCTGGTACCCTGTATACAGTGCATTCGGGAAGTTCACACACTACTTTACTTTTTCCACAGTTTGTTACATTACAGACCTATTTTATATTGATTATATTTTTCCCTGATCAACCTACACACAATACCCCATAATGACAAAACAAAAACTGTTTTGCAAATGTATAAAACAAATACTGAAAAATCACATTCAGACTAGTGGTCGACAGATTAATCGGAATGGCCGATTAATTTGGGCCGATTTCAAGTTTTCATAACAATCGGAAATCGGTCATTTTGGACGCCGAATTTGCCGTTTTCTTTTTTTACACCTTTATTTAACTAGGCAAGTCAGTTAAGAACACATTCTTATTTTCAATGACGGCCTAGGAACGGTGGGTTAACTGCCTTGTTCAGGGGCAGAACCACAGATTTTTACCTTGTCAGCTCAGGGATTCAATCTTGCAACCTTACGGTTAACTAGTCCAACGCTCTAACCATCTGCCTCACGAGGAGCCTGCCTGTTACGCAAATGCAGTAAGAAGCCAAGGTAAGTTGTTAGCTAGCATTAAACCTATCTTATAAAAAACAATCAATCAATCATAATCACTAGTTATAACTACACATGGTTGATGATATTACTAGTTTATCTAGCGTGTCCTGCGTTGCATATAATCGATGCAGTGCGCATTCGCGAAAAAGGACTGTCATTGCTCCAACGTTTACCTAAACATAAACACCAATGCCTTAAAATCAATACACAGAAGTATATATTTTTAAACCTGCATATTTAGCTAAAACAAATCCAGGTTAGCAGGCAATATTAACCAGGTGAAATTGTGTCACTTCTCTTGCGTTCATTGCACGCAGAGTCAGGGTATATGCAACAGTTTGGGCCACCTGGCTCATTGAGAACGAATTTGCCAGAAGTTTACGTAATTATGACATAACATTGAAGGTTGTGCAATGTAACAGGAATATTTACACTGATGGATGCCACCCATTGATAAAATAAGGAACGGTTACGTATTTCACTGAAAGAATAAACGTCTTATTTTCGAGATGATAGTTTCCGGATTCGACCATATTAATGAGGCTCACATTTCTGTGTGTTATTATGTTATAATTAAGTCTATGATTTGACAGAGCAGTCTGACTGAGCGATGGTAGGCACCAGCAGGCTCATAAGCATTCATTCAAACAGCACTTTCGTGTGTTTTGCCAGCAGCTCTGCTGTTTATGACTTCAAGCCTATCAACTCCCGAGATTAGGCTGGTTTAACGATGTGATGTGAAATGGATAGCTAGTTAGCGGGGTGCGCACTAATAGCGTTTCAAACGTCACTCACTCTGAGACTTGGAGTAGTTGTTCCCCTTGCTCTGCATGGGTAACGCTGCTTCGAGGGTGGCTGTTGTCGTTGTGTTCCTGGTTCGAGCCCAGGTAGAAGCGAGGAGAGGTACGGAAGCTATACTGTTACACTGGCAATACTAAAGTGCCTATAAGAACATCCAATAGTCAAAGGTATATGAAATACAAATGGTATAGAGAGAAATAGTCCTATAATTCCTATAATAACTACAACCTAAAACTTCTTACCTGGGAATATTGAAGACTCATGTTGAAAGGAACCACCAGCTTTCATATGTTCTCATGTTCTGAGCAAGGAACTGAAACGTTAGCTTTCTTACATAGCACATATTGCACTTTTACTTTCTACTCCAACACTGTGTTTTTGCATTATTTAAACCAAATTGAACATGTTTCATTATTTATTTGAGGCTAAATTGATTTTATTAATGTATTATATTAAGTTAAAATAAGTGTTCATTCAGTATTGTTGTAATTGTCATTATTACAAATACATTTTAAAAATCGGCCGATTAATCGCTATCAGCTTTTTTTGTCCTCCAATAATCGGTATCGGCGTTGAAAAATCATAATCGGTCGTCCTCTAATTCAGACCTGAATACTGAATACTTATGTAAATAAGGTATTTCTGTTTTTGCTTTGTCATTATGGGGTATTGTGTGTAGATTGATGAGTAAAAAAAACGATTTCATCCATTTTAGAATAAGACTGTAACATAACAAAATGTGGAAAAAGTCAAAGGGTCTGAATACTGTATGAAGCCAAATTATCGTTACTGATTGTGTATTTACTCCTCATGTTATTATTTTTCTATATTTTTCTCTCTGTGTTGTTTGGAATGGCCCTCAAGTAAGCATTTCACTGTCAGTCTACACCTGTGGTTAACGAAGCAAATACAAATAGATTAGATATACATTTGATGACTTAACAGGTCTGACTGAGAGGCAGGAAGCACTGGTTCATAGTGTGGGAGGGAAGTTGAGCTGTGGGATTTTAACTCTTCCTTCTCTCCTCCTCCGCTATTTCTTTATACTCTACACACAATGCACAGCAGCCTGCTCTAGAAGGTACGACACATCCACAAAAGCAGAGCGGAACATCGTGGGGGGAGAAGAGATAACAACATTACTGTAGAAATAGATTTGGCCCTAAACAGAGAGTACGCAGTGGCAGAAAACATGACCACTGTGACTGACCCAAAGTTGAGGAAATCTTTTGACTATGTACAGACTTCATGAGCATTGCTATTGAGAAAGGCCGCCCAAGGCAGACCTGGCTCTCGAGAAGAAAGGCTATGCGCACACTGCCCACAAAATGAGGTGGAAACTAAGCTGCACTTCCTAACCTCCTGCCAAATGTAGACTTTGAAAACATATCCAATTTTTTGATAAATTCCCATATCTATTGGGTGAAATACCACAGTGTGCAATTACAGCAGCAAGATTTGTGACCTGTTGCCACAAGAAAAGGGCAACCAGTGAAAAACAAACAGCATTGTAAATACAACCTATATTTCTGTTTATTTATTTTCCCTTTTGTACTTTATCATTACAACACTGTATATAGACATAATAACATTTGAAATGTCTTTATTATTTTGGAACTTCTGTAAGTGTAGTGTTTACTGTACATTTTTTATTTGTTTATTATCTATTTCACTTGCTTTGGCAATGGAAACATAGCTTTCCCATGCCAATAAAGCCCCTTAAATGTAAATGTAATTGAATAGAAATCAAACCACCACTCATCATGCTAACAGTCCAGTAGCTGAACACCACCTTTCAATCCCCCTTAAGGTTTTTACAGACTATGTCAGATTCAGTCTTTTACGATTATCACATCACACTGTACGATGTTACCAAATTAAAATCTCGATGTCAACCTGGCCAGATTGTATGATTTGCTTCCGTTCTGTCGTCACATTCTGCGATTGGCTTGAGAGGCTGTGTCTGCTGACGTACGCTACGTCAACTTCAACGGTGTATTTGATCTGAGCATGTGTCAGCGGCAGGTAGCCTAGCGGTTAGAGCAGGGCTGCCCAACCCTCTTCCAGGAGATCTACCGTCCTGTGGGTTTTCAGTCCAACCCTAATTTAACCCACCTGTTTCTTCTAATTACCTGCTCAACAAGACCTTAACTAGCTGAATCAGATATGCTAAATGAGGGTTGGACTGAAAACCTACAGGACAGTAGATCTCCAGGAAGAGGGTTGGGCAGCTCTGGGTTAGAGCATTGGGCCAGTAACTGAAAAGTTGCTGATTCGAATCCCCGAGCCGACAAGGCTCTGTCGATGTGCCCTTGGACAAGGCCCTTATGCAAAATCGTGGCATAAGACGGTTAGAATATTACAGTCTACAAAGACCTTAAAATGAAAATTCCACCAAAAAAATATATTTTGGTATTAGTTTCAGTGGTCCACTGTTGATAACAGTCCCAAATGTTTGCATGTCAGCAATCAAGTTTTCAAGATATAGAATTTTCAAATGAGGCAAAACGTACCATACTGTGTCTTTCTGTATTGTGAAAGTTCGATATATATCCTGAAAACTTGATTGCTGCAAAATATTTTGGGACCGTATATCAACAGTGGAATAATGAAACAAATACCTAAATATAGTCTGAGTGTTGTTTTCTTTTAAGCCTGGTGCCACTGTGCCAAAACACATGATCTAATCCCTGCAGTTTTTGTAACATGGAGCATTGATGTAGAAACAAAAAGTGTGATATACATTTTCAGAACTCCCTGCACTAGTACTCTTGCAGTCAAAATCATAATGAGGTGAAACCAATGTCAGTCAACACACCAGCAGTTAACAGGACAGGGCTGATTCAACTCATGCACACTAGATACAACAAGCAGGGATAATGATCCTTTCATTACAATCCAGGGCCCGGTTTCTCGATAGCAATGGAACTTACAAGTGTTTTAAAGATACATCTTTCCTATAACGGCCGAAGATGTAACATGCTTTTCCCAAAACACCACATAGAGAGAATGGTCATAAGGGCGTCGTTGGAGCATGTATCCATACCGATGGGATCAAAGTAAAGGCAGTGTTGCTCTCATTCAAATCTTGATTTAAAATTATAATTATTTCGCAAAACTGATGACGTTTCAGCTCCTAGAGAGATATTACCACCTTGAGGCAACTTATTCTAATGCTTACCCAATAAAAATGCACTAAATCCCCAATTTGGCACATTAGGCTACACATTAAATATATTGAGACAAATTACAGACAAGTAGCAGAATATAACTACATTTATTGAACATGTCATGTATTTTAATAGGACTGAAATAGACCTAAAGCCTACTGCTTATATTTTAACACATTCATCTTGGTTTTCATTTGAAACATCTTTTGATACGTCGCTTGTTTCTATCAATTGCAAAGACATTGGCAACGTTGTATGTGTAATCAACTTTGTTCTGAAGTTATCGGAGGTCACAGAGAGACTGATAAACCAATGTGATTTTATGTTTAGCGGAGATCTTCTGCGTATAAAGTCACGCGGGAGGGCAAAAAAGCATCTAACAACACACTTAGCTGTTCTACGAGTGATCGGTGGCAGGCGTTAGATTACGAGGGTTTTTCATGTTCAGCGTTAATAACACCGCTTTTGGGAAACAGCTCGGAGATTTAACGACGCTCCTACAAAAGGTTCTAACGATGAACTTAGCCTTAAGATGCTTTAATGAAACCGGGCCCTGTCCAAGATGATGTCATCCTCCCATTAGGCCTGAGAACTCATAAAGAGGCTTTGGGAAAGGGGGTTCATTTATTTAGATTTTTTTATTTAACCTTAATTTAACTAAGAACAAATTCTTATTTACAATGACGGCCTACCAAAATGCAAAAGGCCTCCTGTGGGGACGGGGAATGAAAAATAAAAAATATAGGACAAAACACACATCACGACAATATGCGTATTACTTGTGTTGAGGAGGGGCTGTTCGATACGGCTGGTTCATACTGTGTTGTAATGCATCTGGTTGGACAAATAGGCAGGAAAGGATGTGAGACATTGTTTTAACAGATTTCATTATATAGCCTATAGCAAGGGTAGGGCCTGTGCATACCGGTAAACGTAATTGTGATGCAGCACAGGGTCACGAGGCAGACACTGTTTAGAGGTTATCTAGGGGTAGTGGAACAGGGGGAAATCTACACAGAGGAGAGTGTGTGAGAGATTGTCAAGTCTCTGAGCCACCACTGACAAATGTAAGCCTACTTCTCTAGTGCTATTTGATGAAACACACCCATCACACATACAGCTCATACACTCCCTCTTGCACACACTCATGTGCTAACACACCCACAGATGCTAATGCAGTCTTGAATACTGTAACCCACACACGGACAGAAATGGTCCGCCATGCTGGAAAGCACACAGTTGACTGTTCAAGCCAGTGGAGAGAAAGGCCCCTGTGTCTTTGTCCCTACAGACCTCTGCAGTCAAAATTCCCTTGAGGAAGAGTGAATGACAGGGTATGAGTGTGTGTGAGAAAGAGAGCGAGAGAGAGATAGAGAGATTCCAACAGACCGGTGCAATGTCACAGTGTGGCTCTATCTTGGGGGACCTGACGGGAGCCTGTGGGCAGCGATGATGACGCTGCAGAAAGGGTTTGTGCTGACGCATGCGGATATGGCCCAGGCCTCGACACCATCTGCCACGCAGCCATCAACATACAAGATTCATTAGCCTCTTGCTTCACCGCTCAGAGATTGAGGAAAGGGAAGGCTTTCCTTCTCTGTCACAGTTACTCTTCTCCTCCCTTCCCATCTTTTCCCTCACTGTCACTGTCTGTTTATCTCTCGATCTCTGTCTCTACCCAACTTTTTTAAAGCCTCCTGGAAAAAAATATAGTTACAAACTGACACACACTTGTAACCTGTTAAGGCTAGGGCTGATTTCAAGGTTTTACTGCTTACCTACATAGCATTACATAGGTTTGCTCCTACCTATCTCTCCGATTTGGTCCTGCTATACACACCAACACGCACACTACGGTCACAAGACGCAGGCCTCCTGTCCCTAGAATGTCTAAGCAAACAGCTGGTGGCTGGGCTTTCTCCTATAGAGCTCCATTTCTATGGAATGGTCTGCCTACCCATGTGAGATTCAGACTCAGTCTCAACCTTTAAGGTTATTGAAGACTCATCTCTTCAGTAGGTCCTATGATTGAGTGTAGTCTGTCCCAGGAGTGTGAAGGTGAACGGAAAGGCATTGGAGTGACGAACCACCCTTGCTGTCTATGCCTGGCCGGTTCCCCTCTCGCCACTGGGATTCTCTGCCTCTAACCCTATTACGGGGGCTGAGTCACTGGCTTACTGGTGCTCTTCCATGCCGTCCCTAGGAGGGGTGCGTCACTGAGTGTGTTGAGTCACTGACGTGATCTTCCTGTCCGGGTTGGCGCCCCCCTCGGGCTTGTGCGTTGGAGGAGATCTTCGTGGGCTATATTCAGCCTTGTCTCAGGGTAGTAATATGGTGGTTTAAGATATCCCTCTAGTGGTGTGGTGGCTGTGCATTGGCAAAGTGGCTGGGGTTATATCCTGCCTGGTTGGCCCTGTCCGGAGTTATTGTCGGATGGGGCCACAGTGTCTCCCGACCCCTCCTGTCTCAGCCTCCAGTATTTATGCTGCAATAGTTTGTGTGTCGGGGGCTAGGATCAGTCTGTTACAGTGCATTGCGAAAGTATCCGGCCCCCTTGAACTTTGCGACCTTTTGCCACATTTCAGGCTTCAAACATAAAGATATAAAACTGTATTTTTTTGTGAAGAATCAACAACAAGTGGGACACAATCATGAAGTGGAACGACATTTATTGGATATTTCAAACTTTTTTAACAAATCAAAAACTGAAAAATTGGGTGTGCAAAATTATTCAGCCCCCTTAAGTTAATACTTTGTAGCGCCACCTTTTGCTGCGATTACAGCTGTAAGTCGCTTGGGGTATGTCTCTATCAGTTTTGCACATCGAGAGACTGACATTTTTTCCCATTCCTCCTTGCAAAACAGCTCGAGCTCAGTGAGGTTGGATGGAGAGCATTTGTGAACAGCAGTTTTCAGTTCTTTCCACAGATTCTCGATTGGATTCAGGTCTGGACTTTGACTTGGCCATTCTAACACCTGGATATGTTTATTTTTGAACCATTCCATTGTAGATTTTGCTTTATGTTTTGGATCATTGTCTTGTTGGAAGACAAATCTCCGTCCCAGTCTCAGGTCTTTTGCAGACTCCATCAGGTTTTCTTCCAGAATGGTCCTGTATTTGGCTCCATCCATCTTCCCATCAATTTTAACCATCTTCCCTGTCCCTGCTGAAGAAAAGCAGGCCCAAACCATGATGCTGCCACCACCATGTTTGACAGTGGGGATGGTGTGTTCAGCTGTGTTGCTTTTACGCCAAACATAACGTTTTGCATTGTTGCCAAAAAGTTCAATTTTGGTTTCATCTGACCAGAGCACCTTCCACATGTTTGGTGTGTCTCCCAGGTGGCTTGTGGCAAACTTTAAACGACACTTTTTATGGATATCTTTAAGAAATGGCTTTCTTCTTGCCACTCTTCCATAAAGGCCAGATTTGTGCAATATACGACTGATTGTTGTCCTATGGACAGAGTCTCCCACCTCAGCTGTAGATCTCTGCAGTTCATCCAGAGTGATCATGGGCCTCTTGGCTGCATCTCTGATCAGTCTTCTCCTTGTATGAGCTGAAAGTTTAGAGGGACGGCCAGGTCTTGGTAGATTTGCAGTGGTCTGATACTCCTTCCATTTCAATATTATCACTTGCACAGTGCTCCTTGGGATGTTTAAAGCTTGGGAAATCTTTTTGTATCCAAATCCGGCTTTAAACTTCTTCACAACAGTATCTCGGACCTGCCTGGTGTGTTCCTTGTTCTTCATGATGCTCTCTGCGCTTTTAACGGACCTCTGAGACTATCACAGTGCAGGTGCATTTATACGGAGACTTGATTACACACAGGTGGATTGTATTTATCATCATTAGTCATTTAGGTCAACATTGGATCATTCAGAGATCCTCACTGAACTTCTGGAGAGAGTTTGCTGCACTGAAAGTAAAGGGGCTGAATAATTTTGCACGCCCAATTTTTCAGTTTTTGATTTGTTAAAAAAGTTTGAAATATCCAATAAATGTCGTTCCACTCCAATAAATGTCGTTCCACACACTGATTGTGTCCCACTTGTTGTTGATTCTTCACAAAAATATACAGTTTTATATATTTGTTTGAAGCCTGAAATGTGGCAAAAGGTCGCAAAGTTCAAGGGGGCCGAATACTTTCGCAAGGCACTGTATATCTGGAGTATTTCTCCTGTCTTATCCAGTGTCCTGTGTGAATTTAAGTATGCTCCCTCTAACTCTCTCTCTTCTCTCGGAGGACCTGAACCCTAGGACCATGCCTCAGAACTATCTGTCCTGATGACTCCTTGCTTGTCCCCAGTCCACCTGGTCATGCTGCTGCTCCAGTTTCTGCTTGCGGCTATGGAACCCTGACCTGATCAATGGACATGCTACCTTGTCCCGGACCTGCTGTTTTCAACGATCTTTACCGCACCTGCTGTCTCTAACTCTGAATGATCGGCTATGAAAAGCCAACTGACATTTACTCCTGAAGTGCTGACCTATTGCACCCTCTACAACCACTGTGATTATTATTATTTGACCCTGCTGGTCACCTATGAACATTTTAACATCTTGGCCATGTACTGTTATAATCTCCACCCAGCACAGCCAGAAGAGGACTGGCCACCCCTCAGAGCCTGGTTCCTCTCTAGATTTCTTCCTAGGTTCCTTCCTTTCTAGGGAGTTTTTCCTAGCCACTCTGCTTCTACATCTGCATTGCTTGCTGTTTGGGGTTTTAGGCTGGGTTTCTGTACAGCACTTGTGACATTGGCTGAGGTATAAAGGGCTTATAAATACATTTGATTGATTGATTCAAACTTCTCTAAAAACCTTTCTGTGCACTTGTTAAACACTTGAGCTGGAGAGCGAGAGATTGTCTGGCCTGGTGCACTGATGGTTGACTGACACAGGCACTGAAGGAGAACAGAGAGCGGCATCCTAGAAAACCTCCCCATCAAACAGGGAATTACTTTAGTTCCTCTGCTTAGGCCTAGTCTTTTCTACTGAACAGTGTAAATCAGCACTGTTCCTCAACCGAAGACCATCATCTTTCTGATAAGACTAGTAGTTTTCCCTGAACATTTTGTGAAGGGAGTTTCCTGCTCAGATGCTACCCAGAAAATGTCATAACAGAAAACACTGTAATCTTTCCCCAACTAGAATAAATAGGCAATTATCCAGATACCTCTCACTCATGTACCACTAGCAACCTTCACATAAACCGCTGGCACAATGCTTGAACCCCCCCCCAACACACACAAGGTCTAAAAATAGAATGGTCATAATAATCCTAGCATACGCAAGCAGAGTGCTTGACGCTGTACGTTGGTAGAATATGCCCATTCCGGTCTAAAAATACAGTCTCTGCTACACCCTGGGTAGTGACGTAATAGCAGCACACAGCGGCCCCACAGCACTAATCTAAGGGGCTGTGATTGCTCTACTCAAACTAGGCTAATACCACTGTGGCTGGGCATGTGTCATCAGAAGGGTTTCTCATTGGTTTATAAATAAAGTTTTTACATTTTATTGAATAGTGGTGGCCAGCAGCAAGGGAGTAACATCTAATGTAACATTTTTATTTGTGCTGGTCCCAGATCTGTATCTCTTTCTAAGATATTAGACATTGAAGAGCACAGGCAGAGTTTGCAATGAGACTGATACAACCTCAGTGTCTGCTAGGGTCCCTGAGGACCCAGGGAGGTCATTCAGAACACACTCCTGAGAAGGTTCTATGTTTAACTACACTTGTGCTTGGGGCACTTTGTGAGAGCTTAACACCTCTTTAAGAATGAGAAAATCTAACGTTCCATGGTTCCGGAGTGGCTCAACAGAGATCCTGGGCCTAAGCCTCAAATAACATGCTTAGCCCTACTGGAATCAGCAGGACAGGTCCAGGAAACACAAAAACATCTACGCATCCTGACAGATGGGTAACAGCGCGCACACACACGCGCCCACACACACACGCACACACTCACACTCCTACCTACACTCACGTGACATTCTCCCACTAATACAGGATTGTGGCACAGTAAAGCACAAAATCTAATGCCAAAACCATCTCTATCTCAGTGCCGCATAACACGGTGCCCCTTAAACAACCTCTACTACACCCCACTAATCTTTTCCAGGTAGTGCTGTTCTGTGGCTATTCCATGGTATCGTCAAACAACCATCAACTCCCACAGAGGAATTGGCTACTAGGGAAGGGCTATTCATGTAATAGCAAGAAAAGCTATGATTAAAACAATCTAAATAATACAAAACAAATATTTCATCACTGACCGCTCTCTTCACATCATTCTTATCATAGTGAACACAACATTTACTGTACATGTAAACACATCTAACAAACTGTAGAGGGAGCAGAGTGGGAACAGCTGGTGCTGGCCATCGTCACAACGACGTAAGGCGGCGAGGCGGTTCCCTCATGACGTGCCATTAATAAAACCTCTTTAAATACAAGTGGAAAATGTTGTGCCCGAGTCAGCCAAAAATACCACAAATCACTTTCACAGTCGCCTTGACGTTGCAGGAGCAACGCCATGACAACCACTCCAAACACAGATCAGTGTATAGTAAGAACCCCATTAGTGGCTCTGTGGGCTTATCTCCCAATCCTGTTAAAATGGCAAAGGGCTTAGGACAATACAGTCTCGTCTGTGTGACTCGTGGTAAGAATTGCCAGTATTGCATCTGCCTCCCATGACCATTTTACATTTTTTTGTCAATTAGCAGACTCTTAACCCTAATTGCTCCTGTAAATCGCTCTGGATAAGTGCCTTGCTCAAGAGCACAGACAGATTTATTTCACCTAGTCGGTTCAGGCATTCGAACCAGCGACCTTATTGTTACTAGCCCAATGGTCTTAACCTCTAGGCTACCTGCAGTACCAATCTCCTATGAACAATTAAGAGTAAAACAGACATGTGGACAAACCTTGACTAGAAAGATCCAAGTAGGAAAATTACTGAATATTTAACAACCATGGCAGCCCAGGGGTCGGGCTCTTGCCTTTCCCACAGGGCAGCCTCCCATGGTCCAGACGGTGGGCCATGGAGCAGTCAGTCATCGCCTCCCCATGCCCTCCACAAGCTGAGCAGGAGGGATTCACAGCACAACCTGCCCTGGCCTGGTCCTCTTCTCATCATTCCGCTACAAGGAGAGAGATAAAAATACTCTACTCCCACGGAGCATCTCTTCCATCATGTACCTCCTCCTCCTCCTCCTACCCAGCAAGTCAGGCCTGCTTCGAAAAATGACTCTGGTTTACACAGAGACAAAACAAAGAAACAGAGCTGGATATTGATACTGCTATAATTTTGTATGTGTTAAGCTTCTGAAAGCTTCCATGAAATGCAGCTCAAGTTGAGCAACAAGCAGGTTGTAAATTATCCACCAACCATGAACTCTCACAGCAAATCAAATCCTGTTGCTAAACCAGCTATCCACTGTAGTACTCTAATGTAAAACACACCTTATTCTGTTCAATTAGATGCAGAATGGCTGTAAACATCAGGGGTGAAGAAGTAGAGGGGTGTAAGGCAGGACTAAATTGTCTCACAATGGAGGAAGGGGATAACCTTTTATAATTAGACCTCAGTGATTAGTTATTGTGGACCGCAGCTCCCAGTATCCCACTGTCAGGCCGCATAGCAAAAAGATGTTAATTAAAGTGCATGCATTGATTACAGCTAGCTTAATAAATAGCAGTGATACTAGCAAGAGCAGTGTGCACGTTTCTTCTTTTTTCTCATGTTTCTGAAAAATAAAAGTTCTAAATGTGCTTTATGACCCTAGGTTGGCAACACATACTGTACATTCTAAGTGATTTCAACGGACCTTTCTCTATTCTGATTGTTTTATGCTGTTCAATTCAAACTTCAACCCAAAATAATTTTCTGCATTTTCATCCATTTCTGCATTTCCTGTACTCATTTGAGGACAATTCCACACTGCCACGTAGGGCTGCACAATATGGGAAAACAAATCTAGGCCTTGTGTTTAACCAAATGTTGCATTTGCAATTTGACTTGTGATTTAGAGCAAAACACTTGGGTTGGAATCATGGAAATAGGATGATTATTCTAATTCTATAATTATAATATAATAATGGGCACTTTGAATACAGTGTTTGCCGTGACAACAAATGAAAATGTCAGGGAGGAGTTATTGTGATAGGGTAGGAACCAAAGTGTTGACAAGTGTTTCCTTGGGGACCCTATAATCTTTGGGTAAATTGAATGGTTTCTCTTAGCTATTTCATATAGCTAACATATTCTGGCATCGCATATTACTTTGATTAAGATACTGTGGCACAAAAAACAAGCAGATGTAGGTCTACACCATCACTGGTATTATCAGGCTGTATAACTAGTTATGTTTGCTCTGAATTTATTAGTGAGCTAGCAATTAGCATTAGCGGCTAACAAGATTTAGGCCCAACTTACTAAGAAAAGAAAACTAGCTTTTTGCAGATGTAAGAAACACAAACTAATAGTGTTATTATAGAACGCTAGTGGATTTATATATTGAGAAGTAAAGTGAAAACAGCATCGTTGTCATCAACACTGTTGCATGTGCTGCGTTGACCATGCAGACACCGAACAAGGGTTAAAAATTGCCTCCTTGAGTTACAGGGGGCGGGGCTACATCTGTGTGGAAAGCGACATGGAGAGAGATGACTCAATTAGCGAAGAAAACTATAAAAATGGACACATTTAACAAACCAAACATTCAAATACCGTTATAGAAGGTAAAGTGCATCAATACCTTCCATACCGCCCAGCCCTAGGCTACTGTAGACCTTGATTGCAGAACAGTGTGTTTGAATCAATTAGTTGGTAACATGTGAATATATTTTGTATAGTTTTATGTAAAAAGTTATATTTGTATGAAATTCACTGAGGAAGATGGTCCTCCCCTTCCTGCTCTGAAACACTGGATGAGATGAGGTGACCTTGTGTGCAAATCAGGTAAGTGTCGAGGTAGTATGAAATCTCCCATCAGTGAAATTCTGTCCGGGTAGCTTAATCGAAGAGCTGGAATGAACTGCGTAACAGAGAACTCCCTCACGTAACTCAAAGACGGAATGGAAAAACATCCCTGCTGACCCCCCCTCCCCTCCTCAGTAATCCCGCTTATGTCATCATCTGTCCATCCAAGAAATGCAGCCCCAACTTGATGCTGATTAAAGGCAAACTCAGCAGGGTTCCATTGTCATGGGGCTGATTACTGAGAACGCTCCCACCACTGACAGTGCACCTGCTTGGACAAAGCAAAGGGCAGGGAAATCACACTGCTGTTTAGAGCAGTGCCCAAGACCAATCAGACTAGATCTCGTCATGCGGATGCTTCCCTGTAACCATGTCAAAAATGCTTTTAAAAAGAGTTGTATTTTCAGCCTGTAATTTCATACCCCAGACTCCTCCCTACTCTTCCTCATTCCTCTCCACAGGTGAACGTTCCAAACACATCTTCGAGGCATTTAGCAGTACATCATGGCATTTTCACTTAAAAACAGCATACAATACATAAAGAACTTTGAAAGACCTCAATGAATCTTTGGTTGAGGGCATAACAAAAAAGGGCACCTGAACCGGCTAAGCAGGTCAGACAATTGGTGTTAGATGTGTAATGGGCTTTATAATGCAGTCAAGAAAAATATTCTACATATTCTTTCATGTATGAATTCATTCAATTACCCCAGTTCTCATGTATTCATCATTGCCTTGAGTTGAGGTCCTCTACGACCAATAGCCTAATACATCTTGTTAATGATATTGCTGCTGTGGCCTGGCAATAAACTCTAATAACATACAGACAATGTAGGAGGTGAAGACAGACAACATTGTGCATATTCTGTTTGATTTTTGACTAATGTTTTTTGAAGGGGCGGAAAGTATTGCTCTTCTCCTCTACATTGAGCCCCTAAACTCAGTTTCTATCCTCACTGGTTCAACAGGAGGTTACTATGGAGACATAGAAGGCTCTGTCATGATTGGCTGCTGAGATGCAGTCAGAGTGACGAGGAAAGTGGAGACCAGATCCTGCCAGAGCCTCTCTCTTTCTTTCTTCCCTCTCACTTGATATATCTTCCCCTTCTTCCTCAAAGTTAATCAGTTCCATGTCATTTCCATGTAATCCCTCGTTTCTATGTTGTGTGACTGTATACAGTATGATTCTAACATTCCTCTATGCTCATTCCTCTATGCTCATTGACTTGGTCTCACAGTGTAGTCCACATACTGTATATCCACACAATGCAACTTTCCTCTGACCCTGTGTTATAACATGGGAATAACTTCCCAAATAGAACCCTACTTGTAGGCCTATTAGTTGTACAACATAAAGACAACAAATCTTAACCATTAGACGTCCCATGGGGACTACACAACATCTCTCTCATGGGGACTACACAACGTCTCTCTCATGGGGACTACACAACATCTCTCTCATGGGGACTACACAACATCTCTCTCATGGGGACTACACAACATTTCTCTCATGGGGACTACACAACATTTCTCTCATGGGGACTACACAACATCTCTCTCATGGGGACTACACAACATCTATCTCATGGGGACTACACAACATCTCTCTCATGGGGACTACACAACATCTCTCTCGGGGACTACACAACATCTCTCTCATGGGGTCTACACAACATCTCTCTCATGGGGTCTACACAACAGCTCTCTCATGGGGTCTACACAACATCTATCTCATGGGGACTACGCAACATCTCTCTCATGGGGACTACACAACATCTCTCTCATGGGGACTACACAACATCTCTCTCATGGGGACTACACAACATCTCTCTCATGGGGACTACACAACATCTCTCTCATGGGGACTACACAACATCTCTCTCATGAACAATGCAAAACACGCTTCATTTGTAGCTGCATGGAAAGCGTCCTAATTCATGGGTAAATATAACTGTCTGCACTGTTGTCGTGTCTAGTCCTAGAACAAATCAAATGGAAGACAGGCCCTGTATGAGGCGCAGGACCATAACTACATAGGTGTTCAATTGATGATCCCGAAAACGTGATTGATGTTATTGTGATTTTGTAATCTCTTGTGGGCAGACTACGTCAACATAAATGGTACGTAGATCTGTCTTTATACTATGGGCACCGATAGCTAACGAGCAGCAATAGTTCCGGTGCTTGGGTTTTATCACCGGTTATTTGGACAGATCGCGATTTCACAGGTGTATAGCATCTTTCGAATTTCGGAAGGGGGAGAAGACATTCGGCCCATAGACTTGCCCAGTAACTTGCAAAGCCAGAGGGTGGAGCTCCTCATTCCGGGTTCCTTGTTATAGCATCTATTCATCTCTTCTATTAACATGTATGGACCCAAAACTTAAATGAGCAGCTGACCAATTACGCAAGATTTTAGATCTGGGTTTATCCAAGATTAGTGATTATGTAACTTGTTGGAAAGTCTGCCCTGTGAAGTCTTTATTTGAAGAAATAAGCTATAATTGAATGTAGGAAATTACTTCACTACTTATTTACACTGTCTCTATATCATACCACACCATACATTATATATTTCAAACAAATAGATCCCATCCACTGGTACACGTAGTAAGCACATAAAACAGACAGGTTATCCTAGACCATTTCAAAAAGCATGTGAAGGTGAAGCGGAGCGAACACTCATGTTAGTTTGGCTGTCCTCCAGCACCACCTGGAAGAGGAAGGAGAGGAGAGCCACCTTAAGGCAAACCCTGACAGTACCCACAGGCAGCCAGTCATTACACTATGCTGTCAGGTAATGGTGCTATTACAGTGCAGTTGATCATTTTAACATTTTGCATAACTGTTGCAGAATAGTGCAATATGTGCTGTTGAAAGTCTTCACTGTGAGTGGAAAGTGCTGTGCCACTGGGGTAAACGTATGAAGCCCAAACTTCTTATATTCAGTCTCTGAAAAGAACATAGTCCATAGTGTCCCAAATCCTCCTGCGCTGGAAGTGGAAAAAAAAGTATTTGAGAGAAGGAGAGTGCAATGGGGACAGAGGGAGAGAAAGATAAGTGTGCAACAGAAGAAATGAATAGACTATACTGACAAAGAGAGAGAGAGAGAGCAGACAAGACAAAGGAAGGAGACGGATAAGAAGGGGGATAAAGAGAAAGAAGAAACGGAGAAAGACAGAGGAGCGCACATCAGGCCGTGACGCCAAGACCAACGTCAGAGAGAGAGAGAGAGAGAGAGAGAGAGAGAGAGAGAGAGAGAGAGAGAGAGAGAGAGAGAGAGAGAGAGAGAGAGAGAGAGAGAGAGAGAGAGAGAGAGAGAGAGAGAGAGAGAAAGAGAGAGATGGGTGAGAAGGGTGGACGATAGTTTATTTATAGAAATGAGGGGCTGCATTGCCACTTTTACTTCTTCGTTTTTAAATTATTTGAGCTTGGAGCTCCCCACAGTCTGCCACTAACTATTCAGGGCTATTAAAAACCGCTGCTCCTCTCACTGGGCTCCCAGGCTCTGGAGCAGCATAGCTGCACCAAACACAGCAGCAGCACCACAACAACCCACTGGCTGCTTATGCAATAGGCTAGCACACTCATCCATCCGCTTAAACTCAACCAAGGAACACTGAACAGAATGAGTACTTATCTCTACCTGGTTATTTATGGTCTCTTCAGGAAACGAGCAAAGCAATTTATTGATATAGAAAACAATTTTAGACCTAGTTAGAAAAGTCTTGGCACGCTGGCAAAGGCCTATACATAATCACAGTCTTGCTCTGAATAGAAACTATGAGTGTAGGCTATAAGGCTGTTCACCTGCACAAAGATTAGGCCTAAACAATCCTAATGGCACAGTTAATTTAAGTTAACTTATTATCCAGGCTGCATCATGCATACACAGAACTAACATCAACAACATGCATGCCATTCTTTCCTGGTTGAGGGTTGATGAGGGATTTTTATGAGAAATATTACTGCTACGAAATTCCAGATTACCTGCATAATCAACATTCAGCACAGACACCCATTCATAACCCACAAGTCATGCCACCACGAGTCTCTACATAGTCCCCAAGTCCAAAACGAATTCATGTACATGCACAGTTTTATACAGAGCCATGATTACGTAGAACTCCCAGCAAACAGCAAAATTACCTTTAAAAACAACTCATGGAACAACGGGGACTGTGAGGGGACACACACACACACTTGAACACATACATTATTTGTGTTGTTGTATCGTTTGTATTGTTTCTGGGTGATTTGTGATGTTTTATTTGTGTTTACCATGACTGTGTTTATGTATTTTAATGTGCATTCGCAAAGTATTCAGACCCCTTGACTTTTTCTACATTTTGTTACCTTACAGCCTTATTCTAAAATGTATTACATGGTTTTTCCCCCTCATCAATCTACACACAATACCCCAAAAGGACAAAGCAAAAACAGGTTCAGACATTTTTGCTAATTTATTAAAAATGAAAACATAAATATCACACTTACATAAGTATTCAGACCCTTCACTCAGTGCTTTGTTGAAGCACCTTTGGCAGCGATTACAGCCTGGAGTCTTCTAGGGTATGACGCTCCAAGCTTGGCACATCGGCAGAGATGTTCGATCAAGTTCAATTCCGGGTTCTGGCTGGGCCACTCAAGGACATTCGGAGACATGTCCCGAAGCTACTCCTGTGATTTCTTGGCTGTGTGATTAGGGTCATTGTCCTGTTAGAAGGTGAACCTTCGCCCCAGTCTGAGGTCCTGAGCGCTCTAGAGCAGGTCTTCATCAAGGATCTTTCTGTACTTTGCTCCATTCATCTTTCCCGAAAGACAGATTACGGTTGGTGCCAGGTTTCCTCCAGACCTGACGCTTGGCATTCAGGCCAAAGAGTTCAGTCTTGGTTTCATCCAACCAGAAAATCTTGTTTCTTATGGTCTGAGAGTCCTTTAGGTGCTTTTGGCAAACTCCAAGCAGGCTGTCATGTACCTTTTACTGAGGAGTGGCTTCCGTCTGGACACTACCATAAAGGCCTGATTGGTGGAGTGCTGCAGAGATGGTTGTCCTTCTTGAAGGTTCTCCCATCTCCACAGAGGAACTCTGGAGCTCTGTCAGAGTGACCATCGGGTTCTTGGTCCCCTCCCTGACCAAGGCCCTTCTCCCCCGATTGCTCAGTTTGGCCAGGCGGCCAGCTCCAGGAAGAGTCTTGGTGATTACAAACTTCTTCAATTTGAGAATGATGGAGGTTCTTGGGGAACTTCAATGCTACAGACATTTTTCGGTACCCTTCCCCAGATCTGTGCCTCGACACGATACTGTCTCGGAGCTCTAGGGACAATTCCTTTGACCTCATGGCGTGGTTTTTGCTCTGACATACACTGTCATCTGTGGGACCTTAAATAGACAGGTGTGTGTGTTTCCAAATCAGGTCCAATCAATTGAATTTACCACAAGTGTACTCAAATCAAGTTGTAGAAACATCTCAAGGATGATCAATAGATACAGGATGCACCTGACCTCAATTTCAAGTCTATTAGCAAAGGGTCTGAACACAAACAGTACCAGTCAAAAATGTGGATACACCTGGGGGTTTTTCATTATTTTTCCTATTTTCTACATTGTATAATAATAGAGAAGGCATCAAAACTATGAAATAACACATATGAAATCCTGTAGTAACCACAAAAGTGTTAAACAAATCAAAATAAATGCTATATTTGAGATTCTTCAAACCCTTTGCCTTGATGACAGCTTTGCACACGCTTGGCTTTCTCTCAACCAACTTCATCAGGTAGTCAGTCACCTTGAATGAATTTCAATTAACCGGTGTGCCTTGTTAAAAGTTCATTTGTGGAATTTGTTTTCTTTTTTTACCCCTTTTTCTCCCCAATTGTTAGTAGCTACTATCTTGTCTCATCGCTACAACTCCCGTACGGGCTCGGGAGAGACGAAGGTTGAAAGTCATGTGTCCTCCGATACACAACCCAACAAAGCCGCCCTGCTTCTTAACACAGCTCGGAGGAAACACTGTGCACCTGGCAACCTTGGTTAGCGCGCACTGCGCCCGGCCCGCCACAGGAGTCGCTGGTGCGCGATGAGACAAGGATATCCCTACCGACCAAGCCCTCCCTAACATGGACGACGCTAGGCCAATTGTGCGTCGCCCCACGGACCTCCCGGTCGCGGCCGGTTACGACAGAGCCTGGGCGCGAACCCAGAGTCTCTGGTGGCACAGCTGGTGCTGCAGTACAGCGCCCTTAACCACTGTGCCACGTTTGTTTCCTTCTGAATGCGTGAGCCAATCAATGAATCAATCAGTTGAATTGCGCCAAGGTAGGGGTGGTATACAGAAGACTATTTGGTAAAATACCAAGTCCATATTATGGCAAGAACAGCTCAAAAAAGCAAAGAGAAACGACAGTCCATCATTACTTCAAGACATGAAGGTCAGTCAATGCGGAACATTTCAAGAACTTTGAACATTTCTTCAAGTGCAGTCGCAAAAACCATCAAGTGCTATGATGAAACTGGCTGTCATGAGGACTGCTACAGGAAAGGAAGACCCAGAGCTCCATCTGCTGCAGAGGATACGTTCATTAGAGTTACCAGCCTCAGAAATTGCAGCCCAAATAAATGCTTCACAGACAAATCTCAACATCAACTGTTCAATTTGCTGCAAAGAAACCACTACTAAAGCACACCAAAAAGAAGAACAGACTTGCTTCGGCGAAGAATCACGAGCAATGGCCATTAGAACGGTGGAAATCTGTCCTTTGGTTTGATGAGGCCAAATTTGAGATTTTTGGTTCCAACCGCTGTGTCTTTGTGAGACGCAGAGTAGGTGAACGGATTATCTCCGCATGCGTGGTTCCCAGGTGTGATGGTGTGGGGTTACTTTGCTGGTGACACTGCCTGTTATTTGCTTAGAAATCAAGGCACACTTAACCAGCATGGCTACCACATCATTCTGCAGCGATACACCATCGTATCTGGTTTGCGCTTAGTGGGGCTATCATTTGTTTTTCAACAGGATAATGACCCAAAACACACCTAAGAGCAATTTGAGAACCAAGGAGAGTGATGGGGTGCTGCATCAGATGACCTGGCCTCCACAATCACCTGACCTCAACCCAATTGAGATGGTTTGGGATGAGTTGGACCACAGAGTGAAGGAAAAGCAGCCAACAAGTGCTCAGCATATGTCGGAACTCCTTCAAGACTGTTGGGAAAAGCATTCCAGGTGACTACCTCATGATGCTGGTTGAGCGAATTCCAAGAGTGTGCAAAGCTGTCATCAAGGCAAAGAATGGCTACTTTGAAGAAACTAAAATAAAAATATATTTTGATTTGTTTAACACTTTTTTGGTTACTACATGATTCCATGTGTTATTTCATAGTTTTCTTCACTATTATTCTACAATGTAGAAAATAAATAAAAACCCTTGAATGAGAAGGTGTGTCCAAACTTTTGACTGGTGTATAATGTGTATATTTATATTATATTATACAGGGCACATTTGGAATAGAGACCTAGGTCTAAATACAGTTGAAGTCGGAAGTTTACAAACACTTAGGTTGGAGTCATTAAAACGTGTTTTTCAACTGGTAATTGAAGCGCACCTCCCATTATAGGGTGATAACATGTTCCAGATTGTGCGAGACAGTCCCGCATTTTGGGCCTTTGTAACAGGTCCGGCAACCAAACAATCACGTCGCGTATTTGATCAACGAATTCAAACACTACCAATTAAAATAAAATAGATATATTTGTCCCACATTTCAGTCAGACATTCCAACCTGTCTCCTGCAGTCACGTTGCACTTATGAAAATAAATCATAAGGATGTGTTAGCCTAAGCCTACGGCTGTTAAACACTTTCCCAATCGTTGTTGTGATCTTATATCCTGTGCTGCGCAGTTTCATAGGCCTATCGTCAACCAATAATATTTCTCAAAACCTTTCCGACTAACATTGGAGAGCGACTAAACGACTTACAAAAAATTTGCTTCTGATAAAGAGCTACAAAAGTAAGTCAATAACTGTATTAAACTGAAAGATAACGTAATTTCGTCAAACTTGTGATCATCATCCAGGTTAGGGGAGGGTTTGACCAGCTGGGATTTCCTTGTCCCATCGCGCTGTAGAGACTCCTTGTGGCGGGCCAGGCGCCTGCAAGCTGACTTTGTTTTCCAGGTGGACGGTGCTTCCTCCAATACATTGGTGCGGCTGGCTTCTGGGTTAAGTAAGCAGTGTATCAAGAAGCAGTGCGGCTTGGCAGGGTCGTGTTTCAGAGGACGCATGGCTCTCGACATTCGCCTCTCCCGAGTCCGTGGGGGAGTTGCAGCGATGGGACAAGACTGTAAATACCAATTGGATACCACGAAATTGGGGAGAAAAAGGGATAAAACTATTTAAAACACCCTTTAGAATTAGTGGATTTGCTGACAGGTGTATAAAATCAAGCACACCGTCATGCAATCTCCAAAGACAAACATTGCCAGTTGAATGGGAGCTTCATGAAAAGGGTTTCCATGGCCGAGCAGACGCACATAAGCCTAAGATCACCATACACAGTGCCAAGCATCGAGGTGTAAAGCTCACCACCATTGGACTCTGGAGCCTTGGAAACGTGATGAATCACGCTTCACTATCTGGCAGTCCAACGGACTAATCTGGGTTTGATGGATGCCAGGACAACGCTACCTGGAGGATGAATAATGGTCTGGGGCTGTTGTTCATGGTTTGGGATCGGCCCCTTAGTTCCAGTGATGGGAAATCCTAATGCTACAGCATACAATGACATTCTAGACAATTCTGTGCTTCCAACTTTGTGGCAACAGTTTGGGGAAGGCCCTTTCCTGTTTCAGCATGACAATGCCCCCGTGCACAAAGCGAGATCCATACAGAAATGGTTTGTCGAGCTCGGTGTGGAAGAACTTGACTGGCCTGCAGAGCCCTGACGTCAACCCCATCGAACACCTTTGGGTTGAATTGGAATGCAGACTGCGAGCCAGGCCTAATCGCCCAACATCCGTGCCCAACCTCACTAATGCTCTTGTGGCTGAATGGAAGCCAGTCCCCGCAACAATATTCCAACATCCAGTGGAAAGCCTTCCCAGAAGAGTGGAGGCTGTTTATAGCAGCAAAGGGTGGACCAACTCCATATTAATGATCATGATTTTGGAATTAGATGTTTGATGAGCAGGTGTCCACAATGCCTTTGGTCATGTAGTGTACTTCTATGTGTGCTCAGGCTACCTCAATATTATCAGATACATGTTCATTGCACACATGAGCACTCCAAACAAAAGACAACAAATTGACAAATCTCGTAAATGATGGTTATGAAATTAACCTAAACTTGTTTTTCACAAGTGTAGCTTGTTGTGACATCTGCAGACAATGTTTCAACCCTTCGAGAATGAGAATGGCAAATGACTGTAATTAATCTTCACACGTTTTTTATGTTTTTCACTGACAGCCGCAATAATCAGCTAGGCCTGTTTCCCCGCGTGTTACCCAAATTGTGGGCTTCCCAAATACACAGGCCTACAAGCTTGTGATATATTAACAATCCCCAGCAAAAAAAATGTAAAGAAGCTAACGATCCTTGATTACTCTGTGGCTAAGTCGTGCTTTTTGGTGAAGTAGTTTGAATGATTTGATTTATGTCTGTATAGACAGGAGTAATAATAGAATTTTGGCAAATGTATTTCCATTTACTTCCCTATTGGACCCACCGCTATGCCATTTCTCTCCTGTTCTATTGGTTTTCACATCAAACTAATTTTCTTGCCCAGAAGCCAAAGGCACAATCCTAGTCATATTAGTAAGCCATCCTCGTTGTTGCATCTTTAGATTCCCCCTCTTCCTAAGTTTCTAACAGAGAGTTTAATCTCTGTCACATATGGACCCGCTATCAGGTACCCTGTTTAGAATGATGTTTCCCAATGATGTTCTGTTATCTGATTCATTAAATGAGTTGCATGTTCTGTTAAGATGGAGATGGGGAGGGGTATTTTTTAGCTACATATAAGTCAGACGTCTGTGGCCAGTGGAAAAGGAGGGGAGCAGAGTAAAGTGACAAGAAACAGCGTTGTTGCTTTTATTTGACATGATCCCTGTGAGTCAGAGTGCACAGATAGGCACACACTGCACAGGGAGTGGGAGAAGTGAGAGGGAACACACAAACAGACACAAACTGACACACACATCAAATCAAATGTGTGCCTTCAGAAGTGTTCATACTTATTCCACAATTTGTTGTGTTACAGCCTGAATTCAAAATGCATTAAAGTCTTTGTTTTTCTCACCCATCTACGCACAATACCCCATAACGACAGTGAAAGCACGTTTTTAGACATTTTTGCAAATGTATTGAAAATGAAACACAGAAATATCTCATTTACATATGTACTCACATCCCTGAGTCAATACATGTTAGAATCACATTTGGCAGTGATTACAGCTGTGAGTCTTTTTGGTTAAGTCTCTAAGAGCTTTGCAGACCAGGATTGTACAATCTCTGTCAATTTGGTTGTTGATCATTGCTGGACAGCCATTTTCAAGTCTTGCCATAGATGTTCAAGCCGATTTAAGAAAAAAATTTAACTAGGCCACTCCAGAAAATTCAATGTCGTCTTGGTAAACAACTCGTGTATATTTGGCCTTGTGTTTTAGGTTATTGTCCTGCTGAAAGGTTCATTTGTCTCCCAGTGTCTGTTGGAAAGCAGACTGAACCAGATTTTTCGCTAGGATTTTGCTTGTGCTTAATTAACGCGATTACATTTAGTTTTATCAACAAAAAAACTCCCTAGTCCTTGCCAATGACAAGCATACCCAAAACATGATGCAGCCACCCCGATGCTTGAAAATATGAAGAGTGATACTTAGTGATGTGTTGCCACATTTTTTGCAGTTTTGCCTTATTGCAAACAGGATGTTTTGGAATATTTGTATTCTGTACAGGCTTCCTTCTTTTCACTCTTTCATTTATGTTAGTATTGTGGAGTAACTACAATGTTGTTGATCCATCCTCAGTTTTCTCCTATCACTCTGTAACTGTTTTAAGTCACCATTGGCCTCATGGAGAAATCCCTGATAGTTTTCCTTCCTCTCCGGCAACTGAATTAGGAAGGATGCCTGTATCTTTGTAGTGACTGGGTGTATTGATACACCATCCAAAGTATAATTAATAACTTCACCATGCTCAAAGGGATATTCAATGTCTCCTTCTGTTATTTTTACACACCTACCAATACGTGCCCTTCTGTGTGAGGAATTGTTTGAATCAGTATTTAAAATTCACTGCTCTACCGAGGGACCTTACAGATAATTTTACGTGTGGGGTACAAATATGAGAGTCATAAAAAAAATGTAAACACTATCATTACACACAGAGTGAGTCCATGCAACTTATTATGTGACTTGTTAAGCACATTTTTACTCCTGAATTTACCTTGCCATAATAAAGGGGTTGAATACTTATTGACTCAAAACATTTCAGCTTTACATTTTTTATTAATTTGTAAAATATTCCAAAAACATAACTCCACTTTGAAATTATGGGGTATTATGGGTAGGCCTGGGACAAACCATCTACATGTAATGTATTTTTAAAATCAGGCTGTAACAACAAAATGTAGAAAAAGTTACGTGGTGTGAATACTTTCTGAAAGCACTGTACACAGTCAGGCATATACAAAGAGAGAGGGACACGTCATTCATAAAAAGAAAATCCAATATACAAATATTAAAAAATATTCAGCAAAGTTAAGGTTCACAGTAACTAAAAGATTCACAAACAAACACTCTCAGGTGACACAGGCCTAGGCAAAAGAGGACCACAGAATAGTGTTTAATGTGGTTGAAATACTATCAGCTTTTATGATGCTGGTAAAGATAGAAACTTTACAGAAGGTTCCTAACTGTGCATTCACTCTCTCAAGATGCTAAAATAAACAATTGTTTACCGACCGATTATTTCACTTATAATTCACTGTATCACAATTCCAGTGGGTCAGAAGGTTACATACACTAAGTTGACTGTGCCTTTAAACAGCTTGGAAAATTCCAGAAAATTATGTCATGGCTTTAGAAGCTTCTGATAAGCTAATTGACATCATTTGAGTCAATTGGAGCTGTACCTGTGGATTTATTTCAAGGCCTACCTTCAAACGCAGTGCCTCTTTGCTTGACATAATGGGAACATCAAAAGAAATCAGCCAAGATCTCAGAAAAAAAATTGTAGACCTCCACAAGTCTGGTTCATCCTTGGGAGCAATTTCCAAATGCCTGAATATACCACGTTCATCTGTACAACCAATAGTACACAAGTATAAACACCATGGGACCACACAGCCGTCATACCGCTCAGGAAGGAGAAGCGTTCTGTCTCCTAGAGATGAACGTACTTTGGTGCGAATAGTGCAAATCAATCCCAGAACAACAGCAAAGGACCTTGTGAAGATGCTGGAGGAAACAGGTACAAAAGTATCTATATCCACAGTAAAACAAGTCCTATATCGACATAACCTGAAAGGCCGCTCAGCAAGGAAGAAGCCGCTGCTCCAAAACTGCCATAACAAAGCCAGACTACGGTTTGCAACTGCACATGGGGACAAAGTTTGTACTTTTTGGAGAAATGTCCTCTGGTCTGATGAAACAAAAATAGAACTGTTTGGCCATAATGACTGGTGCACTTCACAAAATAGATGGCATTATGAGGACAGAAAATTACGTGAATATATTAAAGCAACATCTCAAGACATCAGTCGGGAAGTTAAAGCTTGGTCGCAAATGGGTCTTCCAAATGGACAATGACCCCAAGCATACTTCCAAAGTTGTGGCAAAATGCCTTAATGACAACAAAGTCAAGGTATTGGAGTGGCCAACACAAAGCCCTGACCTCAATCCTATAGAAAATTTGTGGGAAGAATTGAAAAAGCGTGTGTGAGCAAGGAGGCCTACAAACCTGACTCAGTTACACCAGCTCTGTCAGGAGGAATGGGCCAAAATTCACCCAACTTATTGTGGGAAGCTTGTGGAAGGCTACCTGAAACATTTGACCCAAGTTAAACAATTTAAAGGCAATGCTACCAAATACCAAATAAATAATTCTCTCTACTATTATTCTGACATTTCACATTCTTAAAATAAAGTGGTGATCCTAACTGACCTAAAGACAGGGAATTTTTACTCTGAATAAATGTCAGGAATTGTGAAAAACTGAGTATAAATGTATTTGGCTAAGGTGTATGTAGACTTCCAACTTCAACTGTACATTTGGTGTATCATTTTACTGCAAGAAACTCTTAATTCTGCAGGAGTTAGGCTATGTGAGAGGCTATAGACCTACAGTCAGTGTCCAGATTTCAGTTAGGCTATGTGAGAGGCTATAGACCTACAGTCAGTGTCCAGATTTCAGTTAGGCTATGTGAGAGGCTATAGACCTACAGTCAGTGTCCAGATTTCAGTTAGGCTATGTGAGAGGCTATAGACCTACAGTCAGTGTCCAGATTTCAGTTAGGCTATGTGAGAGGCTATAGACCTACAGTCAGTGTCCAGATTTCAGTTAGGCTATGTGAGAGGCTATAGACCTACAGTCAGTGTCCAGATTTCAGTTAGGCTATGTGAGAGGCTATAGACCTACAGTCAGTGTCCAGATTTCAGTTAGGCTATGTGAGAGGCTATAGACCTACAGTCAGTGTCCAGATTTCAGTTAGGCTATGTGAGAGGCTATAGACCTACAGTCAGTGTCCAGATTTCAGTTAGGCTATGTGAGAGGCTATAGACCTACAGTCAGTGTCCAGATTTCAGTTAGACTATGTGAGAGGCTATAGACCTACAGTCAGTGTCCAGATTTCAGTTAGCGGTAATAAAAAATAAAAATAAAAAAATTAATTAAAATAATAAAATAATAAAATAAAATAAAATAATACAAATAATAAAAAATAAAAAATTATGAAAGAAAAATCTAAATGTAACCTATAGATATGAATTGCGCAAGAATTATACATTTATGGATTTTGAATGGATTGTTTTCTCTTTATTCAACCTGCCCGCCACCCGTCCTTCATCAACACAATATTTCATGACCCTAAACCAGCTTGCCCCACGGATATTCACCTCTCTCCCACCAGTCCTTTAGAATGTCACCACATAACGCAGCTGGGATATCTACAGTGCCTGCCTGCCTGCCTGCCTGCCCGCCCGCCCGAACGCCCGCCCGCCCGCCCGCCCGCCCATTCTTCCTGCCCTGACCTCGAGCCTGCCTAACGCCCTGTACTGTTTGGACTCTGACCTGGTTTATGAACTCTCGCCTGTACCCGACCTGCCTTTTGCCTGCCCCTTGTGTTATAATAAATATCGGAGCCCAACCATCTGCCTCCTGTGTCTGAATCTGGGTCTCGCCTTGTGCCATTATAGTCCCTCAGTCAAGCAGTGAATTTCAAACACAGATTCAACCACAAAGACCAGGGAGGTTTTCCAATGACTTGCAAAGAAGGGCAGCTATTGGTAGATGGGTAAAAATAAAAACATCTGACATTAAATCTCCCTTTGAGCATGGTGAAGTTATGAATTACACTTTGGATGGTGTATTAATACACCCAGTCATTATAAAGATACAGGCATCCTTCCTAACTCTTTTGCCGGAGAGAAAGGAAACCGCTCAGGGATTTCACCATGAGCCCAATGGTGATTTTTAAATAGTTAAGAGTTTAATGTCTGTGATAGGAGAAAACTGTGGATGAATCAACAACAGGCAAAATACTAACCTAAATGACTGAGTGAAAAGAAGGAGCCCTATACAGAATAAAAACATTCCAAAACATGGATAATGTTTGCAATAAGACACTAAAGTTAAATTGTAAAAAATGTGGGAAAGAAATTAACTTTATGTCTTGAATACAAAGAGTTATGTTTGGGGCAAATTCAGCACAGGCAAAATCCTAGAGGAAAACCTGGTTCAGTCTGCTTTCCAACAGACACCGGGAGACAAATTCAGCTTTCAGCAGGACAATAACCTAAAACCCAAGGCCAAATATACACTGGAGTTGCTTACCAAGATGACATTGAATGTTCCCGAGTAGCCTAGTTACAGCTTTTACATAAATCGTCTTGAAAATCTATACCAAGACTTGAAAATGGCTGTCTAGCAATGATCAACAACCAATTTGACAGAGCTATAATAATATGCAAATATTGTACAATCCTGGTGTGCAAAGCTTTTAGAGACTTACTCAGACTCACAGCTGTAAATGCTGCCAAAGGTGATTCTAACATATTGACTCAGGGGTTTGAATAGTTATGCAAATAAGATATTTCTGTATTTTTATTCTAAAAACGTGTTTTCACTGTCATTATGGGGTATTGTGTGTAGATGGGTAGGAGAGAAAAATGATCTATTTAATCCATTTTAAATTCAGGCTGTAACAACAAAATGTGGAATAAGTCCAGAAGGCACAGTATACCCCTCCATCACAGACTTAGGCTAAAACTTCAGTGGGGAGGGAGAGAGGGATCAAAAGAGCCATCCTTAGTTTAGCTTAGGCACCCCCTCTCCCCTTTTTGGAACAACCAGGACTCAGGAGGAAGGGAAGGCAGAACACCAACACCCCACCATCTTACTCTTCCTTTCCCAGACTGTACCTCTGTGGGAGCAATAGCAGGGATGTGCCCATTAATCAGTGGTCTCATTTGCGTGGAGAAATCTCCGTACTCCCTGGCCATGTTCGAGGACATCAAAACAATGATACACCATGGGTAAATTGTGACTGACTGATCTACAAATAATATTGAGTAGTTATTTTTGATGCAAGGTGATTTTTATCAGTCAGTCAGTCACTATCTTTGCCACTGCAGCTGAAAAAGAATCCTAGGGGAAACACTGGTAGGGGTACCAGTACAGGGACGGAGAGGGAGGTTGGCATGGTAAATGTGCTAAAAACACAATGTTCCCTTCAGGACCTGGCACCTGAGCAAATGATGGAGGTTCATTTAAAATATCATCAAGACAACCACCTCAAGGACCAACCGAGGTAAAAAAATTCAACATTAAAACAAGCAGGCTTGGTGTATTAGACTCTGGTACACAGAGGCACTAATACAAATGTCACATTCAAACATTCATATACAATATAGAAACAGCACACAGGAAGAAACAGTATCTTCCTAATCAACAGCTTTTCATTCAACTCATCACACATTATTTTTTAACCAGTTGAACAATGCACTTTTTAATTACTTACAATGAACTGTGGTAAGAAAATAACCATGTGCCATTGTCATCATCATCGCCTGTAGCTAATCTTTTTTACGACTAGCACCATGCAAAATTGTTAGAGCCACTGACTTTGGTCAATAAGGTCGACAAGGCCATGGGAATGTATGGAATGTGGACAAAAGTGAGATAGTGGTCCTTCTCAGTTCAACAACAACCAACACTAATGCTTTTGTATCTCAGACACTCTCAACTGCATCTTATCATCTGGCCCATAGAGATAATGCAGCCTTCAGGGGTGAGAGTAGGGGAAAGGCTCCAGAGTGGCACTGCATCTTATCATCTGGCCCATAGAGATAATGCAGCCTTCAGGGGTGAGAGTAGGGGAAAGGCTCCAGAGTGGCACTGCATCTTATCATCTGGCCCATAGAGATAATGCAGCCTTCAGGGGTGAGAGTAGGGGAAAGGCTCCAGAGTGGCACTGCATCTTATCATCTGGCCCATAGAGATAATGCAGCCTTCAGGGGTGAGAGTAGGGGAAAGGCTCCAGAGTGGCACTGCGGTCTAGGCACTGCATCTCAGTGCAAGAGGCGTCACTACAGTTTGAATCCAGGCTGTATCACATCCGGCCGTGATTGGGAGTTGGCCCAGCGTCATCCGGGTTTGGCTGGGGTAGGCCGTCATTGTCAATAAGAATTTGTTCTTAGCTGACTTCCCTAGTTAAATAAAGGTTCGATAAAATAAAACACATTTTTAAAATGGTGGGGCTCAGGATGCAGGCTTTCTGAGGCTGGTCTGGTCAGGCCAAGACGCTGCGTCTCTCCTGCCCCTCTCACTGATCTTTTGCTCCGACTGGTATCAAATAGAACTTGCATGAGTGCCAGGGTGAAACTGCACATGTCAAAGCCAGAAATACACTTGGGGAATTAGAGGCACTCCAGGTCTACCGGTCTCCTGCTGGCTACACAGACACACCCAGCACACACACACACAAATCAACAAGCAAATGAAGACACAGACCTACACACACAAGCATAAACACACAGAGGGACACGAACACAGCCTAGTAAGTTATTGATGTGAACCTGGTGACTGAGAAAGGGTTGTTACTCAAAAATGATTCAGTTACACAGTGATAGCCTCTGACTAACCAAGGCAGGAGAAGAAATTGACAGTAAATGGTCACTGAGTAGACAAACACATTGACACCAGTTGTGCAAATACAGAGTACATAACATGTACATAAAAGGTTGTTGCAATTAACATGAAGCACCTCTTATATACCTTCTAAGGAGTTTCCCCAAGAATGAGCATTTAGGATGTAAGCTTGTTTGTGTTGAGTCTGTGCCCTGTAAAATCTACTGCGATCTATGCTCAGTGATCTCATGGTATCTTCTATCTAATTATACAGTTTCAAAATGAACAAAAACATGCACCGCATGGCCACAAAAGTCTATAAAATCTCAACTGCCAGGACGTGAGTCTCATTTTGTGTCCTGTATGCAAATCTAGTTATACCAGTAATGTAGAAAACACGGGTGTTCTAGGCTTAGTGGGGGGAGTGATATTTAATACAAGTGTGTTACAATGTAGGCCCATCGTACAGCTACAGAAGTAGCATGAATTAAGCAGTGGCCTAATTCAAACATTAGCATAGCAACAATTCAGGTTGATGACTTTTCACTAGGCCATCAACTGAATCTTATTAACTGCTTATGAACATGGGGACGGCACACCAGTATCACCAGTAGTACATTTACCTCAATTACCATTATTTATCATCTACAATGTTTGTTTGGTTAAGGTAATTTCTGTTAATGCATTCAATATATTATTATTACAGTCTTACCGTTGTCATTGTAACAGTGGATACGTTGCTTGCAGAGCGCACACCCGAGGCTACACTTGTGAGAAAAAAGTTTGGGTTTATTTCATTACATTTATTAGTTGTCAATTTATTAATTGTCTTTTGTTTGGAGCACTCCTGTCAATCTTGTGTAAGGACACACACCTGATTATGCATAGAAGTAGGCCTTGTCTACCAGGCCTGCGCGCAAATGTAGGCTTATAAATGTGCTAATTTGAGGATCTGATAGCATTTCTGATTGTCTTAACTCAGCATCACTGTGGAGCTTCTCAAAGTACTTTTTTCTTCACCTCAAACAGCAAGTAAGAAAAGTCTGTTTTTACATCCATTGAGAATGACAATAGTTCCTCAACATAACCTATTTGAAAAATCTTTGGGAACGTCCTAAAAAAAGGCCTTCCTGAGTACTTCTTATCCCTTGCGCAAATAGTCTAAGCTGTCTGTCTGTAGCTCACTGATGTGGGAAACTGAGGGACCAGAATATGTTATACAATGCTGAAAGTTTGTACCAACTGAAGCTTGTGCTAGCAATGTTTCAAGTTCCTTGCAGACAGCCCACACATAGCCAATGTGATTGATAGGATATTTATTTGTATCAGGATATTTTCTACCTGCGGGCTGCAATGTTTTTATTTGTTGGTTTTATGTATGCTATTTTTACATATTGGCAATGGCAATAGAAATTACTTTTAGATTTGTATAATTTTCAAAAGATAGAATTTTGATTAACCACATTATATTCATTTTGAGAATTGAAGACTTTGTTATAAATTAAATTAAACTGTTCCACGAAAATGGGTGTATGAAAAAAATCAGAACTGGCACACAGATCAGGAGAAATGGTACAATAACTTAGCACTCCAAATGAAAAAGTTTGCAGACCTCTGGTGTAGCCTATTACTGGAAACTTCAGGAGCATAAAGGCAGAATCTGCGAAGGCCAGCAACAGCGGGAGGAGGAGGGTTGGGAACAGGTGTTTTTATTCTGGTTAGACTACATTGATCTCTGGCTCCCTCTTTTTAATCACAGTGCTTAAAGCATCAGACAAGCTCAGTAGCCTACATATAGCGTAGTTGATGTTATTCAAACATAGGATGTGTCTATATATAGAAAAATTCACATTTTAAAATTTCAACCAATCGATTGTGTAAAGAGTGTAATAATTACATTTATCATGTTGATATCATCATGATAGGGCCCCGTGTTTTGGTTAATCATGTCACATAATATTTAAAGATGTTTTATTATATGTTGGCAGTGGCTGCAAGGTTAGATAGCAGTAATTTTCTGCAAACATATCCCTAATTGCTGATGGCAAGTATCAACATCATCAAGTGTCATGATGAACGAATGGCTTATAATAATATAATGAATGATTAACTTAAACTCATTACACACAGTAAGAGCAATATTAAGTGTAAACTAATCTGGTCAATGGTGAATAAGAGCTGTACACACACATGCTTCTGATCTTCATGTTTGTTGTTCCCAGAAAGGAAATTACAAAAACATGAGCACACTGTTACAGGCAGAACCAAAACAAGAAAATATAAAAGTTTGATAAGCTCCTGTGAGCACGCACACACGAACACACACACAGTGTTCTACAGGAGCACCATCGCACCCAACCCGCCAATATATAATTGGTACAGTTGTAAATGTGTATATATTATTTTATTTTTAGATTATTATTTCATTATTTGTATTATTGTTTTAATTCACTCTCTTTGACCTGCACTGTTGGAGATCAGAGGCTTCCACTGTACCCTGCGATCACATATGCAACCCTGTGCATGTGACTAAATAAACTATTTATTTATCTATCTACACTCTAGTTGAGCTTCCTGTCAACCCCTTCTTCCTAGAATCCCACTCAGTGCGGTGGAAAAATGTAGGCATTTTGTGACCCAAGGCCTTGATGCACCACAGGGTGAAGGAGCTCTCAAGTCCAACCCTCCTCACTACTGGCCTCCTATCACACTCCTTGATTACTCAGAATGTCTTCTGTGTGTATGTGTGATGATTTAAAAAATCAGATGGAAAAATGTCTTCGGGATAGAACTAAATATATACAGAAGGTTAATTGTACACAAGGGGAAAATTGGAGATCCCACATAGATGTCCACTACATGAACAAAAGTATAGGGACACCTGCTCATTGAACATCTCATTCCAAAATCATGGCCATTAATATGGAGTTGGTCCCTCCTTTGCTGCTACAACAGCCTCCACTCTTCTTGGAAGGCTTTCCACTAGCTGTTGGAAGGCTTTCCACTACCTGCTTCCATTCAGCCACAAGAGCATTAGTCAGGTCAAGCACTGATGTTGGGCGATTAGGCCTGGCTTGCAGTCGGCATTCCAATTCATCCCAAAGGTTTTCGATGGGGTTGAGGTCAGGGCTCTGTGCAGGCCAGACAAATTCTTCCACACCAATCGACAAATCATTTCTGTATAGACCTCACTTTGTGCATGGGGGCATTTTCATGGTGAAATAGGAAACTGGTTGCCACAAAGTTGGAAGCACAGAATTGCCTACAGTAGAATGTCATTGTATGCTGTAGCATTAATATTTCCCGTCACTGGAACTAAGGGGCCTTGCCTGAATAATGAAAAACAGCCCCAGACCATTATTCCTCCTCCACCAAACTTCACAGTTGGCACTATGCATTCGGGCAGGTAGCGTTCTCCTGGCATCCGCCAAACCAAGATTTGTAGGTCGGACTGCCAGATGGTAATGTGTGATTCATCCCTCCAGAGAATGTGTTTCCACTGCTCCAGAGTCCATTGGTGGCGAGCTTTACACCACTCAGCCGATGCATGGCATTATGCATGGTGAGCGTAGGCTACTCGGCCAAGGAAACCCATTTCATGAAGCTTCTGGCGAACAGTTCCTGCACGGACGTTGCTGCCAGAGGCAGTTTGGAACTCAATAGTGAGTGTTGCAAATTAAGACAGATCATTTTTACTTCAGCACTCGCCGGTCCCGTTCTGTGAGCTTGTGTGGCCTACCACTTCGTGGCTGAGCCTTGGTTGTGGCCTACCACTTCGTGGCTGAGCCTTGGTTGTTCCCTAGACCGGTTATTCCCAAACTGGGGTACGCAATGCCGTCGTGGGTACGCCAAATAAAAATGTGATTCACCTTTTCAAACAGTCCATTTAGATTTTCCACCGGGGCTATACATTTGGGTGATGCTTTTTTTCCTCGTCTGAGAAGCCTCGTTTCACTGCCAAAAATACAATTAATCCATCTAGTGTTCAGCGAAATAACAACACAATGTCCAATACAGGTAGCCTAGTCAAAATATTAACATCCAATCACATTAACCGTTACTCTCTCGCAGGAATTCCACTGACGGTCACGTATGTAGCCAAACGTTTTTTTTAAAAGCCCCGCGTCCATAGAGACACATACTAGCTCTACTGATAGTACTGCTACTACCAGCAGCACTACACCTGCACCTGTCGACGACAAGTTGTTCTACTGCCGCGGATATGGCTGGGACAATGCTGGGGTAAAAGGCCCAAAAAACTATACAGACAACACTGTTTCACGACGCATCAGTGACATGGAAGGAGATGTTTTGAAACAATTACTGCTTTGCATACAAGCCAGTCAATTCTATGCATTACAGCTGGATGAGTCAACAGACGTGGCGGGCCTGGCACAGCTCCTGGTATATGTCCATTACGTTTATGGGGGGTCAATTAAGGAAGACATCCTCTTCTGGAAACCAGGAGATGATCTTTTTAAAGTACAGGACAGCTTTGTGACATCAAATGGACTTTGGTGGTCAAGATGTGTTGGTATCTGTACTGATGGTGCAAAAGCCATGACAGGGAGACCTAGTGGAGTGGTAACGCGCATGCAAGCAGTTGCTCCCGACACCACTTGGATACACTGCAGCATCCACCGAGAGGCTCTTGCTGCCAAAGGAATGCCTGACAGCTTGAAAGACGTTTTGGACACTACAGTGAAAATGGTTAACTTTGTTAAAGCAAGGCCCCTGAACTCTCGTGTATTTTCTGCATTATGCAATGATATGGGCGGCGACCATGTAAGGCTTCTCCAACATACAGAAATGTGCTGGTTATCAAGGAGCAAAGTATTGACACGTTATTTGGAATTGAGTGACGAGCTTAAAGTTTTCTTTACTGACCATAAATTTCACTTGTCTGACCACTTGCATGATGACGAGTTTCTCACACGACTGGCCTATCTGGGTGATGTTTTTCTCGCCTGAATGATCTGAATCTAGGATTACGGGGACTCTCCGCAACTATATTCAATGTGCAGGACAAAATTGAGGCTATGATTAAGAAGTTGGAGCTCTTCTCTGTCTGCATTAACAAGGACAACACACAGGTCTTTCCATCACAGCTAGATTTTTTTGTTAGCAAATGAACTCAAGCTTACGAACATGTCAAATGTGATATAGAGAATCATCTGAGTGAGTTGGGTGCGCAATTACACAGGTACTTTCCCGAAACAGACAACACAAACAACTGGATTCGTTATCCCTTTCATGCCCTGCCTCCAGTCCACTTACCGATAGCTGAACAAGAGAGCCTCATGGAAATTGCAACAAGCGGTTCTGTGAAAATTTAATTTAACCAAAAGCCACTGCCAGATTTCTAGTTAGGGCTGCGCTCAGAGTATCCTGCCTTGGCAAATTGCGCTGTCAAGACACTGATGCCTTTTGCAACCACGTACCTATGTGAGAGTGGATTCTCTCACATAGGTGCATGACAACTAAATACAGGCACAGACAGTGTGTGGAAATTGATCTAAGACTGAGACTCTCTCCAATACAACCCAACATTGCAGAGTTATGTGCATCCTTTCAAGCACACCCTTCTATTTAACCTGTGGTGAATTATTCACAATTTTTTGTTGAACAAATAAGGCTTTATATGTAAGATGGCAAAATAAAGAGCAAAATAATTATTATTATTATTTGTTC
Organism: Oncorhynchus mykiss; assembly: GCF_057628025.1. NCBI lineage: Eukaryota > Metazoa > Chordata > Actinopteri > Salmoniformes > Salmonidae > Oncorhynchus > Oncorhynchus mykiss. The sequence continues at coordinate 60,770,714 of NC_143032.1, read as the reverse complement.
CCTGGTCCTATAAGAGCTCTTTGTCACTTCCCACGAGCCGGATTGTGACAAAAACTCACACTCATTCTTATGTTTAATAAATGTATTGTATAGTGTGTGTGTGGCAGGCTTACAATGATGGCAAAAAACAACAGAGTGCACTGACCCTGGTGCTACTCAGCTCGAATATTAATATTTGAAGGGGTACGGGACTATAAAAAGTTTGGGAACCACTGCTCTAGACGTTTCCACTTCACAATAACAGCACTTACAGTTCACCAGGGCAGCTCTAGTAGGGCAGAAATTTGACCAACGGACTTGTTGGAAAGGTGGCATCCTATGACGGTGCAACTTTGGAAGTCACTGAGCTCTTCATTAAGGCCATTCTGCTGCCAATATTTGTCTATGGAGATTGCATGGCTGTGTGCTCGATTTTATACACCTGTCAGCAACGGGTGTGGCTGAAATAGCCAAATCCGCTAATTTTAAGGGGTGTCCACATACTTTTGTATATATTGTGTATATAGTGTATTTAAGCAATAAGGCACGAGGAGGTGTGGTATATGGCCAATATACCACATCTAAGGGCTGTTGTTATGCACGACGCAGAGTTCCTGGATATAGCCCTTAGCCGCGGTGTATTGTCTATATACCACAAGCCCCCAATGTGCCTTATTGGTATTATAAACTGGATACCAATGTAATTAGAACAGTAAAAAGTACTTTTTTGTCAAACCTGTGATATACCACGGCTTTCAGCCAATCAGCATTCAGGGCTCGAACCGCCCAGTTTATAAATAGCTTTAGCGTGGACATATCACATTCTGACCTCCAATTAAATCATCATCAAAATGTACTAGAATGTTAAATATTGATTGCAGGAAATAAAAAAAACACATCGCAACAGCAATACAACGCGGCATCAGGAGTAAAAGTATCAGACACAGCAAAGGTAAAAAAACATTTATTTAGCCTACTGTAATTTTGACGAGGGCCTGAACAGAATGTGAAATTGTGATGACAGGACTTTGAAAGGTTTAAGTTTTTTAAGGTTTAGACTGTCTCTGAGGGGTGTGACTAAAACTAACAGAGGGAGAAAGGATCCTAGCGCTACACATCTGTATATAGTATCTTCTGTGTGAGAAACAAGCTCAACAGGCTCAACAAACTTGGGCCAAACCCCAGTCTTAATGAAGGTAGACTATGTGCAGAATGCAGTCTAGGGGGTTCCTCTCCCTGGGCAAGATCCCGCTGTGGCACCTGACTTTGTCTATGTACAGATTCACCTTTTCAAACAGTCCATTTAGATTTTCCAACGGGGCTATACATTTGGGTGAGTTTTTTGCCCGTTTCACTGCCAAAAATGAAATTAGACCATCTAGTGTTCAGCGAAATAACAACACAATGTCAAATACAGGTAGCCTAGTCAAATAATTAACATCGAATCACATTAAGCATTACTCTTTCGCGGGAATTCCACTAACTGTCCGTATGTAGTCAAACTTTGCTGATGCTCATTCAGTTTACTCAAAAATGGATATATGGTTAAAAAAAAGGCCCGCGTCCATAGAGACACATACCAGCTCTACTGGTAGTACTGCTACTACCAGCAGCACTACTCCTGCACCTGTCGATGACACAAGTTGTTCTGCTTCCACGAGCACATCAATGCTGGCATCAGTAATTCTACATTTGTTGTTAGCCCAGCTAGCATGGACACTGACAGTTGTGAATCTGATGCAGCCAAAGACCTACTGCCCCTAACCCGGGAAAGCACCGAACAACAGACAGGGACGCTGGATCATCGAAGATGCGCAAATATGATGAATATTGATTTGGGGTTCACTTATATTGGGAATAGTGCCTTTCCTCAGCCCCAGTGTGTTATATGTGCAAAAGTAGTATCTCACAACTCGAGGAAACCTTCACTCTTGTGCTGACATTTAGAAACAAAACAAGCCAATTTGAAAAATAAGGCACAGGGTTTTTTTGAGCGAGAATTAAGACGACTTTTGAGTAGTGAGACATGTATAAAAGCAACAGATACTATTAATAAGAAGGGTCTAGAAGCGTCTTATAGAGGTCGACCGAATATGATTTTTCAACGGCGATACCAATTATTGGAGGACCAAAAAAAGCAGATACCAATTAATCGGACGATTTTTAAAATGTATTTGTAATAATGACATTTAAAACAATACTGAATGAACACTTATTTTGACTTAATATAATATATCAATAAAAATCTATTTAGCCTAAAATAAGTAATGAAACATGTTCAATTTGGTTTAAATAATGCAAAAACAAAGTGTTGGAGAAGAAAGTAAAAGTGCAATATGTGCCATGTAAAAAAGCGAACATTTAAGTTCTTTGCTCAGAACATGAGAACATATGAAAGCTGGTGGTTCCTTTTAACATGAGACTTCAATATTCCAAGGTAAGAGGTTTTAGGTTGTAGTTAATATGGTATTTATAGGACTATTTCGCTCTATAGAATTTGTATTTCATATACCTTTGACTATTGGATGTTCTTATAGGCACTTTAGTATTGCCAGTGTAACAGTATAACTTCTGTCCATATCCTCGCCCCTACCTGGGCTCGAACCAGGAACACATCGACAACAGCCACCCTCGAAGCATCGTTACCCATCGCTCCACAAAATCCGCGGCCCTTGCAGAGCAAGGGGAACAACTACTCCAAGTCTCAGAGCGAGTGACGTTTGAAACGCTATTAGCGCGCACCCCACTAACTAGCTAGCCATTTCACATCGATTACACCAACTTAATCTCGGGAGTTGATAGGCTTGAAGTCATAAACAGCTCAAAAAACTATACAGACAATGTCTTCATCAAACAACACTGTTTCACGACGCATCAGTGACATTGCAGGAGATGTTTTGAAATTCTTACTGCTTCGCATACAAGCCAGTGAATTCTATGCGTTACAGCTGGATGAGTCAGACGTGGCGGGCCTGGCACAGCTCCTGGTATATGCCCGTTACGTTTATGGGGGGTCAATTAAGGAAGACATCCTCTTCTGCAAACCGGGAGAGGATATTTTTTAAGTACTGGACAGCTTTGCAAGTAGTTGCTCTGTCACACCCTGATCAGATTCACCTGTCCTTGTTATTGTCTCCACCCCCTCCAGGTGTCACTTGTTATCCCTGAGGTATTTCTACTTGTGTTTCCTGTCTCTCTGTGCCAGTTCGTCTTGTATGTTCCAAGTCAAACAGTATGTTTTTCCCGTGCTCCTGCCTTTTCTGTTCTCTTTTACTAGTCCTCACAGTTTTGACCCTTGCCTGTTCTGGACTCTGTACACGCCTGCCTGACCATTCTGCCTGCCCTGACCTCAAGCCTGCCTGCCACACTGTACCTCCTGGACTCTGAACTGGTTTTGATTTTTTGCCTGTCCAAGACCATTCTCTTGCCTACCCATCTTGAATATAATAAATAGCAAAGACTCAAACCATCTGCCTCCAGTGTTTGCATCTGGGTCTCGCCTTGTGCCCTGATATGCTCCCGATGCCACTTGGGTACACTGCAGCAAACACCGAGAGGCTCTTGCTGCCAAAGGAATGTCTGACAGCTTGAAAGACGTTTTGAACGCTACATTGAAAATGGTTAACTTTTTAACTTTGCTTTAACAAAGTTAACCATTTTCAATGTAGCGTTCAAAACATCTTTCAAGCTGTCAGACATTCCTTTGGCATGTCTGTCCCCCCTCGTGTATTTTCTGCAATATGCAATGATATGGGCAGCAACCATGTAACGCTTTCACAACATACAGAAGTGCCCTGGTTATCACTGACCCTGGTGCTAACGGGGGTATGCTTGAAGGGGTACACGGGACTATAAAAATCACTGATCTACTGTAAGCGAAGTGGATTTACACCATGTAACACAATCGCAGAATTTCATATTGGGTCCCTGATCTATACAACACCGAAATGCTTAATTATGGATATAAATGTCATTCTCTTCATGGTGATGTATCCTAAATAGGTACACAATGGTAGAAATATGCAATATCCTCCTTTACATATTTGAGTACTATTCTACACACTAGCTTTCTCGAGGTGCTGAAACCCTCTATTCTCAACCACCGGCTATAAACCAAACACTATAAAAAACATAAACATAGCCTACCTATGGCTCTTGTAATTCCTTTGGCCAAGGGCCTCCCGTGTTGGGCAGTGGTCTAAGCTGTGCCACTAGAGATTCTGGGTTCGAGTCCAGGCTCTGTCGTAGCCGGCCGCGACCAGAGACACATGGGGCGGCGCACAATTGGCCCAGCGTAGACCTGGTTAGGGGAGGGTTTGGCCGGCAAGGATGTCCTTGTCCCATCGCGCACTAGCGACTCCTGTGGCGGGCCAGGCTCAAAGCACGCTGACATGGTCGCCAGGTGTACAGTGTTTCCTCAGACACATTGGTGCGGCTGGTTTCTGGGTTAAGTGGGCATTGTGTCAAGAAGCAGTGTGGCTTGGTTGGGTTGTGTTTCGGAGGACGCACAGCTCTTGACCTTCACCCGAGTCTGTACTGGAGTTGCAGCGATAACGCAAGACAGTAACTACCAATTGGATACCACAAAATTGGGGAGAAAAACGGGTTAAAATTGTACAAATAAAAAATAATGAAAAGTACAAATCAAATTTTAGAAAATCCTTCGGACAGGTCAGAAGCAGCTGCCAAGGGCTGCTTGAATACAGAGGGGAGATGATGTGTTGTTGTTTGTTTGCGGTTCCATCTTGCTCCGGTATACTGGGGAGATGTTGGCGTATATGTTTCAACATATTTGAGGTGTTGGCAGCTCGTTGAGCATGGCGACATACCGTTAACGTTTTACCCACAACTGTCTGTCCATCGGCAGTTATTTTACTTGGAAGCCAAAATGTTGAACAAAACTGGAGATTTAAACGATGATGAAGGATACTCCAATTCTGGTTTATCGACCCCATCACTCGGCATCATACAGAACTAGTTATTTAAAAAAATAAAAGTTTACCATTATTTAACTAGGCAAGTCAGTTAAGAACAAATTCTTATTTACAATGATGGCCTACTAGGGAACAGTGGGATAACTGCCTTGTTCAGGGGCAGAATGACAGATTTTTATCTTGTCAGCTCGGGGATTCGATCCAGCAACCTTTGTTACTGGCCCAACACTCTAACCACTAGGCTACCAGCCGCCCGCTGTAACTCACAAAAGGATAGTTCGAAATACGCTAGGCTCTAGTTGTTACATTTAATAATGGACCCGGAGAGGATGGCTGCCGTCTTATTGGCTCTTATTAACCAACCGTGCTATTTTGTTTGTTTTTTCCCATTGTTTGTAATTTATTTTGTACATAATGCTGCTGCTACCGTCTCTTATTACCGGCCCTCATCCCAGTCATTCGCAGGAGAAAGACACAGATTTTGCGAAAGGAGATTGGTTTCACGGATTCCCCAGGTACTGCTGCTCATTCCGTGCACCAGTTCCGGAGGTCTACATCACCGGCCTCTAGGCGTCACTGAACTGTTACTTTACGCACACCTGATTCCCATTCCCCCTGTTTAGGGGGAATGTGCCCTTTGTTCACCATTGTTTTGTCAGTTCTTATTCCCATGTCCTTGGTCTGTGAGTACCTGTGCTTTGTTATTTCGGCTTTCGTGCTGCGTGTATTGTGCAGTTGTTATTACGGGTTTCTTCCCGTGTATTGTTGTGCATTTGTTATTACGGGTCTCGCCCGTGGAGTGTATTGCGGGTCTCGTCCTGTGTATTTATTAGAGGTTTAACCTTGCTCTTTTGTTTGGGTTACATCCCTGTGTGTTTGTTTTGGGCTTCATCCCCGTGCCTTTTCATGGCATGTTGTATATTTTGGGTGGCGTATTAAACCCCCCTATTACGAATTCCTGCGCCTGTCTCCAATAATTTATACAATTCACGTATGTCCTACCAATGGGACATTAAAAACTGTAAAATCTTATGTTTCACCGAGTCGTGGCTAAGCGATGACATTAATAACATACAGCTGGCGGGTTAAACACTATCGGCAGGATAGTACAGCAGCCTCTGGTGAGACAAGGGGTGGCGGTCTGTGTATATTTGTAAACAGCTGGTGCATGGTATCTAAGGAAGTCTCTAGCTATTGCTTGCCTGAGGTAGAGTATCTAATGATAAGCTGTAGACCACACTTTCTACCTAGAGAGTTTTCATCTGTATTTTTCTTAGATGTCTACATACCACCACAGACATCTAAGACCGCACTCAATGAGCCGTATACCGCCATAGGCAAAAAGGAAAACGCTCATCCAGACGCGGCACACCTAGTGGCCAAGGACTTCAATGCAAGGAAACTTACATCAGTTTTACCTCATTTCTGTCAGCATGTTAAATGTGCAACCAGAGGGGCAGAAAAGAAAACTCTGGACCACCTTTATTCCACACACAGAGACATGTACAAAGCTCACCACCGCCCTCCATTTGGTAAATCTGACCATAATTCAATCCTCCTGATTCCTGCTTACAAGCAAAATTAAAAGCAGGAAGCACCCGTGACTAGGTCAATAAAAAGTGGTCAGATGAAGCA